>NC_034613.1:58369661-58441487 GCF_900095145.1 Mus pahari
CATGGCCTCTGCATCAGCTCCTGCTCCCTGACCTGCTTGAGTTCCAGTCCTGACTTCTTCAGTGATGAAAAGTAATGTGAAAGTGTAAGCCAAATAAACCCTTTCCTCCCCAACTGCTTCTTGGCCATGATGTTAGGGCAGGAATAGAAACCCTGACTAAGACAGTTGGTATGTAGAATGTATGTCCTGGTCCAAGCCTGAAGCTTTGAGGGTAGGTTTGGGAGTTACAGAGGGTTCATAGAGGGGATGACCATCAGATAGACTTACCTGGGTAGGTCCCAGATTAAGGTATCAATAACATGGTTGGATGGAGAGGCTGTATGTGGCATGTGAGGGGAGTCTATAATTTGTGGGAATGCAAGAGAGTCCTCTTCTATGCCTGGATGCTGAGGTTGGCACAAGCCGTAGTGGCCAGACTAATTCAGGGTACTGGATGTAGGACCACAACTAGGTATTGGTGTGGTTTTATGGAGAAGAACATCAAATAGACTTAAACCTGGCACAAATGTGCTAGCTGTTGATATTTTTTAATATTTTAGTAGAATATAATTTTTGGGTATTGGATGATTTTTTTTAAAAGAAATCTTCATTTTTTTCTAAATTACACTTATTTATTTGCTTTATCTCACTGTGTGTTTGTATTTGTTAATGCATGCATGCACTTACGCAAGCACAAGTACATGTGAATGCAGATGTCTGTGGGGGTCAGGGGACAGCTTATAGAACTTGATTCTCTTTTTTTACCATGTGGGGTTCTGGGGATCAAGTTCGGGTCACCAGTCTTGTCAATGAACACATATATCTGCTGAACCATCTCTCTGATGCACCAATTAATCTATTAAATTGTTTATAGAAATACATTTACTGACAGAAGAATAAGATCAATAACAATAACAACACTGCTGATTATATTCCTATATGTAAAATATTAACAAAAATCATTAACAATACTAAATATTGTCAGAAAAAACAACCTGATTTTGAATATAACCTGGATATCTTACTAAAGTTTCTTTCATCTTTGTAAATTTTTAATGTTGCATTGACTCATTTTTTTTCTCATTTTTAAAAGAAACTGAATTACTAAGAGAAGTAATGTTTCCCCATCCTTTACTACAGTGGATTTGAGGACAGATTTACACCTACCCTCTCGGGCAACCCAACTAATGTTTTGTTTATATTATGCACTAAGAACATAAATGGACCTCAAGATGACTTGCTTAATTTAAAGTTAAGTATCTATTTTGATACACATTTCAGTGGTGATGACAACACACATAGGAGGAATCAAAACTCAAGAACACAAGTGTGGCAGAATTGACGGCTTAGTGATTAAGAGCATAGCCTTTTCTTCCAGAGGACCTATGTTTGATTCCCAGCTTCTACATGATGACTAACAATTATCTGTATCTTCATTTCCAAAGGAAATGGTCCAATTCCCTCTTCTGGCCTTTCTGGGTAGTGCGCTTGTATTGTTCACATACATGCATGCAGGTAACACACATGCATACAACACATAGAAAACATACACAAAATAAAAGTAAATGAATCTTTTGAATAAAACTGCTTTTCATAGAAAGTATTGTGCAACAGTGGCATCTCTAGCTCTTAAATTAGACTGATCCATGCTTTGTGTACCCTTCTCCATTGTAGGCAAAGAATATACATAAAGAACATATTTCTAGACATGGTATTACAGGGCTGTAACTCCACCATTCAGGAGTACCAGCCAGGAACATCTGCAAATTGAGGTTATCCTTGGCTACCTAGCAAGGCTATTTCAAGGAAAGAACAACAGAATACCCATGATGTAAGAACTAAACTTGAGACCCAGTGTGCATCATTGGATAATGTTGTTTTCCTGTTGGTGCTTTTGTGACATGTCAATAATATAAACATTAATCATTTTCTCTTTTTCCATATGAGGGTCCTATAGATGGTTGAATATCTATGCTTCTAATCACGAAATAGTTTTAATCAATATAGTCCTATAATCAATGATAAGTTAAGTCTTAGGAACTTGTGCCTCAGTTTTTCTTCACTGCAGGCCAGGTATATTGAGAATTTTAGTTAGCATTGTTTTTAGGTGTTTGAAACTGCCTTTTTTGCTGTTGTCTGTTATCATCTTAACACTAACTTGTTCATGTTTATTTAAATGATATCAGACATTCATTTATTGAGCAGTTACTAAGATGTTAATCTTGCTTTCCAAGAATCAAAGACTGGTCAAGAAAATAACAAAGGCCCACAAAACAAACAAACAAAGAAACAAACAAACAGAAAAGCAGCAGCAACAAAACCATAGTAAATTTAATTAAGTCTTATGAGGCCTTGCAAGATGGCCTGATGCGTAAAAGCCTTTCTTCCTAAGCACAGTGACCTGAGTTTGAACCTTAGAATGCATGGTGGAAGGAAAGAAGTGACTTTCCTGGAAAGTTTGTCCTCTGACCACATACACTGTGTCTGACTCTACACCATATATAAGTATACACAAAATAATAGTAAATGAATAAATGAAATGTTTTTCAAGTGTTAGGAGACCTATGGAGAATATGACATCGAGGCAACGAATGTAGTCCTCCCTTCTCGGAGTGTCAGGCCAGGTAGACTTGCTGTTGGTTTTGTACATGAAGAGATGTGCAGTGACAGTCTGATTAGAAGACAGATAAAAAATGCTTAAGGAACAATGTGCAGATCATTTGAGTGGTTGTGTGATAAGGACAAGGAAGAGGCTACTGGCTAGCTGAAAATACAGGGGATTGACTTCCTTTAGGAATAAAACAGTCCAAGGGAAGAGCACAAAAGAGCCGGAGGCAACATTGTGGCCATACTGCCAACAACCTTGGTTCTTCAACATGGGATGACAAGTGTGTTTTATACACAGTAGGAAGTATTGAAAGTAAGCAAGCATAGAGCTTGCTAGTTCTGTGTGTCTGTGGTTAGAATAGTTGAGGCTAGGAAGTGCAGTCATGAAGCAAGCTGAAACAGTGCTTCAATCTCACCAATTGCCTTGGACCTGTAAATGCAGACATTTGAAATACTTTTGTATTTTTAGATCAAGCAAATTTTCCTCAGAATATTTTCATTTGAATTTTTGTTAGAATAACACAGTAGCAATGCAAAACTACTATTAGTTTACAAATGCTCTTATATGCTACAGATATCTTTAAAATTCTAAAATAAGGAATATGTATTTGCTTATGATTCATGTTGGGAATCTATCATAAGAGGTTGGCTGCCAAACTTTAGTGGGCCTAAGAATCTGTATCGATGGTTTTGGATTTCATAGGCATGAAGGAAATGCTTTGATTTTCACCTTAAAGCAAGGCCTATGAATACTTTACTTTTTCAGAACAGTCTCTCCAAAATGATTCTTATAAATAAGTCCAAACAATAAACAATTATATAAATAGTTTATAGTCTTAATCTGTCCCCAGGCCTCTTTACAGTTCATAACATTGCAAGATATTGGAATTTAATCAAATTTAAATAACAAAAATGCCTTTCTTTGGAGAATGGTATTTTAGCTGGAACTTTTGTCCTTACCCTTGGTCATACCTGTCTACTTACTTATGTACTGAAGAAAGTTTATATCTCTTCTTGTTCCTGTTACTATCACTTTCTACTCTTCTAGGTACCAAGCTCATTCATCCCTGGACACTTCCTGCTGACTAAGAGGAAGCCATGTACTAAGCAGAGCATTGCAGTGTTAAGTGGTCAGTTCAGCTGAGCCACCTCTCCACCATAAGTCAGATGTAGTCTCCTAAAATACTTTCAGCAAGTATTGTGCTAGATTTATGTCCCACTCTGCCAGTTCATGAGTAGGAATGAGATCAACTCCTGTTCTCACCATCTGTAGTTGTTGAATCAGGGGGCTCCCACTGACATTCTGTGTTGGGGATACTGAAAAAACAAAAACAAAAAAACAAAAACAAACCACTGCAATCTCACTGAGAACCTCTATCACTATGGCACACAGAGCTCTCCTTATCTGCATATTGGAGTTTTCTACAGTAGTGATATCCACTGATACCTAAACATAAAACTACATAAGCAGCTGATTCCTCTTTTGAACCTAACATTTGTTCTAGTCTTCTAGATGGGCATTTTCATCAGGTGGGAACAACTTTAATAGTTTAAGTGAATTCTAACAAAATGATTCATAGAATTAAGAGAATAAAATTTATATTTATATTTATGCTATGATATATACTAACTAGATATAACTCTTGTTTACAAAGATGTCACATTACAGTACATTGGTATAAATGTTTTGTCTTTATTATTTTTTTAATGTTTTGTTTTAATGAAAACATGAGGATCAAATAGCTAAGGCACACTTTTGGAGTTCATTTGAATTATTCTGTCACAGTAATTAGCTTAAAATGGAAATGTAGTTGATTTCCAATGGTACTCTGAAAATCCATTTTCACATCCATGATGGTAGGGATATGACAGTTATTTCTGTATCAACCCCCTTACCTGAGATTATCAGAGCTTCAACAAATATTTGTCAAATAAAACAATGAATGTTTATTGGAAATGCATTAATTGAACAGCAAGTAAGATCTAAACACGTAACTATGGGTTAGATGAGGAAATAGACATCCAAGGCCCCAGAAAATTGTCTGTTAGAGGTTGACTAATTGTTTCACATTCCAGAGGAAATCTTTTGTTCAGTTTGTAGAGTTTCCACAACTACACACTACACCCTTTATATTAGAAAGAAATATTAATTCTCTCCTAAATCCACACTTCTAGCTAAATAATCACAGCCTTTGTACACCAATTCCTATGTTCATCTCTCTGAGCCTCTAAGAATCTGCATTGTGCTCTGATCCTGGAGTGCGAGTGCATCATAATAATCTCTCTGCTGTACACTCCAGTGTGAGATTTAAAGAGGGATTAGTGAGCATTTGCCTTCAAAACCTGGATGATGGTAATCACAGACTTCATTAGAGGTTGAAGCAAACCATAAGGTCCTTGGTTGGATTTGTGCTGGGAGCTCCCCCCCCCAATCTAGATTGACCACCCTTTTATACTGCTTTTTTCAAGATAATATTTCCTGAAGTAGTCTATAAGTTGACAGCATCAAAACCAGAAGATGTCTTCTTGCTGCTCCCTTCCAGCCCTGGATATTGAAAACAGTAGGCCTAATAGTTTATTATGCATTTTCAAATAGCTTCCTTCAAGAACCGAAGGTATATTTCACCCTCTTTCTATATAATTCTGGTCCTCAGAAATTGTCCTTTAGCCAGGAAATATTGATATTTGCTATTGTTTAGCCCCCAAAGGAGTGTTTCTTATCTCTATGACTGCATTTTGGTTGGAATGAGAGTTGACAGAATTCAGATTTAGTTAAGTGAAATGTGTCAGTGTTGGTAAAATGTTAGAGTGAGAACAAATGGCATATTAACCTAGGAGATTTTGTGTGAATTTTGTGAAAAGAATCCAATCCTGGAATCAAGACCTTTGTAATATAGATTTGCAGAAGATAAATGTTAAATGCCTAAGACTCCTTGTGGAGGAAGAGAATAAGTTTTCACATATTTTATACAGCTTATGTCACAAAGAGAGGCCTAAACAGAAAACCATTCAAACATTAAACATTAAGGGAAGAATGACATCAGGTACCCTATTGGAATTCTTAATTTTTCTTATACTATCCTTTGCTATTTTTATATATTCTCATAATAAATAAAATAATAGCATAAATGATATTATGTGAACTAAAAATAGTATATACATATATGTGCACGATGAAAAATAGGAGGAATGCAAAAAATGTACTGTTCATGAATGTTATTAATACATGAGGAGGCTATGGACGGTTTCAGTTTGTGTTCTTTTCTATATTTTCACATACTTCTTTAAGGATTGTATGCATTTGAACTAGGAATTTTCAATCTTGGCATAATTGATGTTTGGATCAGAGTAACTCTCTTGTAGGGGACAGTCCTGTGCACCATGGCCTCTAGACCCTTGATATAATTAACACTTGTTACCCCAATGTTATGACAAGCAAGAATGTCTTTAAGCATTGCCAAGTGTTATTAGCATGGAGGTTTAGGATAAATTTAGTTCCCACTGAAAAACCTTTAAATAAACTTGGTAAGAGAGAGGATGGGAGAGGGGAATGTGGAGGCAGGAGAGGGGAATGTGGAGGCAGGAGAGGGGAATGTGGAGGCAGGATCAGGTGCAGGGAGAGACAGAAGAGAAGCTTGAGGGTCAAGAGGATGAATGGAAATCTGCAGCTGCCAGTGATGTGGGTGGAAGTGAGTGGGGGTGGGGGTAGGGAGAGGCAGAATCTCTAGGAAGTCCCAGAGACCTAGGATAGAGGAGAATCCCAAAAGTCTTAATCATCTCTCTGCTGTACAGTCCAGCATGGGTGGATGGGTAACCTTAGGTGAGATGCCTAACTGTGGGGTTATGGAACCTGAAGAGGTCACCTCCTGTAGGCAGGCATGACCCACAATGGAAGAATAAGGACACCAACCCATCCACAAAACTTTCCACCCAAAATTTGTGTTGTCTAAAAGAATTGCAAGGATGGAGCAGAGACCAAAGAAAAAGCCAACCAATAACCAGCCCAACCTGAAACCCATCCATGGGCAAACACCAATCTCTCATACTATTAATGACACTCTGTTATGCTTGTAGACAGGAGCCTAGCATAATTGTCCTCTGAGAGGCTCTACCCAGCAGCAGTCTGAAATAGATGCAGATATTCACAGCCAAGCATTGGACTGAGGTTGGGACACTTATGAAGGAGTTGGGGGAAGGATTGAAGGCTCTAAAAGGGATGGGAATCCCACAGGAGGATCAACAGAGTCAACTAACACTGGACCCCTGGAACTCTCAGAGACTGAAACACTAATCAAAGAATATACAAAAGCTGGATCAACATTCCTGGGTCATAAGCAGCAGACAGGTAGTTCAGTCTTCATGACTGCCCTGTCTGGCCTTACTGGGAGAGGATGCATCTAATCTGGTAGAGACTTGATGTGCCAGGCCAGGGGGAATACCCAGGGAGGGGAACCTAACCTCTCTGAGGAAAAGAGAAGGGGTGGGTGAGGGACTGTGTGAGAGAGGTATGGGAAAGGGAGCATCATTTGGGATATAAATAAATAAATACATAAACAAATAAATACAAACAGAAATACTTATACACATTAAACCTGCACTTGTGTGTGTGGGTGCATGTGTGACAAATATGTGTACATGTCTCTATGGGGTATCCATGTTTGTGCTGTTACATGTCTACAAGTGTGTACAAGCATGTGGAGACTAGAGGGCAACCTCAGGTGTTGTCCTTTAGGAGCTGTTCACAGGGTCTCAAACTGTCCTGGGAGTTGCTAAGTAGGCTAGGTGGGCTAGCTGGTGAGCCCAGGGGGTCCTGACTCCTTTTTCCTACTTCTGTGAGTGCACATGTGGCCTTTGAGATCTGAGCTTGTCTCCTTCCATGAGGGTTTCTGGAATTCCTCTTGTTATAAATTACTGACAGGACAACATTTTTTTCTATATTAGAAAAACCAAGGACATAAAAAATTTCTTCTATGTTCTGGCACACACTTATTATGTATATGTTTGATAATGAAAAATTATCATCTTGTTAATTAGTTTTAGGCACAAGGCCTCTTTTCCTATACTGTAAACTCTCTTTTGGATTTTTAAAACAAAGGAGATCAGACAACAAACAAAGGAGATCAGACAACAGTAGAGGTGTTCCCTGCCTGTAGTTTTTGGAATTGTGACTCTGAGTTCTGTTTTAGAGACTCACTACACAACAGAGGTGCCATCAAGAAGACTTCTTCCTTTTGGCAAGACCTCTGTGTAATAAAGGGGTAAGTTAGCACAAAAGTGCTAATCTTCCTTAGGCTCCAGGGAGGCAACCTCTAGACCCTTGGAATATTTTGTCTGATAAGAGTATCTTTGTATACCTGAGACCTTGGCTCCACTGCAGCTAGTTTATGCTAACAATGTGGGCTATGGTAGAGGCCTTGAGTCACTCACTATCTCTGACCACTGAAGCAGTTGGAGGCTAGGCATGTGAGTGTGTCACACCTACTGACTGACTTCCCATGAAAGCTAAGGACTGAAAGCTGACAGAGCTTTCCTGCTTGTCCCTCATGAGTAACTAGTGACTTTAGAGGCCATGGGGATAATGAAGCCCAAGGACATGAGTAGATACAAGATTTCCTGCATACAGAAGATTCAGTCTGCCTCAGGAGATTCCTGGACAGAATCTCTCACCCTTGGATTCCCACCAGTGGCTACAATTGACAGGGTGTCTTTTGTAAGGTAAGCAGAATAGAGGTGTCAGTTCTAGTGGCCTTTGCTTTTCAGTGAGTTCCGAGCAATGTTCTTTACTGTTCTGTTTTTCAGTTGAATAATTCAGTTTGGTATTACGAAGTGAATCTTAGCTTCAGAGTACATATATATGTGCCTTTATGTGAAAGAAAAACTCCAATCTGGGAAATGCAAGGAGAAGCTTCATGGCGTCTGAATTTTCTGTATCATGGGTTCTTTACAGCAAACTTCTTGTCTATGTATGTAGATATTGGACCATATTTTATTTGTTGATTCTGTTATGACAAGTATACCTAAGTCAGTCAAGGTTTTAGCTTCACTTGGATTCTTTGTTGCTGTGGAGAGAAGAAAAAAACAAACAAACAAAAAACAAAGCCACGGGGGTGGGGTGATCCCAATAATTGCATTCTGGAGGTCAGATAGAGAATCATACCTCATACCTACAGTGGGTAGGAATTTGAGCAGTGCTCAGGGGCTTCTCCCATTTACATTGGAACACATTCTATGAGGATAAATGGAAGATTTTTTTTCTATAATGTGACCTCTCATGTGTGTGTGTGTGTGTGTGTGTGTGTGTGTGTGTGTATGTGTGATTATTTTAAAAATTGAACCATAACTAATATAAAATGAAATGTACAGAGCTTAGGTGCTCAGTTCAATTAGTATGAATAATTGCATTCTTCCAGATAATAATCTTTTAAAACAAATACTGAACAGTTTTGTTCAATAGTTATATAGTACTATTCACAATTGCAGTTAAAAATTTTCTAGTAGCCATGCTAATAAAAGTATCAAGAAACACATGAAATCAACTTTAATATTATGTTTTAACCTAGTGCCCTTCTCATTATCATTTCAACATGCAACACACATATTATAATAAGAATTTTTAGTTTCTTGGTGATAATTCTTTTAAAAATAGTATATTTATAATTCATCTGGATGCAAATGTTAATGCTTGCAAATCTTTGGCAATATAGAACATAGAATGGTCTTGGGCTATCTCTGCAAAGGGTAGGAAAAATGTGAACTCTGTGAATGTGTAAACATGTACTCAGACAAAATACTTACTTCCCTTGGGTTCTTTCTAGCTGCACTGAACACTCAGTTACAGTTAGCGGCAGGCAGATTCTTCCTGGTTGTGTGAAGACAGAAACTACAAACTGATCCTCATTCTTTCAGTCCAAGCTGTTATTTGTCTGCCCTCTTCAGCCTTATAACATCATGCCTGAAATATGCATTACTATGACTGGAAAGTTATCTTAGTTGCTAAAATCCTTGCTGTCAAAGCAAGTGGACCTGAGCATTCTGGACACTGTTGCTTATGTATAACCTCAGAACTGGAGGTGGGAGACAAGCAGGTCTTACATAGCCATCCAAACTAGTAAATTTAGTGAGCTCCAGGTTAAATAAGAAACTATATCAAAATAAGATGAAGAGAAAGATGTTGACATTGAGTGGAAGACGACCAATATCAATATCTTCCCTACACATACATACAAGCAAACTACCTATAGACACATGTGTATGCAGATATACATACCACTACACATCCATAAAGAACACAGTGACAAAATTATCTCTTTTTGGTAAGTATTGGACACTATGGGTATTCGCACAGAAGGACAATAACATTATCCTAGCTCTATAACAGCCTAGAATACAGTGGAAGAATGACTTTCTGAATATCATTTGATGGAATTATACCATAGTTCTCAGGACACAATAAACTTCCAAAGATCATTGCTTAGGAACTCACAAGGCAAAGAATTGAAGAGAAAGGACAGAAAATAATAACGATAAAAATATGGATTAGGGGAAATGGGGGAAGGATTTTTGGTGGGGGTTGACCAGGAAGGGTGCAGTGAGTGGGATGTAAAAGAATAATAAACAAGCAAACAAATAACATGGATTAGTAGTCAAATTGAGTGAATGGTTTTGGCTCTGTGAGTCTTCTCTCCCTCCTTCATTGTGATTGTTTGTATATGCTCAGTAGTGACACTATTAGAAGGTGTGGCCCGGTTGGAGTAGATGTGGCATTGTTGGAGTAGGTGTGTCACTGTGGGTGTGGGCTATAAAACCTCATCTAGCTGCCTGGAAGCCAGTATTCTGCTAGCAGCCTTCAGATGGAGATGTAGAACTCTCAGTTCCTCCTATACCATGTCTGCCTAGACACTGCCATGTTCCCACCTTGATGATAGTGGACTGAACCTCTGAACCTGTAAGCCAGACCCAATTAAATGTTGTCCTTATAAGAGTTGCCTTGGTCATAGTATCTGTTCACAGCAGTAAAAACCTAACTAAGACACTCACCAAACATAATGCATGTTTATTCGAGCTGACAAACATTAATCAGAATCTTTAAACGGTTTTGCAATGACTCTTTCATTCACTCATCTAACAAATATTTTAATACATATATCATGTTCCAGCTATTAGATTAGTTGCTAACAATATAGCAGAAAATGAGTTAGTCACATCCCATATCACCCCAAAACTTGATGTCTTCTTCATAAGGGGTTTTATTATTATAAGTGGAGGCCAGCATGAGAAAGCCATGGCATGGTGCATTTGGGAGAAGGAATGAGATGTGAAATCACATTTTTCTATGCCTGTAGGGAAAGTAGACTGAAGGCTGGTAGAGGATTAGAATGAAGACCACACTATATGCTTTATTGCTCCTGAAAATGGTCTAAATCTATCACTATATTTGGTATTATTAATTAAAATTATTAATATTTGGAATATTTTGTGTATTAGAATGAGACCCATCTCAGTTATTCTGTCATAGGTATAGTGGGAGACATGGAGACACTTTGGTTTAGTGTGCATGTGCTGTGCTATACCAGGCACACTTCACTTTTTAAGATCAGGTAACCTACAGTATTAGACTCTCCTACCTTAACCTTACTAAGTGCTTTAATAATGCTGTTGAGGCTTCAGAAACTTTTCTTCACCCTCTTCCTGGTGCTGATTCTCTTCTATTATCTAGCAATACAAGGTCTTGCTACATTGTTGGAGTTTGTACTAAGTTCATAATGCCCTTGCATCTCCCTCCTGAGTACTGGGATCTCAAGCATGCACAACTCCATGCACAGTGGCATCAGGGTTGGAATAGAATAGATGATTAACAAATATATATTAAATGACTGGACTATGCCTTTGTGCTTCAGCTCTCAATCTAGTTTACCCAAAGCATCCCATAAGTCAATACATACTGACCAGTGGATGTTCACTGTTCAATAGAAGGATCTCTGGCCTGTAATGATGCCTGATCTCTCTCTGCCATCATTTACTTGTGATCTTGGCCAATCACTTATGTCCCCTGGGCCCATCGCTCTCATGCTATAAAATAGTGAGTTTGACTCCATGACCCAAGATCTCTTCACACTTCTGAGTCTTGATCTTTTGACTCCAACAGTCTTAGCCTCTGACACCCACACTTTATGTAAGTTTCTCAGTAGTCTACAGTTTGGGAGATGGAGCTCAAAACAACCGAAAACAGAGCACATTGTCTATAGTAGTGGTGGAGCTGCACTTGGTGCAAAAGATGTGAAAAGGCAGTGAGAAGATTATGGTCTCTGTTGGAACCGGTGCTTAATTCGTTGTTCCTTTCTCTGTCTTTCATCATTTACCATCTAAGCACTTGATCATCACTGTGTGTGATAAAGAGGAAAAATGAACTGTACACTTACCTATATTAAAAGATACATCTGCTTTTTAGCCTAAAAGTTTCTAAGGTCAGTTCCAATACAGACATTTTTCTCAATTTTTTTTCTATATATCATGTTACCCTCTGTTTGACTTTGGTTTGCCAAGATTTGGGCTGTTTTAAGATAGTTACTGATTAAGCCGAAAGCCCTAGGGCAAAGTAAGAGAGGAAAGCCAAAGGCCAATTACTATAGGTTTGCCAGTCCATTTTATTTATCCTGTGAGCTATTCAAATCACCATGAGAAGTATTTCTGTATATGTAAGAGTCTGAATTTTCTGTCCTAGAATATTCATTCAATTTTTATTCATCAAGTTAAGCACATAAGAGCAATTCTGTAATTTATGGGTGCTTTCTATTAGGTTTTATTTAAGTGAGTACCTTGCAAAAGGAACCTGTTTTCTGTTCATGAATAAACCACATGAGGTGAATTTTCCTACAACTAATTTCAAATGGAGAGTTTTCAGGGTATAATTTAGGTGTAGTTGTGGTGGTTTATGACCATAACAAGTGTAGGTGTATGGGTAGGAACTAACACAGTTGCCTACTTGTAAATGACTGGAAATCAGAGGCAGAGGGAGATCCAGTAGTAGGGTTCCAGCTCAGTTTCACATCTCTAGCCTCGGGCATTGGATACTGCTAATTTTTCAAAGGGCAAACATTTGTTTTACAGAAGAAATTCTGATTTGATTAAGATATTGCTTCCAGACCTAATATTCCTTTAGCAAATCATGCCTACTTCATGATTGAAAATAAACTGCATGTTATCTAAGCATTAAAAAGCCACATGATTTGGAACTATTCTACAGAAGTAACATTTAGTGTAATTATAGTACATTTAGATTAATTATAGCCCTGTTTCCAGGCGCCACCATACTTGAGGTTGTATCAGCATTTTCCTTATTAACCCTGTGTGGACAAGGTGATTTTCTGGTGATCCATTTTTGTTCCCCCAGAAAAGATTTGAGTTTCACAAAGGTTTAATTCAGAATCCAATTAGCCTTTTTACACTTAAGGTAACATCTAAAAGACTTCATTTCAGAGAGAATATCTTCTTGAATGTTTCTGTTTATTTGTAGAATCTCAAAAATAGACAGATGAATTTAGACAAATGGAAATGGTCATGATGCTAAGTCAGGAAGTTGACTTGATAGAAATAGTTTGGACTTACCTTAAAGTGTCTTTACAGCATTGATCATAAAGTGAAAAGTGGCTGACACTAAACTCCTATGTCCAGAACTTTACCCATCCAGCTTGAGCTTGCTTCTGTTTACAGTGGGTATCTATATACTCATCTTCATTTAATAGTGTCATTAGACCTAAACAGTAACAATTTCATCTTCCATGTTTAAGTGTGGCCTTGGGAATTCATAGTTGGTTCTATCTAAATACCTTCATCCTTAGATTTTGAGCTCTTGACAGTGATGATAATGTAGTTCATTTATCTGTGATTATGACAACTCTACACATAATTTTTTAGTTGTGTGAGACCTGTGCACAGAGAGATTAAGTAACTTGACCAAAATGCAGAGCTTATAAAAGACAAGGAGGTATTTAAACTCAGAAGGATCTGACTAGGGACCTGCTTATTTTTTTCCAAGCATCCCCAGTTGGTGGAGGTATAAAAGGGACCATTTGAACATTTTTTTAAACATAACAAAACAAAACAATCTCTGTTAAATGAATGGAATACTCCAAGCAAAAGAAGTGACTTTTTTAAGACCTTATTTCTTTGATTTTTCTGTTCTCCTTTCATTTGGTTATATTTTATTTATTATATTTATTAGGTTATACTTTACTTTTGCTTGGTAGACTTGTGCAGGCAAGTGTCTCTGATGAGCCACAAATGATGTCATAAATTCAGACTAAAATCAATGAGATAGGTGCTCTAGCAGTGAGATGAAGAAGTGAAGGGTGGAGGATGCTAAGTGTTTTCCCTGCTTAGCATGCTGAACCTTTGAAGTCAGAAGTCTGTTGTTCTTCAGAGAAGAAATACTCTTTATCTGTCACATACAGACCTATCTATATGGCTGCTCTGTTACTAAGCTTGGTTCCCAGTACCACCTTCTTCTTTACAGCAAGATGAATATTGAGAAGCAACATAGAATATGTATGCCTTCATGGCAATTTCTAAATGTATTAGAGACAATTTTAAAACTTTCAAATATAATGACATTTTGGTAATTACATTGAAATGTAAAAGTTACAACCTGGAATTCTTGCAAATATTTCTCCCCTCATTCTCAGAGAGACTGGCACCAGCTCATTAGGTTTACTCAACTAAAGGAAACTGATTTGCCTGTGCCAAATGCATTAATTTAGTGAAAGGGTGAAAAATAGCAATGAACACTATTCATCTTTCTGATGACTGAGTATGACTATTTTCTGAAGTGCTGACTTCACTGAGTAAAAACAATAACCAATACCCAGCATCTTATACAGTTGTTGAGAGGCAGGGGCAAGCCTCTTGGATTCTCTATGAAAACTTAGAGAGACTGAAGCAGCAAAAACAGGGCCTACATGTGTCTGCCCCAGGTCCTTGGCTTATATACTATAGATCTCAGCTTAGTATTTTTATGGGACCACTGAGTGTATGAATGATTGGATTTCTGATTCTTGTCTACACTTGGGTTTCTTTTCCTTCTGTTAGATTGCCTTCTTCAGTCTTTATGTGATGGTTTTGGTTCTATCTTATATTTTATTTTGTTATGTTTGTTTTTATCTCCTAGAATTCCTAGAATCCTTTTTTTTTGTTTTACTTTTTTTTTTTTTTTTTTTTTTTTTTTTTTTTGCTAATGAGAGACAGAAAGGGGGTGGATCCAGATAGATGAAGCGGTTTGGAGGAACTGGAAGGAGGGGAAGGATGCTGTCTTTCATTTTCAGCTCTCTACAATGAGCAATGGACGAACATTTAAACAGGCACAGAATCTGTAATAGTGCAGTTCTGACCTAAACTGGAGCCTGGAGCAAAACAAACAAACAAACAAACAAACGCCCAAAGCCAGCCCTGACAAATCCCTTAATTTTGATTTTTAAAATATTTCATTCAATTACATTTCTGTTGATTGTGTTTGTATGTTTACCTCCATATGTATATGTGTGAGTGTATGTGTGAGTGTATATGTGTGTTCGTGTGTGTATGTGTGAGAGAGACAGAGACAGAGAAAGAGATAGTGAGAGAGCCCACTGTCTCTGAGTTCAGCTCTGCTGCTATTTTTGAAGTTTTTGTTTGTTTTGTTGTTGTTTGTTTATTTGTTTTCTAATTCCCCCTGTCCTATCCCTCTTGATCTTAGAATATATTCCTGACAGAGTTTCTGAAGCAATTTGTAGACCTCCTTCCAGCTGCAGTCATGTGACTGTAATTATTTTGTGGAGCATCCTCCTTTATCCATAGGGCATCACTCCTTTGGAATAAAGAACATATCTTTTTCTTCTTGTTCTTTGCACATTCAATGGTCATGAAAGGTTATTTGGGGACTCAAACATAATTTCTGGTTGTTCAAAACAACAGTAAAATGAATGAACCAACTAAATGAGAAAATAAGAATAAGAATAACTGTGAGATTTTAAAATTCAATCACAGATTAGCATTCCTAAATATAATCTTCAGTGGGTCCATCTTGACCTTCCATTTGGGAACTGGAAATCATACAGAGAAGACCTAAATGGCTCTAGAACATTTTTCATTACAATCACCAACCAGAGACTGTCCTTTGCTCAAAGTATGTTGGTGAAACCCACTCTACGATTTGCCAAATAGCCATGTAAGGATAAAGCCCACTTCTAAAAACTCCTTCCCAAACATTGTTTGCACTCCTTTGCTTATAGAAAATGAGAAGATTTTTCTGCAACCTTCCAAAGTCTTAGAACAGTGATGATGTTTTGCAAAGTGGTAGGAGTCAGTGTGCTCTAAGTAGTTTCCTGCAGGGGTGTGGTCCTTTCCCAATTAAAGTAATACCTCTTTATCTTGTGGGCTGCTCAAGATCCATTTTAATATGTCTATATTCCACTTTCCCTCTGCTGAAACAGAATCTCTAGGATGTAACTTCCTTCTTACCTTGGTTCCAAATAGACATATGAAATACCCTAGAACCCTTGTAAACCTAGGTTGCATGCACCAGCTTACTGTAGTTAAGCTATATAAGAAGGTGTTTTATATTGCTTTTGAGAGTCATAATCTATTTCTACTTAAGATGATCATGATGATGATGATGATGATGATGATGATGATGATGATGGCAGAGTTGTAAGTTGCTCTTAACTAAAATGGAACATTTTTGGACAAAAACCTTTAATATTTTAATTGGAGAAAATTAAACCTAAATAAAACCAATTAAGGCATGATATATAATATCCACAAACATAGTGTAATGGTTCCTTGCATGTGAAAAATTTATGGAGAAATCTAATGAATATGGTGAGTTGGACACTTCTCACTAGTGTCACTTTAGCAATTTAATAAAACATAAGTAACAGTGAATGCCACCCTCTCTGATGTCAAATGACTACTCTGATTTCTTTTTTAACCACATTTGCTAACTTTCAGGTTGCTATAGCAGGTGTACACAGGCTGTGCTCTCTTAGAACTGAATATTGATGTAATTGTCAGTAATCGTCTGACCACCACATATGGTTCCTCCTCCATCCCTTGCAAAGTATAGGCGGAAAGCTCTGTGTTAAGCTGCACTAACTGACAGACCAGAGGTGAGGTTGCTGCTGATTTTCATGAAGCATATATTCCTGATGGTTGGGAAACTATGACAAAATTAATAAGGACACAGTCCATCCTCATATTGCAAGAGGTGGTTTGTAGAAAATAAAACAAGTTAGCAAGACAGTATTATGGAAGTAGAAATAAAAAAAGTTTCCATTAGCCTGGGTGGTCTGAGATAGGTTTATTTTCACTGAGATCTGAATAATGAGAAATGGTTGGCCAAGTGTGAATCTCAGGAAGAGATTTCTAGAAGATAGTGGAATAATTACAATGGGCTTTAAGGTATAGATACATGTGACTTGTTGAAGGAATAAAAAGATCCCTTTAAAGAGGGCAATGCTATAGAAGAATAGGTTATGAACATAGACATAATTTCATGGGTAAGATATAAGATGTTTGATTTCCAATTTACCTGAATAGCATGCTTTTGGAAGAGATTACAGAAGTGTGAAAGCATGACCTGATAGATATTTTCTTGTGAATTGACTATACTATGTGGAGAACAAACTATAGAGAAACAGAAGTTAGAAGAGGTTGCTGAATGTAGAAGGGGAAAAGAAATGGAGCTCCTGATAGGTTAAAAGTGAATCAGGTATCACTAATAGATTCTCTGACCCCACTGTGTGTGTGTGTGTATGTGTGTGTGTGTGTGTGTGTGTGTTGTGTGTATTTGTGCGTGTGTGTGCATGTGTGTGTGTGTGGGGGGTGTTATAGAACTAAAAGGGAGACTGAATATGGCATCCTAGGTTTTGCTATCATTTGTTATATTTTGTTTGTAACTGCAGAGTCTCTTGAAATGGCTACTCCAAGACAAAGAACTCCTATTTGCTAAGAAAGTTCTATCTTGAATGAGACAACAATAAAATGATATTAAATCAAGCTTCCTGCTTATTCCCCATTCCACATACTCCATTGTAGGATGTATATCATTTGTGGACTCAATTTTAGGTTATGCTTGAATCTGAAATCTACTTATGGTAGACAGAATACTATCCCATATTCCCCTTATTATTCTAGTGTCTGTGGTTCCATCTTACAACGACATGTGTATTCTGCGTGTTTGTTCAAAGGAGGTAAAGAAATATAGATAAACTTCTATAGATTTTTAACCTACCTTTTTTTCTTACAATTCCAGTGGTAGGATATATAAAGGTAAATAAAATAAAGGTCTTCATATAGATTAGGAATGAGTCCTTGATATAGCCCACATGGAAGAATATGATAAAAACAAAACATGCTGTAAATAATTTTCTCTCACTGTGCAAAGATTTGACAAACCTATAGAGACATTTACTTGTCTTTCAGTAGCATAATATTTTCAACTCTCCATGATTATTGAATCTAGTCCTAGATAAATGCACATTCCTCTTGTGTCTGAGATACTTAGGATGACAAATGTGCCATCATTAGACTATATTTGGTAACTAATAAAGAAATTATTAACAAAAGAAAGTCCAAACTGTCTATGCAATTAGAGAGGAGCTGTCTCATTCCTGTGGTGCAATAGAAGCAATGAAGTGTCTGCAGAAAAAGCTATTTTCTTCTAAAGAATTTGGCTGTTTCTACTTTATTAGAAAAAAATAAAGCATCAGCATTATCTGGCACTTCATTTTGGAGACATCTTGACATGGCCCCTTTTGGCCCTTCTTTCTTTTACCCTTATTATGTAATTTGAAACCTTTATTTATTGTTTTCTGTTGTCTGTTCCTTTCCTTTTGTCCTTCTGATGGACAGGAAGGGAGTTCCTCGTACCTTCTACACTGCCAGAGTCTCAGTGATTTGCAATGCATAGTTAAAAAGCAACCTCTTCTAAAATGTCATGTTGGACTTCTTCATTCTGCATCTATAATTCTTCATGTGTTTCCTCTAGCTTATATTATGCTCACTTTCTATGACTGTTTTTCATATCTCTGTGTTAACTATTTTCCATGGTCCTTAGTGCATTTTGCACAGGGATGTTCACTAAAGATTTGTGGAATGCTTAAATAGAGTAAATATCATGATCCCTTTTATCATTCTCTTCCTTTAAGTAGAAGAGATTCCTTTTGAATATGCTCTTCGCAGTAGTTTAAAGAATATGGAAACTTAACTATAATACACAGAAATGAAATTAAGAGACAAGAACATAATGCTTGTTTTCAACGGTAACATGGGTGTGCTGGGGGAAAAGTATAATTTCAGGTATATTGTTCTTAAATAAGAACCCAGCAGTACTTGCATTTGAGACTATAGAAACACACATATTGGGCCATTGTGTATAGCGGATGAGCTGAATATCTCTGTGTTAGGAGGAATAATCTATAATTTATCTTTTTATAAAATATGTATTTATGATACAACAATCTGCCTCTTCTATATTGTGTCTTCTTAGGTTATAAAAAAAAACTTTCTAACACTTCACTCAGTATTTCCTTTTAGGCATTAGTAGCAAAAATTTACAAATATTTTATAGTAGATGATTTCATTTTTATTCCTAAGAAATAAAGCTAGAAAATTTTAAGGTCATTAGGCTATTATGACTTAAATGCATAGTCATATGAAAATGCTAGTTTTTACCATCTGAGTTGCCTGATATCTTTAGCTTTTCCCATTTTAAGTTAATAGTGATAAAACTAAATCTCATATTGATAAGCCTTTTTCATCTTAAGGTGTTAAAGCAACTTTAGGGAGTGGGAAAATAATATAGTTCTGTATATGTTTACTCATGATGTTATGGCTATAAGAATGACATTTAAATACATTTATTTTTATTTCATCACATTTGCATCTAGTCAACAGAAACATTGGGTCCACCGGTCAGTAAGGAAATTCAAAGAAAGAAAAGTCCAAACTCTTGTCAATGCAGTTAAAATTGAAAAGTAGCGTCACCTTTGCTACCATTGAAAATACTATGGCAACAAAGTATCATCATAGATTTCAAATCATAATTTTCTTAAATTTATGCCCTGAGGAGGCTGTCCAGTGATTACAGATAGATAGTGTACTTAATCACTTATTGCTTTTATGACCCAGGTTGGGTTCTCAACTCCTGCATGGTGGCTTATAACTATCTATCTGTAAATGCAATTTCACATGATCCAATGCCATGTCTTGCCCCCAAATGTACCCATAAACTACACCGACATACATGCAGGCAAAACAACTAGACACATAAAATAAAAACAAATAAACCTTTAAAAATTTTAAATTTAAATATGAACTTCACCCATTTACTCTTATTTTCAACAATAATTCATTGCACAGCAATTATGCATCTCAATCAAACTGTAAGATCATTAGAGATATATACAGTATATATATATATATATACCTGCATGTGTACTATTCAAAATAAGAAACAATTTGTCAAATGTATGTGCATATTTTTTAGTAATTTTCTTTACCAGAGTTTCAGGTACTGTGGCAAATAGTTTATATGCATTATTTCATGTAATGCTTATTTTAAGTAAATTACTATGTCTCTTATGTTACATGTATGAAAATCAACCATCAGAAGAACCACATTTTGCCTGTTTACTTTCTGCTAAATGGTATAATCAGTGCTTAAAGTCAAGTGAGGCTAACTTCTGAACAACTATCCACTGGAAATGTCCTTAGTTTAACCATATGTTGATTTCTTCCAAGAATTATAGGTTTTGAATAATATAGTTTTAAAATAATAAAAGCATGAAATGGTTGCTACATATCAAAAGTGGTTGGTTAAGAATACCAAATAACTCTATTTTATGATAGACATGGTCTTGTGATTCTGAATGAGAGTAGCATCATCTCTCAGACATTTGCTTATACTTGACATTGGTTGTCTACTTGAGTCTGAGTAAAGAAATGCAGATCTGCAGTGAAGAATTTACTTTATGGCAGATATATTGGAAGTTAGACAGGAACTTCTCAACTTAGAATGAGTTTAAACACCACATGAGCTATTGGTCAAGGCTGCAATGCCACAGTCTTTAATTAATTAATGGAGAAAAGCTACTCATCCCAAAATGCTGAAACATTCAGTTGTTAAAATGTCCAACAGTGTTATGATTTTGGAAAATATGCTCAAGTTTCAAGTTAATTGTGCCTTAAGTAAAATACTGCTTTGTAGGATTTTTATTTGTTTTTATTTTTGTTTCTTTTATGTACAAGGAACTCCCAGAAAATCACTACTATGTGTCTGATATTCTCCAGGCTATATCAGACTCCCTAATAGGCACCAATGGTATTTTTTTTGTTTCACAGCATTTCTTACTCTTTGGAGTTCATTAATTATTTGTGTCATTATGTGTGTTATACATGTCTCCCATGATAGACTACAGACTCCAGATAGACAAAGACTGTAATTTTATTGCTCAGTTTTTCACCTTGCCTGGAGTGTTGAACCATGTAGCTGGAAAATAGTAGGCACTCAATCAATATTTACTAATACAGGAATAAATGAAAAAAATATAGAAGTAGGTTCATGAGCTATCTAGTGGTTTTAGTCTTGATTTATACCACATAAACCTGTGTTCCTAATTCTGTAGTGCCAGCCTAATTCTACCCTTTTCAGGACCTAATAGCTCTGGGAGTTTATGTGATAGAAAGCAAGTCTGTTTGCTTGGTGATTACAAGAAGACAGATACAATATTTACTAGCTTTCACAACTCCTGAACAAATGTGATCCCTGGAGAGAGAGACACACACAGTAATAAAGCAGGGAAGCACAGTCATTATCTGGAAGCAAAGTCACACAGGAATTGAAGCTGTGACTTGTGTTCCGGTGGTAAAGAGTTCTGGAGTCATCTAGGATAATTTATGATGACACTGATGAGCAAAGTTTATTTAAATACTGTAAATGTTGGACTATTCCAATGTCAAAAAATCAGCCCCTGGCTGAGTAAATGCCTTGTTGACCCCTTTTAACTCTCTGATATACTATTGTTTCAAATATTTACACTAAAAGACTGGAGTCTTAAGTCTTAAAGTGTCAAAAGAGAGATGAACTACCATGATACTTCACACACCATGTAGATAGGATTTTTTTTCCAATGACATTTCCACTCATCTTTATACAGTCTATTGTTCTTTGATCTGTTAAATGATGCTTTAAATGGAGGACTGTAACAGTAAAAATTACAAATGTTTTATACAGTACTAGTAAAACATTTAGGGGAAAATTTTAGCAAAGGAACACATTCCTTTCCTTCTTGTTTCTATAGAAACAAGTAGCAATCAGAAGGAGAAAGGTGTTCTTCCAAGTCCACATGTTAGTAAGGCTTGCTCAGCAGGCCCTAGTCTGCTAGAGAACCTGAGTACAAGGCCCAAGTGCTGGGGAAACTCCTCTGTCTGCATCTCCCTAATGTCACTGGCAGTAGGGAAGAGCTACCAGGAAATCCCTGCCTCTTCTTGTGCAAAGCAGGGCTGCAGTCCAGTCATTCAGCATCACAGAGCCAGAAAAGCTCTGAACTGTAATCTCCTGTCAAAAGAAGAAGAAAAAAGTAAACAGAAAGAAAACTTAGTATCAGATGTCAGCAGACCTCTAAGTGTGTTCCTTGCCATTGAATGCAACTATGCTAGTTGTGTCTGCACCCAACTCAAAGGTAAACACTTCCAAGCATGCATTTAGGCCTTAAGACTACATAGCAGGATTTTTCCTTATCATCTTCCCACTTCCATAAAATATTTTCATAATGAAATTAGAATTAAATGTCAGCATTTTCATTTAATTTTCAGAGCTGGAACATTCTCCACAAGTGGATATTGGCTAAGACAATCAAATTCTAAGAGGAATGATTTCCTAAAGCCTAATCAATACTACAACTCTAAAATGATCTCTCCTGTCTTTTAAATGAAGTTGAGGTCATATGTAATGACAGGATGAGGTAGGCCTGTTTTGCTTCAATAGGACAAGTCCCAGAAGCTAGAAAGAATAGCTAGTCATAGAAAAAAGAATTTTCTCTTTGCTTGACATTTACTTTGTAAGTAAACAACCCAGTATATTGACATCTCAATGTATTAATTGCTGGTGGTTCAAAACATGACACAAATTTAGATAGTATTTCTTTCTGCTCAC
The DNA here is from genome assembly GCF_900095145.1 of Mus pahari. Classification (NCBI taxonomy): domain Eukaryota; kingdom Metazoa; phylum Chordata; class Mammalia; order Rodentia; family Muridae; genus Mus; species Mus pahari. The sequence goes on from NC_034613.1 coordinate 58,392,433, forward strand.
AAATATATATACTTGATCAACAAGAAAGTATTTATTGCAGTCTTTGCTTGCAGTTGGCCGAGCAGGATGAGTCATTCTGAAATATGAACTTCCCCAGATCTGAAATATGTCACAAGAAAACACAATACACAAGGGAACTGGATAATAAAATAGAAGGAACACATTTCACACAGTGTAAGTTATGAACACTACAGAGTGACATTAATAAGATGCTAGCTCAAATGTGTATAAGAGAACTACATTTTGTGACCAGGTGTTAAAAGATGTTTGATATCCTGGAAACTGACTTGTAGAGGTAGTGGCGTGCAATATGGTAGCTTATAGAGTCCCCTTTTACTAGCTGTGTGAATTCTAATAAATCACTTCTCCTCTGTGACTTCAGTTTCTTTATCTGTATTAGAGAATGGTGATGAGGTCGGGTATGGTGGTGCACGCCTTTAATCCCAGCACTCGGGAGGCAGAGGCAGGCAGATTTCTGAGTTCGAGGCCAGCCTGGTCTAGAAAGTTCCAGGACAGCCAGAGCTACACAGAGAAACCCTGTCTCGAAAAACCAAAAAAAAAAAAAAAAATGATGATGATGATGATGTTGATGGGGGTGATGATAAGAAAGGGAAGGAAGAAGAGGATGGATCAAAGAGATGCTATCAAGCATAGATAAGAAAACTCAAGACACGAGAAGTGTGCAATATGAGGCTTGTTCCTTTTCCTCTTTTCTATGAAGCATCTGTATTAGTACCTTCCTTTTACCAAGCTTTTGGCTCTCACCTCTCTGCTATTAAGTGAGACCTAAAGTTTTGCTAAAGTACAGCTTGGCAGAAAGGAAATAAATTTCCTTAAATGAGAGACACATACATAATCAGTAATATCCCACAATCCCTCAACAAAATTTACTCCAAAAATTTATCACCAGGGATACAGAACCCATTGCATCCTTCAATTAACTAAATATTAAAAAACTTGGGTTTTCTATGACAGAGTCAAATTTGATGTTATATACACCGTTTTCTGAAGAAAAAAAGAAAAGGCTATCTTAGTTGCTTTTATTAGTATTTGGCTTGATTTTGGATTGAGAGACAGAATATAATTTCTATTAACTAAAATGAACTGCTCTATATTTGTGTCGATCTGTAACATTCAAATTGTCATTGACATCTTTATCAAACATACCATGAACCCCACTAACTGTATACCATTGACGTGTCTACAAAGTTACAGACCATCATCAATATTATGGTGATGATGAAATTTCATATCAATGAATAAAATGTTCTTCATTATTTGACTGAGTTATGGATGAGTTATTGATCCATATGGATGATTTAATGCTTTATTGAATTCACAAATGCATCTCTTTGGCACAAACAATTCTAATTTTACATCTACTATGCACACAACTTAAAATTTCTTCATATTCAATAAGATCAAAATGAACATCTTTAGAGAAGAAGTATGGAAACTATACTATGCATCACTCCTTTTCAACTTATCTGGATGGGCCAATGTGACAGGAGCAGTCAGTGGACAAGTAGCAACTCTTCTTTCTATTGAAGACAGGAATTTCTCCCTTTTCATAGTGCTTGGCACTGTGTTAGGGCTGTAAAAATAAAATCATATGAACAAGTGTGGCTTAGAACAATATAAAGTTTATGGTCTCTCAGTTTGCAGACTACAAGTCAAAAATTGAAACACTGTCTGTGCTGTCATTAAAAGTGCCAGGAAAGATGCTTTCCATATCAGTATCCTAGATTTGGGCAAGATCAGGTATCCTTTCCTGTCTTCTTGTATATTCACATTGTCTTCCCTGTGAGACTGCTCATGTCTGAATTCAATGTCGAGTTCTTCAAGAACACTAATCTTCAGTTATGGTTCTATTCAGTTAAAACCTGATGACCTCATGTTAGTCTGAGCACTTCTCTATCATCCTTTTTCCAGATAAAGTCACATTACAGGGTCCTGACGATTAGGCCTTCAACATACCCTTTATTTTTTCTTGTTGTTATTAATTGAACTTCTTTAATGCTCTTTTATGTGGATAAAGTACATTGTAATTTCTCTTCCCTCCAATCATGGTCAACCCACCTCCTATCATCCCTTTCCCACATTCATGTCCTTTTATTTTGTTTTCTGATATCCTGAATTTACATGGAGCCATCTTTGTGACCGTGGCTTTGGAATTATCTAGAACTTTGTGGGCAAATAACTTGTGGATAATGACTTCCCTTCTCTCAATAGTTCCCAGGAAAGGATAAGTACCATGAGCCTTGATTGTTGACCGAGCCAAAGACGAGTTACTATACATCTAACAAAAAGAGAATATTACTAAGGTAGTCACAGGCCACAGTGAGGAACTTACTACTCTTGTATGATTAAATTGATGTACTGTCGAAAATGCCTTCTGAACATCTATGTTTACTTTACATCCATAGAAAAATTGTACCAAAAAAGCCTCTCTTTGCAGTGAAATGTAGTATAAATACAGAGACTCACAGCACCACAAGGTGCTAAGAACTACTAATAGTTGAGTGTGGAGCCCTATCATTTTATCAGGGAACTCAATGTCATATAGTTGCAAACTGTATCTCTGATGTTACTCTTTCTGACTATTTCGAATAATTATCACTCATGTGTAAGAAAATTTAAAGTGGAGAAAGCATACAAATAGCTATTTCTACAAAGAATGTACACAAGCATACACACACACCAGTATACAAAATGACATTTACCATTTTATGAGGAATATGAAAATAAGAACGAACCATAGTGAAATATTACTTCATATTCACAAGGGTGACTCTGTCCATAATACACACATTTAAAAGTGAGGAAGTAGAAAATTTGAAATGCTTGGCTTGTTGGAAGGTGAGAATTCCCACGCACAGTGTAGCCATTGCAGAAAACAAGTTTGTGTTTCATCAAGTATTCAAACATGGAGTTACCATATGAACCAATATTTCTTTTTTAAATCTCTGAATGCCATCCCTTTTTATTAGATATTTTCTTCATTTACATCTCAAATGCTACCCCCAAAGTCCCCTATACCCTCCCCCCATCCTGCTCCCCAACCCACCCACTCCCACTTCCTGGCCCTGGCATTCCCCTGAACTGGGGCATATGATCATCACAAGGCCAAGGGCCTCGCCTCCCAATGATGGCCAACTAGGTCAATTCTGCTACATATGCAGCTAGAGACACGAGCTCTGGGGGTACTGGTTAGTTCATATTGTTGTTCCTCCTATAGGGTTACAGACCCCTTTAGCTCCTTGGGTACTTTCTCTAGATGACCCAATATTTCTATTGGTCAGTATATATCAAAGACACAGATCTGCATTAAAAACTAGTACCAACCTATTCATTATAACATTATTTGTAGTAACTAAAAATGAGAGTAACTTCAAAATGTGTGTCACTTTATAGGTAAACAAATATGACCTGTCTACCCATTGGAGTTTATTGAATGACAAAAAGGAAGAGAATACCAATTAAAGTTGCAGTATATACAAACCTTGAAAACACTATAGTAAGTTAAAAAAACACAAAATGTTACAAATTTTATGTCCCTATTTATGTTAAATAGGCAGAATGGAAAATCTATAGAGTGTTTTCAAGAGTCTGGGGACATGAGGAATAGAAAATGGAGTAATTGCTAATAGATATAGCATTTCTTTCATCATATGCACGTCTCTGAATATATAAGGACTAGGAAATTATATACTTTGAAATGATGAACAGTATTGTATATGTATTATAGCTCTATAATGCTGTCAGATACATACTCACACCACTTCTCACTTGCTATCTTTATCACTCACAAATGAGTCACTGAATCATTAACTACATCATTGTTTACAACCAGACCAACAATTTTCTCCCCATGGAGGAGTGTTTTATCACTGGCATTTAGGATTGCTGCAGCATGGTTATATTAAATAGCAGACAGACTTTAACAAATCGTTAGGGAAATTATGATCGAACACATTAATCACTCTATTTTGTATGAATCACCTAGTTTCCTGAAAGAATAAAAACATACATAGAAATGCTTCAATATCGGGCTAGTCATCAGGGACAATCAACACCCCAGGTTTTCCTGGTTTTGGTGTGGGAAGCTTTATTCATTCCTACTTCCTGGAGCCTGAAGGATCCTGCTCCCTAGTACTGTCAGTAAAGTAGACTATATGAAAACAGTGCTCCGAACTAAGGTCACGCTTGGTGGAAATGTTCCATGCAGTGATGAGAACTTGAAATTGTAGGAAGTCAAACACTGCTTGTTTTTGAAACGTAGTACTCAGTACTGCTCTTAAAAATGGCATTAGAATCAAAATTTCTATTTGCAGTATATGCATGCAAAGAACATTAACAGTAGAACTTTTGCAGCCAACATCACTATTGTTTTCAATTATGTATTTTTTATTAAAATGGGAACAAGGTTAACTTTGCAGTAAAAAGCCCTTCAAGTTAACAGCAAACATTTAAGGCTAATATCTCTCATTTTCACAATGTGGGGCAACATTAATGCTTTTTTATTTTCCAGATTTGGAACCAAGTTTTGCTTTAATAATACATATATTTAAATTTTTATTCTCTGTAAAGTAAAGCTAAAGTATGGTACTTGTGGAGTATTTTGTTTACTACAAAAATAATAATATGGATTTAATAAAGAAATGACTGTTAAGTGCCATGCTCTCATTTGACAGTGAACTAAAAAGTAACACTCCAAAGTGTAAAAAGCTCAGGGAGAGACTTTTTATTGTGAATATCTCATTTTGATGAGGAAACAGGATAAGCCAGCAGCATTCTTTTGAGCAAATAAATAAATACCAAACTTACCTGAGAGATAATAGAGATTAGCCAATCTATAGTTACTGTACCAGCATCATGATTGTGATTACCTAAATCATCCAAAAAATGAGTTTGAAATGTTCTTTTAGGGCTTAATAACAAGAGATCCAGGTGTAATGATACATGCTTTTAATTCCAGTGCACAGAAGGAAGAAGCAATCAGGTGTCTCTTGAGTTCAAGGCCAGGCTGATCTACATAGCAAGTGCCAGGCCAGCAAGGACTATAACAGGGAGATCCTGTTAAAACAAAAAACAAAACCACAAAACTGTTTTATTCTTGAATAGTTCCTAAAAAATGGTATCTATACTAACCATTCATAAAAATAAATGTTTGGTCCTCTATAACTCCTTATTCATTCTTGGCTATATAAAGCCAATATTTACTGATGTATATGAAATGATCTGCTATATTCATAGTTTTCAGCCCCTCTGCTCCAGTGACAAATGGACTAGCACATTGTGAATGGATCTGACTGAAGGGAATTATGTGAATATCTACAAAATCAAAGTTAATGGATTTCTCATTACAATTTATGGTCTCTTGTAGGTATCCGCCTTAACCACTGCTCTAGGTCCAATTGCTTTGATCCTACTCAGTGACCTGGAAATCTCTCTTAACAAAAGTGCCAAAATCATCTTGTATCTCAGAAACTTACTAATTATTGTTTGGGTCACATTGATGTAGGTAGAAGACTTAACTGAGAATGTTATATCTTGGGACAGGGATGGTGAGCTGAATTTGGAATGCTGGTCTATCGCCATTGCACTAAAGAAGAAATGGCAAGTGGACAATTTAGTGCTAGGTAGTTTTACCCTCAGCATTTATCCATCTACTGGTATCTGGTAATAGCCATTTTTGTACCAGTACTGGATCATGTCTTTCTTTACCTTGCAAATCAAACCTCAGGAAAAAGCAAAACAATATCAATTTTAGTTTTCATTTTAGGGATTATGAAATAGAGACTGAGATTGCTGTACAAATAGCCCTATTATCTGCCTCTTTTAGGATAGTATGCATACTCATGTACATAAACACACAATTCTGATAGTGAATGTGTATCTTTGTGTCACTGATTAATGCAAGCAACATCAGGCTCATCAAAATACCTTAGTGAACAAGGTGCATATATTTTTTTTTTGGTTCTGACTTATGTTGTATAGTTTGCCAATACCTAGCAAATTCAATAGATAGTTGTTAAATTAAATTAAATTAAAATCTCACCAAATAAATTTTGCAAGTGGCTTTCCTTCTGTAATTAGCTTTCTGACAATCTGGGTGGTAAATGGCTGATGGAAAGAATAATTAATAATAAAAAGTTGTTTATTTGTGGGATGAGCATTTATCATGATTATCACTTCTTTCTATCAACTTTTAATTCACAAAAAGCTCACAAGTTAACTATGAAGAAATTGCATTACTAAATATTGAATAATAATTACAATATGTGATATGTTTCCTTTTAATTAGCAAATAAAGTGTTCACTATGTTTTAGATAATTGGTACATATCATTTGATTATTACTTCATTATCATTTGTGGCAGGTGATTACATTTCTGCAGGGTATAATTTTTATCACATTGTTTTGAAATTTGATTGCAAAATTATGCAGAAAAAATCAGTGTATTCAAATTAATTTGAATTTTCTCAGATCCTTTTTTTCTGAAAAATTTACCATTTTTCTTCTCCCTGTAAGCATATAATAAGTAATGATTCAGAATTGGAGAAATCCATGATTTTCTTTAAGTTTCCCACTTAAAGACATTTCAAATTTGAACTTCAGAACTTACACTTGTGTCTTCTAATAAATGCAAAGTATAAATAAAAAACAAGAGTTTATCTACCCAAATTGAACAAAAGAAACAGGTTAATTTATTATTAGTATTAGGTTAATTATTAACTAATACTAGAATGCTGCAAGTAATAAATGGAAATCTACATTTCTCTGACTTCTGAAGGAGCTCAGTAGTGTATAGCCTTTAGCTCTCTTTCTGGTCTGTGTAACTGAGTTGATGATTTTTCTTTATTACTCTGCTATGACATCAAAACTCTGGGTTTCAATATGACAGAAAATCAGTAACAGTGTGCATGTTGTTTGATCACAGACAGACCTATTTGCTTCTGCTTTGATAATATTTATAATGAATAAAAAATAATGGCCTGCATGCATTTTGGTTCCCATTGTATTTAGGATCAGAGACTATAACATCTGGGTGCATATTCACAATTTCTCTTAATAACTTGATTATCTGGTTTACAGTGGTTGCCTTGGGGCAAGTGTCTTAGAATGAACAGGTTTATATGTAAGGGAGCCAATTTGATAAAATAAAACCCCTTAAAACTGAATAGAGTGTGCAACTATACTTAACAAACTTGTGATATTAAATGTAAGCAAAATTCTTGCATCTCCTTATTTCATTTTGGTTCTCATGAGGTTAAATAATATGGCCTAATGCTATCCATGATGGAGTTCAGTACTCAAAGAGAATAAGTTTCCTATTTAGATTTAGTCAGGCAATCTGTTTAACAGCAATTCCCTTTATAACAGCATGCTGCCGTACCCATCATTCCTTAGGGCACACAGGGAGAATGGCATGGACCTCTTGAATAATTAATATGGTTTTTAGAGCAGTAGTCATGGAAACCCAAGCCGTGTCACACATTTGGATTATAAGAATTAGGCACATTTTGAATATTACATTTAACTGAAAGAGGTAGCTATCCCCCAAAGAAAAAATCATTTTCCACAATTCCCTTGGTTTAGTGAAGTGAATATGAATTTATAGGTATGTGAAACTAATCCATGCTTCATGATAAAATTATTTTCATATTTTTGTGTTTGAATTGCTTAATAGAGTCCCTTTGCTCTATATTTGAATTCTCTACTTAATTGAGATGTTTCCACATGTAAGCTCCTATTTTCTTGCTTTATCTAATGTGGTTTAGTCAGAGGTTATTACTTTTTTATTAAAGAGAAAATGTAGAACTTAATTTACAATAAAATCGCACAGACCCCTCACTGTCTTGAGTATCTCTAAGGTATCATATGCTTTCTAATATCAATGCAAACCTCTGATCCTATTAAAAAGTAGGAATTGTGTGTGCATTTGGACAATTGTTAGTGGTGAAAAAAGCAGAAGTGTTATTATGATGTTTCTAGAACTGCTCTATTAGACCACTTTTATGGCTCTTTTACTTGTCTAAAAAAAGGTCCCTCTTCAAAATCAATATTGTTATTACCTTGGAGAAGTGTGTGTGTGTGTGTGTGTGTGTGTGTGTGTGTGTGTGTGTGTGTAAGTCAACCAGGCAATAGCAAAAACCTATCATCCAGTCTTCAGTAATAATGTACGTGTAAAGAATCAGAATAACTGGAAGATATTTATAAAGTGGAAACCCTCTGGTTTCATAAACCATGCTAGGCTGTTATTTGCTCAGGTTTATTCTACAAATAATACTCAATGTACCAGGCTTTCAACTCTCTGCCATCCTGGACTGATGAAGGGTGATTAGCAATACCATTAACAAATAAGGCTAGAGGAAAAGGAAAAAGAAAGCAAGACCTGTGTTTATTATATCTGCCAGTTTGCTGCCTATTTAAAATTCAGTTGCTCACAACAAATTGCCATCTCATGTATACTATCCCATGTTTGGGATGCTTTGTTGTATATTCTCTTTTGCTCAAGATACTGTATTCTCAGCAGTCTGGGAGTCCTGCCTTCTCTTTCTAATTCCATGGGTGCTTGCTGGTAAGCACACTCAAAGGTGTTACTGTATTTTCCTTTAAAAGCCTTTTCCATCTAAGTACTATGTCCCACGTGCATCAGGTACCACCTACGCTTCTCCTCTGAGGCTATGTGTGTGCTTTCATTAGAATTCTAACTGCATAGTTGGCCAGTGTCCTTCCATCTGTTGATAAGCTGCAGCGTCTTGGCTGTGCTTTTTGGAATTATCCAGCAAAAGGACTGATGCTTCAACAAAAGCCTCAAATTCTTTCTCTGGGTCCTGAGTTGGCACATTATCTTACTCATTTTAGTTGTTCATGTGTTACATTTAATTGAGCTCATAGCCTTTAATTATTTTGTGAACTGACTCAGTCAGAAAATTCCAAATATCTGTAATAGGATGTACTCTTTCACACATCTTTCTTGAGCTTTAGGTTTTGCAAAGGTGAACTCTTGGGTTCCTGAAGTTTACCTGTTTATGAGGGATTGCTACCTTATGTCTCTAGTTTATTTCTTAGGCTGTCATTTTTAATATTGCCCTCCCCTGTTTCTTTTTATAGATTCACTGCATCTTCCTTCTCTGTAATCATCTTTTTCTCCTGGCTTACATGTTTGAGGAGTATATTTTAGGGTCATCCCTTACCATTTTGTATCCATCTTGAACCAAATGTTCTGTGCTTTCGTGTTTCTCTCCACTGCCTGGAAATGTTAAGGTTCTTGAGGACAAGGAACATATGGTATTTCATACTCCAAGAGCTTTATGAAGTATCAGGCTCATAGCATCTGCCCAGTCAATTTTCCTAGTGATAACTGGATCCATATTAACTCTTTAAAGATCTTCAATATGTTTCAACTTCTTGTTTTGTATTACTGTAATTAAGTTTTTTAACCTATAAATACATTCTCTTTAGGAGAACAAGACATTGCAAAGTACATTGAATACAACAACCTGAAAGAAAGAGAGACACTTGTGCCCCTCCCTTTGGCTATCAGACTAAGGACTTAATGGCCTGGAGATACTGGAATCCCACTAATAACCCCATACTGAGAAAAAAAAGCCTAAATTCAGGTCCAGCCAGAAGGGGGAGCTTGTCTCTCCAGGCAAGAAATTTATCACTTGTCAGAGAATCTTCCAGGAGACATGGAAGCCCAGATGGGTGGTAAGATCATACCTTGACTTAGATTGCTCAGTTATATCTAACTCTGGCCCTGCCCTTAAACCCTTCTTGCAGATTTTGATAACAGGCTTATGTCTTGGCCACTTTAGCCATGTCTGGGAGCACATGGAAAATACTCTGATGCCTCATGAACTTATAGAGAATGTGCAAAAGATTTGGAATGCAAACACCCTTGCAGTGATTTAGTTACAGATAAAACCAAACAGTAGTTTGAATGAAAAGATTTGTGACAACTAAGCATTGTAGCCATTTTCTATATGCTGAACTGAAAATCCAAATATGTATATAATTAATGGCCGAGATGGCTGAATAAAGTGCCCATATCAGTTTCCAGTTGTCTTTAATATATCTTATCTGTGAATAAGACTGGAGTGTGTGCCTGCACCAATAAGCAGCTAAATCCTACCTGAGCTGCATATGCATAATTCTCTCTGAGTTCAATGTAAGGCCAAGCATTACTTAATTTAGTAAATAATATGCTTTCATCAGCAGCATGTATATCACTGTTATACATGTTTTGAAAAATAAAGCTATTGTTGCTATTTGCTACAATCAACAGAGAGTACTCAATAGCAATATATTTAAATGATGCTATTAATCATTTATGGCCGCATGTATATGCCGTTCCAAGTTAGTTCTGTTAACTACAATGTTATAGAAAGAATCTTCTGGTGTTCCAGTGAAAACTAGACTAAATAAAATGAAGGAGAAATCACTACAATACAATATGTAAAAACTGGAAATCTTGTCACTTAACTTCCAGCCAGGCTTCACTGCAGTTAGTCCCCCCAATGGCCAAAGACACAATATAAAGCATGAAGAGTCTTTAACAGTAAACAACTGTGACAGGGCACAGTGTCATAATTCAGCCTGGAATACTAGGAGTGAAAGAGAAGGCAGGGCAGCATCTTTCCTGTGTTCTCATTAAACTGATTCTTTGGATCCAAGAAGATCACCCTTAGTACAGAGACAGTGTATGGGTTTGAAGTTTTAGCAGTGCAATGCTGGGTTACTGCAAGCTTTCCCATTATCAAGTCACTCTGTGCTTGCAAACTGAGCACAAGCCTCTCTGTTGATTGAAAATCAAGGTGCTTTCCTAAGAAAATTACACTGTAACACTTTAGCTATGTCTCAGAGAAGTGCTAGACCTGCCTGGATTTACTTTTCCATTCATAACTAGAGGTTTTGAGCCTAGTGCTTCCCACTTGCCAGATGGTTGTAATTGGTGATAAGCCAGTGAATCCTTCAAACTTAGCTTTGTGGTGCTAGCAAGGGAATTATCCTTGGAACTGGAATATTTTTTGATAAGAGATCCACTTCACTAAAAAAAAACCCAAATTAAAAAAAAAATCAAATCAAAATATAATATGGAAAAATTAAAAAATCTACCATTCTCTACTGTTAAAATAATGGCTTATTTAAAATACAGTTGTAGAAGTGACAAAGATTACAAATAAAACCTACTTGCAATTTATTACTTCATTAAAGAAAGAAGCAGGAATCTCTGATTAAAGGGTTGATGTTCAACATAATGTAAATACCAAGAAAGAACAACTGTATTTTATTATTAAAGTTTATCTTCTTTTTATTTTTATGTTGTTCATTAGAAAACTTATAAGAATGATGCAAGGACTCTCCACATACCCCTCACCCATCTTCCTTAAATGTTAATATGTTACCACATAGCTTTCTAAATCTTTCTCAAAATTATATGCTTGCATGCATATGTGCATTCCCACTCATTTTTCTGGATTGTTTGCTAAAGAGTCATAGATGTGCTATTGCTTTACTTCACAACAGTTCAATGAATATTTCCTAAGAACACAAAATGTTTTACTTAAGTATAATATATCTATCAAGATTAGAATGCTAACATTGATACTAGAGGCTTTAACTAAATATGTTTTATTTAATTAAGTGGTTTGACTAATTAATAATTTTGGTAATTATTCCAGTGAAATCTTTCTACTAAAAAGTCAGGTGTCATTCAACTATTTGCTTATAAATATCTAATTTAGAACAGCTCCTTAGTCTGTTTTGATATTTTGCGGCCTTGATACTTTGGAACATCAGAAGCCAGTTTATCTTGCAAAATGTTCTTCATTTTGGGCTTGTCTAATGTTTCTTGAGATTACCTTCACATTCTGTTCTCTTGGCAGGAAAGTGAACTTGTGTTCTTCTCATTATACTGTGTCAGGATAGACATAGTATTGATTGTCCTGTTACTAGTGATGCTAATTTTGATCACTTAATTAAAGTGATATGTACCAGTTTTATCTTATATGAAGACAGTATTTTTCAGGCCACTGAGGTGGCTCAGAGGGTAAAAGCACCTGCTTGCTGAGCCTGATAACCTGAATTCAATCCCCAGGACCCACATTGTGGAAGGAGAGAACCAGCCCCATAGGTTTCTTATGACTTTCATCCATGCACTATGAGGTACATGCATACACACATAATAATAATCTATCCATTCATACATTAATCAATAAATTTCTTCTTAAACTCGGTATAATCCTTTTTGTAATTATTAAGTATCTTGTTATGAATAGTTGAGGCTGTATCTTGATCCTCATCAAAACTTCACCTACACACCTACTGAAAATTATGAAGCTATAAAAATGGCTAAAAAAACTTATGAAGCTATATCAACACCATCACTCATCTAGGAAAGCAAATCAAAACCATAATGAAGGACTTGCTCATGCAAGAATTTGGACATGAATGTTCATGGAAGAACCAATGAAATGTGACATCAAATGTCTATCAGCCTATTTGTGATTTTACCATCCAATAAACATTATTCACTTGCTGGAAAAAAAAACTATATCATATTATGTATTACAACCTGGACAAATTTGAAAAAGCACAGGAAGTAAAAGAAGTTAGCCACAAGACCCCACAAAATGTATAATCCCATTTCTATGAAATGTTCACATTAGGCAAAGTTACCATAACAGAAAGTAGATTAATGATCGCTATGGGGTAGAGAAAGGCAGATGGGAAACAAATGCTTAATGAGCACAAGTTTTCCTTTGGGGGTAATAAAAATTATCTAGAATTAATGGCAATTATTGTATAACCTTGTTGATACACTAAAACTCACTAAATTATATACTTTAAATGGGTCAATTATGTGCTGTGTGAGTTAAATCTTCAGAAAGCAGATATATACAGGGCTTCTGTTAGTAGTTTTGCCATTCATTGATGTTTCTCCTGGACCGCTTATTGTGTGGTATATGTCATGTGATAAACATCTTTACCCTTAGACCACTTTGACTTTCACAGCACCATTGACAAATGTACACAAATTTCCCATATATCTATATCTATATCTATATCTATATCTATATCTATATCTATATCTATATCTATATCTATATCTATATCTATATCTATATCTATATCTATAGATATATTTCTCACTACTAATATCTCCCACCAAAGGTGAGGAACCTATATTAGCACATCACTAACACCCAAAGTTCATATTTACCACAGGATTCATGATTGTTATTTTACATTTGGAGTCTGTAAATAAATCTATACCAAGTATGTAACATAATAGTAAACAGACTAAAAAGTATTTTGTAAATAATTATTTAATCTGTCACCATACCAGCCTTAAGTGGTAATACACACATGTAATCCCAGCATTCTGGAGGTGGGGATTGGGAGGATCACAAGGCTGGATTTTATATTGATAACTTGTCTCAAAATCCCATCGTTTGGGGTTATAGCTAAATGCTGGCATCCTTAGAACTGAAAAAAAGAATCTCCTAATTCCTTTGAGATTTTTATTAGATTTCCACAGTAAAGGCAGAGTGACTCCTCTCCCTCATCCTCTTCTCTCCTATCTGTAACTTCAGGCTTTTCCCTTTAATCTATTTTTTATTGGATATTTTACCAAATATCCAATGTTACCCCCTTTCCTGGTCCCCCCGAACTCCTCTATCTCATCACCTCTCCCCCTGCTTCTAGGAGAGTGTTTCCCTACCCACCCCTGCCTCCCTGCATTCCTCTCCACTGGGGCATAGAGCCTTCAGAGGACCATTGATGCCCTACAAGGTCATCCTCTGCTACATATGGGGCTGGGGTCATGAGTCCCTCCATGTTGGTCCTCTTTGGTTGGTGGTTTAGTCCCTGGGAGCTCGGGGGGGTCTGGTTGGTTGATACTGTTGTTCTTCCTATGGGGTTGCAAACCCTTCAGCTCTTTCAGTTCTTTCTCTAACTCCTCCATTGGGGACCCCATGCTCAGTTTTGTTCTTTCCTTCCCGTCTTCCTCTTCCCTTTCATGGTTTCTGATTTTCCTCCAACTTTTTCTGTCTTGGCTCCTATTCCTCCTTTCATCACTTTCTTATTCAGTGCTTTAATGTCATTATAGATTTTGATTTTCAACTTCTTAACTGTTTCTCCCATGACAGCCTCCATAAGGTAGTCCCATGCCTCTTTGACATGCTACCATTACTCATTTTAGGTAAGTCTTTTTTTTTTTTTTGCTAAAATATGAAATTTATTCTCAATACATCCTGTATTTTCCCTATTATAGCATAGAATCAGCTATTTTCCAAGCATGCATCTTCAGTGGAAATATAGTTGAAAAAATAAAGATTTCAGCACTGAATGTGCCTCTTGATACTGTAAGTGCACACACATACACATAAATATATAAATTCAGTTTTTCTTTCATATATGGTTTAATAATCAGGGGCAAACATTGGAAAGCATAAAATTTTATTCACACCTTTACTTCCCATTCAATACAACAGATTTCATTCTACCTTTTATTTTTTTCCATATTTATAGCTCACTTTCCTAACATTGAGAACCCCAGACCCTATTATCCAGCATATATTAACTTACTTGCTCATTTCTACAATACACATTGTTTTCTGCATTACTAACAAATGATGCTATGGAGGAAGCTTACCAACTAGTACATACCACTTGTTAAATTCTTTTTTGTCTTTAGCCTAAGGGCATTCAGTGTAGAAAGAAAGAGTAAACACCTGGGCTAGCTCTTACTTCTGATTATCCCACACACTCCAATGCAGTGGTGGTAGTTCAGTCTAATTTATTTCTGTTTTGAGTTTCACTAAAGATTTGTGATTCCTCATCTGTGTCTTTTTTCCTTCTTAAAAATGAAATTGTGGCATGTTTTTCACATATATCCCTTTTATACAATAAGACTCTACTTTTTTATTTGTTTTAAATCTATTTCCAAAGATGAGGATATAAGGAACTTTTTTCAAAATATGGTACCACAGAATCTAAAGGAAATAGTATCATCCAAAGAAGAGAAATGGAGAAATGACTTATGCAATAATTGAATAATCAAGGAAAAATGGAAAAATAAAACCTTAATTTTATCATGTCTGCTTACCAGCTGTTAAGTATGGAGCCAAGGTCACCTTGACCTAGTTATTGGTCTGGAGGGCTAAAGCAAAAATGACTTTAAAATTAAATAGCTGCTTTGTGCCAGTACTATGTAGGGCATAAAAGAAACTTGATTTTGGCCCCTGACCTTAAAGAGTATCAGAAGATATAATGGGAAATACAAACCAGATTGGTATAACATAAATTCAAACCTTTCAGAATTAAAAAAAAGTCTATCTTCCAGGATATTAAAAGATTAATTGATTAATGCCTTTGTAGTAGAACATACTTTGCTCTGAGAATTCATTACTCAAGAACTCCAAGAGCAGGGAGCAGAGAGTATAGGGGTTTTTCTAAGGATAGATTAGGATCTGAGAGTTCTTTGGAGGCCATGTGAGTTCATGGAATGAGCCTTATTGCAGAAGCTGAAAAGCCAATGGGTACAATCATAGGGAGGATGTTACAGTAGGTTGCAGGGAGTACCCAGAGCCATACTTATGCCTGGATTCACCATATTACTTCTGGATTTATTAACCATTGCAACTCTAGTAAACGCTTTTATCTTCTGGCATATTCAGCCATCATTGGGAAGAGAGGCCCCTTGGTCTTGCAAACTTTATATAACCCAGCACAGGGGAATGCCAGGGCCAAGAAGTGAGAGTGGGTGGGTAGGGGAGCTGGGTGGGGGGAGGGTATAGGGGACATTCGGAATACCATTTGAAATGTAAATGAAGAAAATACCTAATAAAATAATAAAAAATAACGCTTTTATCCCTCTCAATCATTAGTTATCCTACTCTGAAAAACACAAAGGCAATAGTAGCTGTCATCTGAATATCTTATGATTCTTAAAGAAGGATATCTGTGCACTGTTTGTCACAATGCATAGACTGCAATAGCTCTCACCAAGTATTTTCCATTTATAGTAAGAAAAGCTCTAAGGTCAGAAAATATGAGATAATTTCAAAAGAGCGAATTAGCCAACATTATTGGTTTGGAATGTTTGAGATGGAAGCAGTGGAAGGTAAAGTGTAAAATCTATGTTGAATTTGTCATAGAAGCTAACACTTACATGGGACTTAAGGAATATTGGATACTGTTCCATGTGCATACATTTATGCATGCCCATTTATTCCTTTCACTAACCTTGTGATGTAGCTATTACTACTATTTCCAGTTTGCTATTGATGGATAGATGAAGCACAGGAATATTTAGAATCTTCCCAACAGTTTTACAGCTTCTAAGTGAATTCTTGGTATCAAATCAAGTTTTAAAGTTCATTTTGTAGGTAATATGGAGGTACTAATTTATTTTAGTATAAGGCAGTACTATGAAGCTTACTTATATGAGTTTACTTCAGTTTAAGTATCACTCACCCAGCCTATATTACTGAGACAAGAAGGCTGGGGATGGTAAGAGTAAATAAATGTTAATTTCCCAACTTGGTCACCTCTGTTATCATGTATGATGGTCTTCATAGTTAAAATTATGTATACATAAGGAGGTTAGTTGATAAATGCATGTTATCTTATAATGTTTTCAGGTACAAGAAAAAGAATTATTGTTAACAATTAATAATAATAATAATAATAATAATAATGATGATGATGATGATGATGATGTGTGTGCATGCATGTGTGTGTGCCACTTCATAAATGTGGAGTTCAGAAAACAACTTTGTGTTGCCTACTCCTGATCCATCTTCATGTGTTTCTGAGGACCTAAGGCAAGTGAACAGACTTGTGTGGCAATCACTTGTAATGACTGAGGCATCTTGCTGGCCCTAAAAGTGTGTTTGTTTCTTTAAAGGTGTTGGGTAAGGACTCAGTTATCACACACTTGTTCCAGTTTGGCAAACATACACTAACAAGCTTTAAATTATACAGCATGGTTAATTGGTAAAGCATTAGTACTCTGCTTCTAAGAAAATGACAGAAATCCTTCTTAGGCTTTTAGAGCTTGAGAAATTAATATCCTCTGTGCACTCGTTTTAGGTGTCAATAGCTTTCTTTTCCTCATAAGCATACGTTATTATGAGAAGATAATACTCACATGTTGACTAGAGTTCTGGTAAGTGTTTTAGTAAACCTTCTGAATTTGAGCTATCAGTCTATAAATTAAGCAAATATACACCAACTTTATTCTGTACAGTTTAAATATTTGAAACAAAGTATTCTTCAGTGTTTGGAGAATGGCACATATGTTGGAATAATGAGACATGATATTGCAAACACTTTACATATGCCATAAGCACTGTTTTATTATATGTATAATATATAAATATTATACATATAATAAAACAAACATTTTAAGTCACTGAATCTTGGACTTACAGGCAGGCAAAATATTCTAGAAATTATTGGTTCACTGTGCTCAATTATTGGGATAAATGACTTGAAAATAATTACCTTAGCCAAGATCACATGTTTCATACAGACTTTCTTCTTTTCTCCTTTCTTCTCCCCTCATTGCCTGATTCTTTTCTTTCACAAAAGATCTCTATATTGGAATCTTCCTAGACTCAGGCTGCAGTCTTGCTACTAAAGACCCAGTCGTAAACAGGATTGGAGTGTTCCTTGTACTTATAACTATAGCTTCTCCATGTGTTTAGCAGTTGTCTCTAGACTAAATCTTCCTACAAAACTATTCTGTTAGTAATTCACAGCATGAGACAATCTATTGGCAGAGATCATTTATGCATTTAAAAAGTCTATAACTTTGTATAGGCAAAATTTCCATATTTTAGGGGATATGTACAAGATGAGTAATACTCTTATCTTAATTATGATAGTGTTCTCAAAGCCAGAAATACTAACCACTCTAAAATTGAATGGGCAATAGAAGATCACTTTAAATATATTACTCATGTTGAAAAAGCATGCATTTTGTATATGGATATTTTATTATGCAAAGTGTCTTAGACAACTTCAGGATTTTGTAACATCTAGCATGAAATATGTTATAAATTTCATAATTGAAACTTAAAAAGTGATTCTAAGCATTAGTTTGAGGGGCTAATTGCTCCTAGAAAAAGCACTTGAGCATGAGAGTAGTATATCTGGAAAAATACTTATAGTGAAACTTTGAGTTGGACTCTTAAAAGGAAACATCCTACTAATGTTACCTTTATGTCATGGCCAAGGTAATATGACTATGTAATAAAATATATGTAATAAAATATATTTTACATATAAAAAATATATGTAAAAAAATATTGTAGCTGCCTGGCCCTAAGTACCTTTGCAAATGAGACAGAACTCAGTTACATGTACATCTGTTAAAACCAAATTATTGACCTGGAAATGTGTCCATTTTCATGTTTTCTTAGGTATTAATCCATTCTCTGTGTCTTCAGATGTCATACTTTTCTGGACCCCACATATACTTTGTGTATAGGAAATGTCTCGTGTGGGTTAAGATACTGAGTTTGTGTTTCCTTCAGGCAGTCCCCAATCTCATTTTCAGGGTAATATCCATGTGCTATTAACAATAATGGTTTCATCTGGCTAGAGAATGGCCCTTGGATGCTGATGGTAGATTTTTAACAGAAAGAAAATAGCCTGCTCCATTACTTCCTCAAGGATATGCATAATATATGTGTAGACAATTTAATAGAATTATGTGAATCAACTGAATGCATTTTTTGAAAAGGTGATGTAGTTTTAGTGTTGTTTCCTTAAGAGTCTCATGCACAGAACATGCTGAGGCCCTAGATTCACTTCATTGTTTTCACCTCAGCAGGTCTCTAATTTGTTAGTCCTTCTGATAAACCAGGGGGAATCAATCTACTTATGGAAGACAGAAAAGGAACTAGCTTCTGGATTCTGAACTCATAACAAACATTGAGCAGATGAATTCTTCAGTGAAATGTTTGTTCCATAACAGATCTGAATATTACACCTTCTTTGCACTGAAAAAAAAAATAGTTCTACAAAAACAGATCAAACTTGCACTAGCTTGCTAGGGCAATGTCACATTTGGTGATCTACTTGTCACTGTCATCTTCCTTTTTTTTCCCCAAACCCCAATTTGTTAGAGAAGACTTGTGTAAGACTAGATCAAGTGAATCATCAGACCTCTTGGTTGTTTCATCTATAGAGTTAGAATTAGAAATTGCAGGAATGCCACATTCCCGGGTTTAACTTTGTTGTGATCACGGTGCACATTAGGTGAGCCTCATGCTGTCATTGAATAAAAGAAACTGAAACCCTGCCATGGATCTATTTGGAGTGTGGCCAGTTAAGAACTGAACTAGGCTGGCATTTATAACAAGAGGGGGTGGAAAGGAACCCAATCATACCTAGCCCAAGAGGTCTCATTGCAATGACAAGGCAGTAAATATGACACATTCAGAATTTATCTGTTTCAATATTAGGTGGCTAGGGCATGGAGGTACTGAGAGTCACTTAGCTGTGTTGATGTGATTTTTTTTTATATATTTGCTGTCACTGAAGCAGTAGATGTTAATTCTGGCAGGGTTAATTATAAGAAATTAAAAGCTGCTCCAAACAGACTGTATCATTTGCACTCTGAAAGAGTAGGTGCTGGCATAAGAGCGTCTCTTCATTAATATCCTTCCCCAAAGGGCTATTCCATGCAGTGTTCAGAAAATGGATCTTGAACTTCCAGGAATGATACAAGAAACCAAGGATATGGAGAGCCTCTTTGACAGCTTCCAGAAAATACAAGTGCATCTGCCTTGAAAAATCACCTGGTTGCTGACATTTAGAAAGGAAAATTTATTTATTTGCATATTGGCATGTGATGCATTTTGAAATAAGTAGTCCTTACTGCACCAGAGTTCTACTGTTGTGTACTCAATACAACTGCTAACTGGTGAGTTTGCAGAGCGCTGTAATTGTCTATCATTTAGTATGCCAACCATATGACTCTAGGGTATGCATTGCCTTTTCAGGAAAAGTCTCCCAGCTCCTTAGAAAGTAGGCTCTGTTCTATCAGCCTAATATATTGTTCTAAATAGCAATCTTGTTACCCCAAATACATTGCAGGAAAGTAAACTGTGAAAAATACCAATATAAATAGTACAGCTGTAAGGAAGATAACCAGAGAGGGAAGCAAAAGTCTTCCTGTCCGATATCTTAATTTATGTGACTGTAAACTGCAAAGGCCAAATTAGAGAGGAAACCTACCAAGACATGGAAGCCAATGACTTCCAGTCAAATGTCAAAATAGTTTACCATTTTAACAAAACTAAAGCCTTGTTACTCAGTGGATTAAATTTCAAGGCTATCACAAAGAAGCTCCCATGTTAAGACCCACCTCTAAAGCATGAATGTAGTCCTCTGTTAGTATGGCTATCTGCTCATTTTTGCCCACAAACCTGAAGCTGAAACAACATTAAAATAAATATATTACTACATTGCACAGAGACACTTGTCCAGAACAATTTGGTTGGGGTGGTACAGTTTATTTTGAAACACCTCTCTCTAGTACACTTAGAAAGTGTTTTTTGTTTGTATTCAAATTACTCTTGATGCTATCTAGGTGATATAGGCATTATCAGTTTTAGCGATGAACTTGGTTTTTTTTTCAATGAAATATTAACCATTGTCATTCAAAAGCTTTCCTTTTGAGTATATTCTTATTATCGCCACTTTTAGTGCTATCAGAGGACCGAAAGCCTGTCCCTAGTAAAAAACAGGAGGAAATTGAGGGTACCCACTTCCTCTTACATCATTATTGCTTTGTGTCAACTTTCTTGGGCAGTGTTTGAATTTAGGGAACATAAAAAAAATCATTTGACTGTGCTTGCAAGCTTAAGAGTAAGCATTCTAGGGGTCTGCAACCCTATAGGTGGAACAACAATATGAACTAACCAGCACCCCCAGAGCTCGAGTCTCTATATGCATGTAGTAGAAGATGGCCTAGTTGGCCATCATTGGGAAGAGAGGCCCCTTGGTCTTGTAAACTTTATATGACCCAGCACAGGTGAATGCCAGGGCCAAGAAGTGGGAGTCAGCGGGTAGGGGAACAGGGTCGGGGGGGAGGGTATAGGGAACTTTCGGGATAGCATTTGAAATGTAAATAAAGAAAATATCAAACAAACAAACAAACAAAAAAGAGTAAGCATTCTAGTTCAATACTAGAGTCAAGAGTGTTAGAATTCTACAATAGACCTGGTTTGCAGGTCTAGTTCCACTACTTATTATTTGTAGAGCTTTAAATGAGTTATCTTGTAGCTGTCTCAATGTCTCTGTCCCACTGGTTCTCCCCATCTTTCCATTTCACCCTACCCCCCTGAGACATGAAACCAATAATGGCTCCATCACTGCTTTCATCAATATGGATCAAATGCAGCACTGTAAAATTGCTTTAAATACACTACCCCCAAAAGGCATGTATATGTTGGCCACTTTTAAAACCTTTATGTTGTTATCCAAGTCCTTAATTTAATGGCTTCCAGCCATGATCTGGTCTTTCATGGAATGAACTAGGTTTATTGCACCATTAACAAAGAAATTTTCTTTTCTAAGAAAGTGAAGATTACATTGTGTATAATGTTGCTTTCCACAGAAGTGACCACTTTCAAGTACTAATTTTATGTCCTCTTGAGCACATTTAGCAAATAAAATAGAACCCTTAAAGAAAACTTTCCTCTTTAACAATTGTTTCAAAACACATATGTATCATTTTCACCATGCCAGATTAAAGCATAGTTTTTAACTGGCTGCCTCCTCTTTTTCCATCTTCTCCTCTTAATTTTTTTTACTTACTGAATATGCAGCTCACAGACTTGCTCTTGCTGAAGGGAAATGCTTGCAATGCTTCATTTCCTCATTAGCTTTGCCTAAGACAGACACCTGTGTCACAGCTCATAGAGCCTTTATGAGCTTTTTAGCCAAATGACTGATGTTTGCCTCATTATGTCAGATCTGAGGGCACTCTTGGCTTCTCTCTTTATTCCCTGTCTAACAACATCAATCGAGCAGCTGCTATGAAACCATGATCAGGCTGATTATGAAAATGTGCTCAGGAGCTGGTCAATGCCAAGTGTTTTTATCTGAAGAGGCCAATAGGTCCTGGCTCCAGATTTGAGAGTTTCAGAGCAGGTTTCACAGGTGAGAACCACTTGGGGCAAGTCCATAAGAATGAGACATGATTCATGGAAACAAATTCTGGTTTACTATGTAAGAAGTTCCTGGCATAAAGATTGCCCACCCACCATCCTTTTTAGTATTTTTCTCTTTTGCCCATTTTATATTGTTTTCATGTTCTAAACAAGATCACTTTTGTCTGATCCATAGGTAGAAAGTATGTTAAGTCCAGGTCCTGCTATTAGGAAACAGGATTTTTCTGAAGACAAATTTTAATATGAATGCTCATTTATGGAGCATAAAACCCCACGTTTATCTTCACAAAAATCTGTGATATTAGAAATTCTCTGATTCTGAGATTGTTGCTTGGCTTGGTAGATGGATCTTTAGTAATATGGCTGGCTTATGCCTTCTCGCATTACTGGCCTATTCCTGAGAATCCTGAGGTGGTGTATGGCATAAGGTGTTGTAGTATATGGCATTGGACTTGAGCCCTTACATATGCCTCATTGGAAATCAGTATAACCTTGGTCTTCATTCCATGCCCTCTAAAGTGCAGTCAGCTTCCTCTCTGAAACCTTTTTGGTTAAAGCAACTTTCTTTCTCTTCTTGGCATCCCATTCTCTAATAAATAGCCATGATTTGTTTTTACTTTTTCCTTTGCCTCTCGTTACAGCCTCCTTTTTGTATTAATTCTTGCTTAGAAACCCATAAGCCTAAACAATGTAGGACATCAGGTTGCCCCACAGTATTGGAAAATGATTACTATGCCAACCCTTCAGGGGATTCCAGGCTGTTCACAAAAATAACCTCCCCATGTATTCTGGATAGTTTGGCAAATCCATAGCTGAAATTTGACATCTTCATTTCTAGCGATTTCTGACAAGTTGCTATTTCTTTAAAGCGACATTTCCTGTAATAGTCCAACAACTGTCTTTGGGAACAATTTTTGTAAGTTTTTAATTTAATACTTTTAAAAACTAATATATTATTACCAATGAAAAGTCTAGCCCATGAGTGAGAGACAAAATAATACTTAAGGGCCAAAACATGCCATGTTAAGATATTGTTCTTAGGGTTTTCTCTAACACTTTCAGATATTTAACTATTATATTATGTTTTCCTTTGATCCATTTTGAATTGAGTTTTCTAGAGGTGAAAGATGTAGATCTAGTTTCATTTTTCTACATGAGGGAATCTTATTTTCCCACCGCTATGTGTTGAAGGGGCTGGCTTTTCTTTACCATAGGTTTTTAACACTTTGCCAGATGCAAATAGCTGTAACACTGTGTATTAGTTATATTCTATTGCTTTGGTCTACATGTTTGTTTTTGTGTCAGTGAAAGACTGTTTTCTGGTTTTGTTTTGTTTTTATGATAGCTCTATAATGTGATTTGAAGTCAATGTGTTCTGATACCCAAGTGTTTTCACTTTGCTTAGGATTGCTTTGCCTGTTTTTTTTTTTTTTTTTTTTTTTTTTTTTTGAGACAGGGTTTCTCTGTATAGCCTTGGCTGTCCTGGAGCTCACTTTGTAGACCTCCTGCTTCAGCGAGCCTAACGCTGTTCTTGTGGGTATATAGGAAACTCAAATTATAGTTGGATTTTTTTTTTTTTTTTTTTTTTTTTGGTTGGTTGGTATACACTGTAAACTAATATGACCAGTAAACTAATAGGACACCTATGGAAATAATTAAGGAGGGTTCTAATAGAACTAAACATAGAACTGCCATATGACCTAGATATAATAATATTCTTGGATGTATACCTGAATGACACTAAGAAGGATACCATAGAGATACTTAGATATCTATTGTTTTTCCATCACTATTCACAAGTTATGAAATAAGTTTGGTTACCCATTAGCAAATGGATACATTAAAAAAAACATGGTATTTTAACTAAGCCTTAAAGAAGCTCAAAATTATGTTATTTTCTGGAAAATGGAAGAATTTATGCAGGGCTTCCTGATTTACCTGCCACTATGTTGAGTATCTTATAATCACTTTTTAGTTTCCGCATGAATCTCCAAAGGTTTCAGTAATATATTTATGTCCATTTTAAAGATGTGGAAACTGTGGCTCAAAGTACTGGTTTGATTTATGTGGCTCTTCAAGTTATCAATATGGAACTAAGAGTCTTACCTATGTGACAGCAGTTCCAGATTCTAAGTTTTTATCAATTATTCTTAAAATGACACGTTAGACCTAAAAAAGAAAAGAGAATTGTGGTGGTGGGGATTAGAAGTTACACTGGGGAATTAGAACTAAGAGTACCAAGGGGTTGGGAAAAATGACAGTCTAAACCACACTTCATTTAAAATGTCATAATGATATGTAATATCTTATATGCTATTTTTTTTTCAAGAAGGGCAAGGGAGAGGGAGAGAGGTGGAGGTTCTGCTTAGCAGGATTCCCTGTGTTTCTTTTTATTCAGTCCCAAATGGCAGTCCAGTGAATGGTGCCACATATATTCAGGGTAGGTGTTCCCTTCTCAGTGAAAGTCTGCAAACCTCCTCATAGCTACATTCAGAGGTGTCTTTCCTAGGTGATTCCAAATTGAGTTAGGCTGTGAAAGTTTATCATCATAGACGCCAGAAAATGCTTCATGCTGGTATTTCTGAGAAAAAAATCAGCAATATTATAGTTATTCTGTAATTCCTATTTGTTTCTTTTCTTTTCTCTTCCTCCTTTTCTTCCTCTTCTTCATTTTAGATAGATATATAGACAGATAGATTTACTATGTGATGTCCTATCAGAGTTATAGTAGTAATTAAGATTGAATTTTTTAAAAATGCATTTGCATCAACCAAATTACCAAGGAAAGTGAGATTATCAGGTAAATTCAGCCTTTGAAACATCAATTTTTGTAAATTTATTGTTACTTACCAAATCTGACATTGTGGGAAGTCCCAAGCCTGATGTAGAGCTCCCCATACACTACATAGTGTAACTTTAAAAAACTCTCATTCTAAGTATATTTGGGGAAAGCTCTATGGGATCACAAGGCTACCAAAGTTTCTTTTTAACACTAGTGTCCTGGACCAGGCATCATGGTTCATGCTTGTTATTCTAGCCCTGGGGGATTTAAAGCAGTTTGAGTTCAAGGCCAGTTTGAGCTTCAAAATGAAACTTAAATGCTAATTTTAAAATAATTTTTAAAGAATAACCGTCGTGGTAATATTCATGGGTAGGAGTTAAGTGAATTGAAACATTATAACAGTCCATGAATTGCACATAAATATGCACACAAAAGGAGTGTATTAGTGGAGGTAGCAGTCAGAGAAATAGGCTTCAGAATGGCCAAAGCTGAAGAGATGTAAATAAACCAGCACAAAGGAGGCAGACTTAGCTTTTGTATTCTACTACCTTGGTTACAATAGCATGGGAAATTACAGAGGTGCCCATCAGATTTGCCTGGGTCTTGAATCAATTCAGAAATTCATCTGTGACAACATCCTCAGGACTGGTTGGTCTCCAGTTGATGTTTGCTGAATTTGATGCTCTTTCTTAGTTTCTGGAGCTAACAGTGTCATATAGTAGATTGTTGAGTCGAGAGAGACATGGTTGATGTTTTTCAGCTGTAGACTGATCATCCCCCATCATACTCCCCTCAATTTCAATAAAAGTTGTTTGTTTGTTTGGTTAGTTGGTTGGTTTGACTTTTGTTGTCCTTTTTGGTTTTAAGAAGTAACTCAAGAGGACTGGGAATATGTGAAATTTCTCAAACAAACAAACAAACAAACAAAAATTCAAAACCAACCAATTAAATAAAAAAGGTAACTTCTTAAGCAGCTATAAAAATACAAATCCTAAACTAGCACTAGAAAAATCTAAGCACCAAGCAGACTGTAAGAGTCTTCAAGAAGCTTAAAAATTCATGGTAACAGATTATGTCTAGAAGTGGGAGTGAAAGGCCTGGAATATAAAGGATTATTGGTGGAAAGCTGGCTGCCTTTCCTGCTTTGTACACTTATTTCCTAACTCCTATGAGACTCTCCTTGGGTTTTTTTTTTTTTTTTTTTTGAAGAGACTGAAACAAACTGTCCTAAGATATTTTCCAGGAAAAAGGATAGTAAGTCAACACATGCATATGCAAATAGCTAAATGTAGGTACCATCAGCCTTTCTCCCCAGAATGGGAGGCAGCAATCTTAGTGACCTTTAAGATAAAAAGGACTTGAAGAGGAAATTCTTCAAGCTTTCAGGAAGGGAAAGCAGGAGGGAATGAGGACAGGCTGCATTAAGAAAGAATGCCTTTGGAATTCATAGCAATCCTGGAAGCTAGAAAACCACTGAAGGGAAACAACTGTTAGCCTAACTGCCAAATTGTAAATCAAGTTGTTTAAATGAAAACCATTTTAAACAATATCTCATAAAATTTTCTCTAAATAATCCTTTCACGATAAGCACAATGTATCTTGTCACCAAGTACAGATGAGTCAAGAAAGAAACCCTGTCTGTCTCTGGGGTCAAGGAGCTCCAACAAAGGAAAGAAGACAAAGGAATGTTGGAGTGTTGAGGACCTGAGACTGAAACAGGTCAGAATTCTGAATGAAGCTCATAAAGAAGGTGGAGTTGAGAGCTATGATTGTGAATGCTTTGATAGGTTTCATAAAACTGTTACATTTTGAATTTGTATTAGTGACCATGGAAAGTAATCACCCAAATAATAAAAAGCTAATTGTGATGATTAAATCAAAGTAATGTTAAGGAAAGAAGAATTATATTTGAGGACATGACTCCGACAAATGTAAAAAATATATTAAATGAGCTTAATTTTGGTGTAAGTATTTTTGGAAGGTAGAAGACTGAGAAATACCACAACATATAGTATCAAAAGAAAAAAGCAAGAATGTTAACTGCCCATTTTCTGCAAAGTTAACAAATAACACCTGAGCCAGAAAAATCAAGGGATAGCAATTTAATTATGTTATTCAGATCAATGGTGTCAAATGCTCAAAAAATCATGCAGAAGATATGGATTTCATGTTTATGTTTGTCTTAAAGAATCTTTCATAGACAGATGGTTGTTACAAATATCACATGTAAAGTTTAGTTTGAGAATACTCTAAACACGTCCACTGTTCCCTTTTGCAAATATAACAATTAAAACTCTCCAGAGATAGAAAATGAAAATGAAAATGAAAATGAACAAAGTAGTAATAGAAGCTCCTACTGTGCAGGTGATAGTTATAAAATGAAGGCTGCTACCAAAGAAGCAGAGCCTTTATCAAACTTTGAATTCTGCAAGAAAAGCAGTCTAATACCAAAGTGCACCTCCATGCTCCACAACCCTGCCCCTGACCACTTCATTGTGCACCAGAGAGTGTCTAGCTAGAAGCCTGCAAAGTTGCACAAAGACCCCTTCATCAAGCCAGGTCTCTCCTCCTAATTGCTTGTAAATCCAATGGAGCTAACCCAAATACAATAGACACTTGAGATTTAGTCTATAAAAAGCATACAGTGGGACTACTATATTCCCATCTCCTCCTGTCCATGGGAATAAAAGTTTTCTTCATTCTTTAGTAACTCAGCTCTCTTAGTTAGGCCAACTAGTTAGTGATGTGTTGGTACAGATCTCAAATACCAGCTAGAATTTAGTGAAATCCAAATACATAGGGAAATTATATAAAAATATATTTGTCACTTACTTGGGATGACTAGTTTAGCTAGGAAACTATTGAAATCATTCTTACTATTTTTCTATTTATATTGTTGCATGATCAAAATTTGTAGAGTTCAACGTATGTTAAACTAACTTCTTGGGAAACGTGATATCTTGTGACAACACAGAATAATAGTTGATAAAAGGTGAGCATTATTAATGAATCACTTGGTAAAGCATGTTAAGTCTTCCTATCTGTGTATCAGCAGCAGCTCCCCTAAGAGTACCAGATCAGGACTCTCTGGAAAAGGGCATATAACATCAAATACGGAAGATGAGGGTGAATGAATTCCTCTATTTCCTGAGGTGACAGCACAGTTAGTCTAAACGAAGTGGTCAGTGCCTCCCTGGAGTTTATCAGAAACTTCTGCTTGCCGGGTGTTCAAACAGAGAGCAGAGCTTTGCAGCTGCACATTCCTTTCTTGCATTTACAATCTCATACCCTGCTGTTTTTGTGTGTTGCCCTAGGAAAGACCTTACAAAAGGGCAGGGAAGCAGAAGTGCCCCCAAGAAGGGAGTGAGGTGAGGTTAAGAACATACAGGGTGAGCTGGACAAGAATTCGCTTTCTCTAAGCCAGGTAAAATTAGCACAGGAGCCCTTAATCACATGTTGTTCTTTGATATTATTAAGTGAATACATTTCTTCATGGCCCACCTGCTAGTGTAACTAATTAACAGCCATTCTCATTAATTACATTGATCAGGATCATAAAATAATTTCAAATTGCTGAACATGATCTGCAGGAGTAAAATGGCTTCCCTTTAATCCCTTAATGATTTTTTTCATGATTAATCAAACAAAATATATGTAGTGATTTGAACCAGTTTTTTTCAATCTCAGAACTGCAATTCAGAGTAATTATATTAGACATAAAGTTGATCCAAACAGAGCTATGTTTTATGCGGTAGCTAATTAAGCAATAAGTCGCAATAGGGTGGGGTTATTCTGAGATAGCCACCACCTTGAGGAGGCAGAAGGCACAAGGTCCAGTGAAGTTGCACTGCTTCCCCTGGGTCATGTGCCTTCCTGCTCATCAGAAACTCTTGCCATTTTACACCGGAATGAACTGAGGAAAAATGACTTTGATCACAGGAAATGGCTCACACCAGTATAAAGGTTTCCTATATTAATAGTGACAGCATTACTGTATGTTTTAGAAGGTTATGTAATCAGTCATGCTGTTCTCACATCCTTCACGGGTGTTGTGGGGGATTAATGATTGTTTACACTCTGAATAGAACATACATCTGGGTGTGAAATGTCTTCAAGTGGTCATGCTTTTCATGATTAAGTTTGGTCCTATAGGAAAGTTATTTTTTTGGTACTAGAATTTTTTAAACAAAATTGAAACAGAATAGTACAGTGCCTCATTTTCAATGTCTAAGAAAGAGGAAAAATTACACGTGTTAGGTTTTAGCCATGATCATAGTTTTCTGCCAACTCTGAAACTTCCTCTCTATGCCTAGCCAACTACAGACTGGGAATTGGAAAAATCCAGTCCACACAAACAAAACCAAAGCAAAATGGCCAATGTGATTCCTGTGCCAGGACCAGTTGGCAGGGTGAGAAAGCCCTGGTGCTTGAGGTGTCACTGTCCTGTAGTTCACTTATCCTTGCCTGCATATTGCATACTGGGAGGACTAGCCATCAAAACAAGCTATTTTTTTCAAGGTGGGAATAATGCTGGAGTTAGGATTGAGGTCATATTAAGAAAATACAGCTGGGCGGTGGTGACTCATGCCTTTAATCCCAGCACTGGGGAGGGAGAAGCAGGTGGATTTCTGAGTTCAAGGTCAGCCTGGTCTACAAAGTGAGTTCCAGGACAGCCAGGACTATACAGAGGAACCCTGTCTCGAAAAACCAAACCAAACCAAAACAAACCAAACCAAAACAAAAAAACAAAACAACAACAAAAAAACAGTATCAGTTGAACTTATCTGTCTCACAGGAAACTTTAAATAAGACTGTAGATGAAATATAATGGGTGTCTAGCAATTTCATTTACATCAAATACAAACAAGTGCATTGTAAGCTTGAAAGACTGACCAACAAAATTGTCTGTTGTAGTTATCCATTTAGGAATTTAGGACTATATATAACTTAGGAGTGTGTGTGTGTGTGTGTGTGTGTGTGTGTGTGTGTGTGTGTAAAACAATAGTTAATGAAAAAAAGAAGCCACAAATTAGAAAAAGAGCAAGGAGGGATATAGTAGAGTTTGGGGGAAAGAAAAGAAGCGAGATATGATGTAATTATATTATGATTTCAAAAATAAAAAATATAGTTAAAAAGTATTAAAATCATTTTCCCAAGTTATGCCTTAAATAATCAGATTCATTCCATATACCCTGCCTTTTAGCTAAAATAATTCTGGTCCTCTAAAACGTGTTGCTATGTTAAAGTATTCTCTTTCGATTTCAACTTTCCAATAATAATAGTTGAATACTTGCTGGATATTAAAGGTGTTTATCAGGGTGCTCTTGGTTTATTTCAAAATAATGACTGCTGCTCTAGCATCTCTGGGCTTACTGAAGGAAATGTAGTCATGTACTTATTGTAACCCTAGGGAGGGAAGATAAATGGTGTCCTCTGCAGGATACATTACTGACTTTATGGCATACATAAATTGACAGCTGAATGCATCTTTCCCATAAAAGTATCCTTGGATTTCTCCCAGAATCACCAGTGGGATGCACTGAAACATGGGTAAGGACAAAAGATGCATGCAAGGCCTTGGTTTTTCCTTCATGTGTTGATAAGTTCTAGTTTTGAAGTTTGAGAGAGAGAAAGAGGGAGACAAACAGACAGACTCATTCTTACCTTGTTGAAAATTCATGTCAAGCATTTTGGTTTGCAGTGGTTTTGCTTGGCTACGGTACTGAAAACTTTTGGGCCAAAGTTAAAAATAAAAAAGACTTTTTTTGAAAAGCAAAGCTAGCACAAGGTATAGGCAATAGTTGTGATCATGAAGAAAAAAGAGATAACAATGAACTAAGTGTAGTGATCCTCCTGCCTTATCAGATTACAGAAACACTCAAGCTTCCATCATGTATTTTGTAGAGAAAGGGTCAGCTATTAACTCAAGTAGCATAGGTGCGAATTATAAAAGGGATTTTAAAGTGCCAAATGCTCAAAAAGGATATTACATATGGTTATTTATGAGAAAGCTTTAGAAATATTTACATTCATTCTAGTGGGACCTGGCAAGTAGGTTTGAAATCATGTTTGTTATTCAAACTCTCAAAATTCATGTTAAATAATAATAAAGGTATCTTCCCTTATTGTGGCATCCTGTGGCAGTTTGGCCATACATCTGCCTCCCCTAAAGCAATTAACCATTACAACCATTAAAACTTGACACATTGTTGGTGAGTTGAAATGATGGCAAATGAAATTTAATTGATAAATGGAATGTGTTTGTAAAGATCTATCACTTGGGATTAATTTTTTGGTTTAAATCTCATGACTCAACATTAGTAGCAATTCTCTGGAGAAATAGCTACACTTGTAAATATCATAAATGGAGCTCAACAGCATTAACTGAGCATCTGAATAGGTCTGTAAATAGAAAGTCCCCATGGCCTCTGTGAAAACCCTTTAGGAATTGAACTTAGGCTCACACAAGAGTATATGTGTGCATGGAGAGGAGCGCTGGTTAGACAGATGGAAAGATCTGCTTTAAGAAGGGATCAGGAAATACATTGCTCCTACACCAGCCTAAACCCACTAATCTGATGTTATTAATAGCGATAAGGAGTAATGGCCAGAAGAAAATCTCATTTTCTCCAAATGTCATTTAAATAGGACTCGGATATTTTCTGGTCAAGTCAACAGGCTTTAGTCCAGTAGTGAGCACTTTATTTGTAAATGCAGGAGGGAAAGAAAAGCTTCAGTTCAGCAGTTCTTCAGATGTCAGCTTACCAGTATTGATTAATCGTTCAGCAGTGGCAGCTGCTTCTTTATTAAATGTGCAGCTCTTCATACAGAAGATATCAAGTGTAGAAAGTGTTTGTTGACATTGTCTTGCTCCCACAATGCAGTAGACTGGACTCCAATGTGTTCCTCACTGCTTTTCAAGGGAATTCCTCTCCTCCTTTGTCCAGATTCCTGTAATGCATATACTCCCTGGGAACTCTGGTAGTCAGTTACTGAAGTGAACCTCTACCACGTAGGTTGTTACTGTTACTTTAAAAAAATCTTTGGGGATATATTCCCTTTATCTCTTTTTCACAATTGTTTTTCTGTGTAGAATGTTCTTGCTACTTAAGTACTAATTGTAATTATAGATGTAGCATTTATATTGCTAATTAATCATATTCTCAGAATTCTAAAGCTACTATTTGCCTAGGGAACGAGGCATCTTAAGAGGTTGCATCAGTTTTTTGAGTCTGCTAGCTATATTATATAGCAAGTTATCTGCTTCATATTTGAAATTGTAACCCAACTACAAGTCTTTCTGAAGTTTCTTATAAGAAATCACAGTCAGAAGGGAGTGTGAACTTTGGAGAGTCTGACATATATGCAAATATTCAGTGGCTTTAATGAAATTGTACCTTTAAGGGACAAAAATATAGTAAAGAAAGCTTTCTATTTCCCATCCTTGAAGATCAATTCTAACTTCATCTTTTTAATATCCTCATGTTGGTTCAATTCCCTTGGATTTTAATTTCTGAGATGCTCACTTGCCACTCAACATAAATTACATATACATATTTTATAGGCAGTTACTACCTTCCTTCAACAGGGAGGAGTTTAAGATTTTAAGCAATGGATTTGCTTTTGGGATAAATTGAACTAACCAGTACCCCCAGAGCTTGTGTCTCTAGCTGCATATGTAGCAGAAGATGGCCTAGTCGGCCATCATTGGGAAGAGANCCAGAAAGATTTTGCTGACAGGACAATGATATAGCTGTCTCTTGTGAGGCTATGCCAGTGCCTGGCAAATACAGAAGTGGATGGTCACAGTCATCTATTGNATGGAACACAGGGCACCTAATGAAGGAGCTAGAGAAAGTACCCAAGGAGCTGAAGGGGTCCGCAACCCTATAGGAGGAACAACAATATGAACTAACCTGTACCCTCCAGAGCTGTGTCTCTATATGCATATGTAGCAGAGCATGGCCTAGTCGGCCATCATTGGGAAGAGAGGCCCCTTGGTCTTGCAAACTTTATATGCCTCAGTACAGGGGAACACCAGGGCCAAGAAGTGGGAGTGAGTGGGTAGGGGAACAGGATGGGGTAAGGGCATAGGGTACTTTCAGGATAGCATTTGAAATGTAAAGGAAGAAAATATCTAATAAAAATTGGAAAAAAATCTGTATTTCTCAAAAATGTTTTATTTTAAAAGATTTATCTCAGTACCATGAACCACACCATTTCTTATAGAGTTCAGTAGCTCATTATGCCAATGATAAATGCTAGGTGCCTTTTCCATCAAGCAACATAAAAATATTTTATTTGCTCATTATTGGGATTCAAAATATGACTAGTGTATAAATTATTTAAATCTCATTCAACAGATTTCTATCTAGTTTCTTCTTATGTCCTAGGTACTTGAGAATATAGCAAACAGCACAGTAGAACTGAATGCCCTGCTGCCATGAATTGAATATCGTTCATAACTATGATAGGGAGTGAGGGCTGCCATGATGAAGGGGTGTCCTTAGCTTTGATAGAACACCTAGGAAAAAGTCATTCAGGGATATTCAAATAAAGACCTGCAGGAAGAGGCTAGAGGAAAGCATTCTCTGCTAAGTGTATAGAAAATGCCAAGACTTGGGGTTGTGAATGGGGCTGGCAAGTTTAAGGAAGAGAAATGAAGCCAGTATTTTCAAGAAGAAAATGATTAAGCTCAAGTGGAATAAGATTTAAAAAGAAGGAAGTGAGTAAACACAGACATTATAGGGCTTGGCAGACAATGGCAAGAAGTTAGACATTATTCTGAACACAGTGGGAGGTCACTGCATACCTCATGTTAGGTTTGATTTATGCTTTATTAATAATAATTTTCTCCAGCTTTGGAGGAGGTGATAGTGGAAGGAGGAAGACACATTAATATATTATTATATAATATATTATTATGGTAGCTGTCCAGGTAAGAGTTGATTCTGGTTTGAACCAGAGAAAGGAATATATTTTGGAGAAAGTCAGATGAAAATAAGATTGTGTTATCAGAAAAAGCAAGGATGAATTGAGACTGACTGATAGGCAGTTTAGAGTGATATCTGAGAGCCCCAACTTTGAAATGGGGGTTACTTGGTTCTAATGTTTGTATTTGCCTAAGGCACACTTTTATCATTTGTAAAAGATTAATGATAAACATTTACAATGAAATTTAATGAATGAAATGTAGGTAAAATTCTTTACACAGTGAACAGTGCACAAAACTGGAATGTCTTTTTTCCTTCTTTTCTTTCTTTCTTTCTTTCTTTTTCTTTTTTCTTTTCTTTTCTTTTTTTAACTTTTAAAGTAAAACAAAAATCACATTAGGCCAAACAGTAAGAAGTAACAAAATAGGGATAGGAAACTACACAGACCAAAACCTCTCAATTTACCAGTCACCACCCCTGGTCTGATACAAACATTGCAGATAGCAGAAAAGACTGAATCAATTTCAAAGAGAAGTGGCAAGTGGAGAATTCACTGAATTCCTGTATGTTGAAAACAGTTATTTCTCAGTAGCCTTGATGTCACTTACATGTAAATTCATTGGAAGCCTTACTTTTTTTTTCTGGTTTATTTATTTTTTTTATTAGATATTTTCTTTATTTACATTTCAAATGTTATCCCCTTTCCTAGTTTCCTCTGAAAATCCCCTATACCCTTCCCCTCCCTCTGCTCCCCAACCCACCCACTGCAGCTTCCTGGCCCTGGCATTCCCCTATACTGGGGCATAGAGCAGAAGCCTTACTTTTTTTTCAAATGATTCATCATTGGTGTCTTGGTTTTGAAATTTTTAATGCAAGTTTAATTATTTTGCCTATATAAATTGTTTTTTCGTCAATGATTCTAGGATGTTTTTCAATATTTTCCTAGTAGTTTTGCTGATTATTTTTATCTTTGTAGATATATAGTAAGCCACTACTATGAGGTCATTTCATGTATCTTTTCTTTTTTCTTTTTTTGTTTTCTTTTTGTTTTTGTTTTTGTTTTTTGAGACAGGGTTTCTCTGAATAGCCCTGTCTGTCCTGGAACTCACTTTGTAGACCAGGCTGTCCTCAAACTCAGAAATCCGCCTGCCTCTGCCTCCTGAGTGCTGGGATTAAAGATGTGTGCCACTACGCCTAGCTCATGTATCTTTTCCTTAAGTAGGATTTAAATAATAATTCAACTTAGATTTCTTTTGTCATTCAAGGGAATAGTAATATAAATATTACTTCTTTTTGTCTTCATTGTATCTCCATTACTTTCTTTCAGATTCTTTTTGCCTTTTCTTCAATCAGGGCAAATTAATTTTCATTTAAATCTATTTTCTTTTTTGTACTTTTATCTCACTTCCTAATTTTCAGATAATTCTGTTCTTTATATTTCTTTCTTGAATTTTATAATTCACTTTTATTTTCTTAGTGAGTTTTACTCTTAAAAATGCTTTTAAAATTCTATGTGAGTTACTACATACATACAGAATGAACATTCAGAACAGATAAGTTCTGAATAGATATAGCAATAGATTTGTATGTATGGGTAAATATATGCATACAATAGTTATTAAAGGAAGAGAAGGGAATGATTTTGAAGGTTGTCTGTAACTCTAGTTCCAGACAATCCAATGCCCTCTTCTGACCTCAGCTGTTACTGCATGCACATGGTACATATAAATACATACAGGAGGCAAAATACTCATGTGATCTCCTTCAAAATCATTCCCTTCTTTTCCTTTAATAGCACAGAGGGATATATGGGAGGCTTTGGAGGGAGCAAAGAGAAGAAAAATCACATGAGTATTTTGCCTCCTGTATGAATTTATATGTACCATGTGCATGCAGTACCAGCTGAGGTCAGAAGGGGGCATTGGATTGTCTGGAACTAGAGTTACAGACAATTGTGAGCCACCATGTGGGTGCTGGGTAATGGACCTATGTTTTCTGCAAGAGAGGCAATTGATCATAACCACTGAGCCACATCTGTAGCCCTCTTCTTAATTCTTATTTTAAATTTTTCATTTCTTTTTTTCCTCTTTTTCATTAGATATTTTCTTTATTTACATTTCAAATGCTATCCCTAAAGTTCCCTACACCCACCTCCCCGCCCTGCTCCCCTACTTACCCATTCCCACTTCTTGGCCCTGGCATTCCCCTGTGCTGGGTCATATAAAGTTTGCAAGACCAAGGGGCCTGTCTTCCCAATGATGGCTGACTATGCCATCCTCTGCTACATATGCAGCTAGAGACAAGAACTCTGGGGGTACTGGTTAGTTCATATTGTTGTTCCCCCTATAAGGTTGCAGACCCCTTCAGCGCCTTGGGAACTTTCTCTAGCTTCTCCATTGGGGGCCCTGTGTTCCATCCTATAGATGACTGTGAGCATCCACTTCTGTATTTGCCAGGAACTGGCATAGCCTCACAAGAGGCCACTATATCAGGGTCCCTTCAGCAAAATCTTGCTGGCATATGCAAAAGTGTTTGGGTTTGGTGGCTGATGATGAAATGGATCCCTGGGTGGGGTACTCTCTGGATAGTTCATCCTTTTGTCTTAGCTCCAAACTTTGTCTCTGTAACTCCATTCATGGGTATTTTGTTCCCTATTCTAAGAAGAAATGAAGTATCCATGTGTTTCTCTTCCTTCTTCTGGATTTTCTTGTGTTTTGCAAATTGTATCTTGGTTATTCTAGGTTTCTGGGCTAATATCCACTTACAAGTGAGTGCATATCAAGTGACTTCTTTTGTTATTGGGTACCTCACTAAGGATGATGTCCTCCAGATACATCCATTTGCCCAAGAATTTCATGAATTCATTGTTTTTAATGGCTGAGTAGTACTCCATTGTGTAAATGTACCACAGTTTCTGTATCCATTCCTCTGTTGAGGGGCATCTGGGTTCTTTCCAGCTTCTGGCAATTGTAAACAGGGCTGCTATGAACATAGTAGAGCATGTGTTTTTATTACCAGTTGGAACATCTTCCAGGTATATGCCCAGGAGAGGTATTGCTGGATCTTCCGGTAGTACTATGTCCAGTTTTCTGAGGAACCTCCAGACTGACTTCCAGAGTGGTTGTATAAGCTTGCAATCCCACTAGCAATGGAGGAGTGTTCCTCTTTCTTCACATCACATCCTTGCCAGCATCTGCTGTCACCTGAATTTTTGATCCTAGTCATTCTGACTGGTGTGAGGTGGAGTCTTTTGATTTGCATTTCCCTGATGATTAAGGATATTGATCATTTTTTTCAGGTGCTTCTCAGCCCTTCAGTATTCCTCGGTTGAGAATTCTTTGTTTAGCTCTGTATCCCATTTTTTAATAGGGTTATTTGAATTTCTCGAGTTCAGCTTCTTTAACTCTTTGTATATATTGGATATTAGTCCCCTATCAGATTTAGGATAGGTAAAAGTCCTTTCCCAATCTGTTGGTGGCCTTTTTGTTTATTGACAATGTCTTTTGGTTTTTCTTCTACCCTTGTGGTGCCACTGACATGGCATAATGGTTAAGAGCAATCACTATGCTTTCAAAGGACCTTAGTTTGGTTGCCAGCACACATACTAGGTACTCACTACTGTCTGTAATTTCTGCTCCAAAGGTTCCCCACTCCCTTTTCTGACTTCTATGAATACCTGTACAGATATGGTGTGTATAACAGTATGTATAAATGCATCCATATACATAAATAGCACTTAATTTAAAATAAGGAAATAATTTTCTTGATTTAATCCAATTCTCTGTATATTTTTTTTTTGTACTTTATACATAATAACTGTCTTGGCTGAAGGGTCTCCTGAATAAATAGTATTTAGACTTTAACTTTTTTAAAATTTTAATTAATTACTTACTTTACATGCTAATCACAGCTTCCCCTCTGTCTTCTCCTTTCAGTCCTCCCCCCATCTCTTCTCCCCACCCCATCAACTCCTCCTTTACTCTTCAGAAGAGGGGAGTACCTGCCCCATGAATGTCAACCTGCCTTGGCATATCACATTGCAGTAAAACTAGGCACCTCTTCTCTTATTGAGGCTAGATGAGACAATGCAGGAGGGACAAAGGGTCCCAAAGGCAGGAAGATGCATCAGTGACAGTCCCT
Source organism: Mus pahari (assembly GCF_900095145.1). Taxonomy (NCBI): domain Eukaryota; kingdom Metazoa; phylum Chordata; class Mammalia; order Rodentia; family Muridae; genus Mus; species Mus pahari. The sequence goes on from NC_034613.1 coordinate 58,430,493, forward strand.
GCTCCTGCTGTTAGGAGTCCCACATGAAGGCAAAGCTGCACATTTGTTACATATGTGCAGAGGGCCTAGGTCAGTCCTGTATATATCCCCTTGGTTGGTGGTTACACATCTATGAACCCCTATAGGCCCAGGTTAGTTGATTCTGTAGGTTTTCTTTTGGTGTCCTTGACCCCTGTCTCCTGCAATCTTCCCCCATCTCTTCTGCAGGACTCCCCAACTTCTACCTAATGTTTGGCTGAGGTTCTCTGCATCTGTTTCCATTAGTTGCTGGGTTAAGCCTCTCTGATGATGGTTATGCTAGGCTTCTCTTTTCAAGTATAGCTGAATATCATTAACAGTATCAGAGGTGGACTCCCTCTCACTGCATGGGTCTCAAGCTGGACCAGTCTTTGGTCCATTACTCCCTTGATTTCTACTCCATCTTAATCCATGTAAATCGTGTAGACCTGACAAATTGTAGATCAAAGGTTTTTTGACTGGGTTGGCATCCCAATTACTCTATTGAAAGTCTTACCTGTTTACAGGCGATGGCTGGTTCAGGCTCCATAACCCATTGTTACAAGTCTTAGCTAGGGTTATTTTCATAGATTCCTGTGAGTGTCCATTACCCATTCCAAATTTCTAGCTTGTTCCAGAGATGCACCCCTCCGTACCAGTTGTCTATCCCTGTACTCTCTCCACTTACCTGATCCCTCCTGTTCCTATCCCCAATGCTTCAGTCATTCAGTTCTTTCTCCCTATCCACCCACCCATGATGACTATTCTATTTGCCATTCTTGGGAGATTCAGGTGTTCCCTCTTGAGCCCTCCTTGTTCCCATCGTGTTACTTAGCATCATTGGGTCTGTTAATTGTACCATCATTATCCTTTACTTTATGACTAATATCCACTTATAAGCGAGTACATACAATGTTTGTCTTTCTGGGTTTATATCCAGGGAAATGCAAATCAAAACAACTCTGAGATTCCATCTTATACCCATCAGAATGGATAAAGAAAAAAAGAAACCTCAGGTGATAGCACACTTTAGAAATGATGTGGATAAAGAAGAACATTCTTTCATTGCTGGTGGGAATGGGTCTTAGTCAGAGTTTCTATTCCTGCACAAACATCATGACAAAGAAGCAAGTTGGGGAGGAAAGGGTTTATTCAGCTTACACTTCCACACTGCTGTTCATCACCAAAGAAAGTCAGGACTGGAACTCAAGCAGGTCAGAAAGCAGGAGCTGATGCAGAAGCCATGGAGGGATGTTCTTTACTGGCTTGCTTCCCCTGACTTGCTCAGTCCACTCTCTTATAGAACCCAAGACTACCAGCCCAGAGATGGTTCCACCCACAAGGGAACCTCCCACCTTGATCACTAATTGAGGAAATGCCCCACAGCTGGATCTCTGGAGGCACTTCCCCAGCTACTGAACCTCCTTTCTCTGTAATAACTCCAGCTTGTGTCAAGTTGACACATAAAACCAGCCAGTACAGAGTGCAAACTTGTCAAACAACTTTGGAAATCAATATGGTAGTTTCTTGGAAAATTTGGAATATATCTAATTCAGGACCAAACTATTCCACTCCTGGGCATGTAGTTCAAGGACACTTTTTCAACTATTTTCATAGCAGCTTTATTCATAATTTGCAGAAACTGGAAACAACATAAATGTCCCTCTATTAAAGAATATATAAAGAAAATTAGGTACATTTATATAATGGAATATTACTGAGCTATTAAAAGCAATTACATTATGAAATGAGCATGCAGATGGATGAAATTAGTAACTAATTTTGTATTAGATGATACATTAGTAAAAATTGATCATAGTTTGGATAATAACTAACATGTATTATTTCATTAAATAGAAAATTACAACTATGTGTTAACTATAAATAAAACTAGAAATTATCAACAAAATAAATACAGGAAATCATTTTCATCTAGAAAATTTAAGAGCTTGGTATTAAGCAAGTCCTGAATAAATTAAAACATGCAAATTGAAATTACAAATTTATAATCGAAATGTAAATATTACATATAAAATATTAGACTGTTAAAAGCACTTACCAGAAGAAGATTCATTATAATTAACACTGTCATTAATAACAATGAAAAAATTAAAATGAATAAGAAAATATGCAGGATAAATAATGGAAAAATAACAAAGTTCATCAAAGTAAAGAAGAAAGATGAAAATGTAAAATAGTCAAATTTAGAATGAGTAAAAAGAAAGGCTAATCTAATAGGTGGATCAAGGTTCTACTTTTAAAATGCAAATAGAGGAACTCAACTCTCTTAAGGAGAAAATCAAAAACTGCATAATAAGAGATGTCAAAAAGAAATAACCAATGGACAAAAAGAAATGTAAATTTTACAATGATCTACTTTTCAAACATCCATGCAAAATTGGGACATGGATAAAACTGGTATTGCTTGATTTAGAAAATGATGAAACATCATGGTTCATGAAAAGAATAAAGCTATAATTGAAATACACACACACCACAACTACCACTCCCCCACCCTCATCAATACCAACACCACCACCACCAGCAGCAGCAACAACAGCAACAGCAGCAGCAGCTGGTCCAAATGGTTAAACAGTTCTAAATCTACCATGTGTATATTAGGATAGATCAGATATGTGACTTTTGTTGTGTAAATAATATGTAAATATATATGAACAAATGTCACTGGGTGCAGGTTTCTCAATATTGGCAAATGAGTTAAAAATAATCAAAATGGAAAGGCTAGAATAAAACATCTTGTATTAGACTATAATTGGGTTATCAGCATGAACTTACATTGTACAAATTGATAGGTGATGTTAGAATATGGATGGTATAATTATTACATTTACAATAAAATTCATACATGTGTCATAATTCTGCCATTATATATGAGTGAATGGATGAATGAAATTGAAAGTTATTACTAGGAAAAGTATAATTGCAGGCAAGATCTTCTGATGGATAGTAAAGCCTGTGGGTTCATGTTTGAGGTGAAATTAGATCTTATCATAATCTCAAGATTATCTTCCTTAAATTTACAATATTAAAAATGGGAAAACATAATTTTAACAGCAAATAATTTTTACAGAGAAAGTCCATGTTTAGATAGATTCACAAAACTTTCTGTAGATCTGCTTTACCCAGGCTGTGTTTTCTCCATTTTGTTCCCAAGTTTTGAAGACATGATAGCATATGAAGGCTGTATGCCACAATTTTCATTTTTTTATACAATGTAGGACATAACAGTTTCTAAATTATCACATAAAACTAAAGCTAGACTGGATGCAGCTGAATCTTTGATGGTTCTTTAGTACTTCTGGGTCAAGATTATGAACAACAAAGAGATCACAGAGAAAAGTGTAAAGGCAGGGAGATTACCGTTTTCTTACAGTACTATGTAAGTGAGTGAGTACTTTCTCCATTTAATTCTGGGCTAGGAAGAGTAAAATAAGCAACTTTTCCCTTTTGGAAGTATTAACTCTGAGCTCACTTGATTCTGTTTATGAGCATCATACAATTCTATTGTCTTAAATGCCAAGTATAAGTAACGTGCCAAGCACCATGGTCAGGATCTAGAGAGGAAGGTGTCAGAAACAAAAAATTATAAAGAACACTGGGATCCATCCTGCTATGGGTTGAGTAATTAAAAATGATGAAATTGAATGTTCTAGGCATGGAGTAATTGGTTTTTATGCTCATTTTGTTAGTAAACAGCTGATAAATGGGAATTTCACTCAAATCTTCCACTTTTCACAGTGTTTCACAGGATCCTAAATTGTCGCTAGAAGAGTTCATTATACTTTGAGATCTTGATGGCTATATACAAAGGTAACCTGAATGCAGCACCTTAGAAATCCCCCTAAAAGTCATGGGTATATGGTCTGCTACAAACCATGTCTCTTATCATTTGAAGTTTTGTATCAACTCATTTATAACATGGAAACTCGAGTTTGTTTTTAAGGATAAGGGAACAAATTTTTCAAAACAGGTCTAAAAATTTTCTTGCTTTGTTTCTTCTCAGACTGCCTATATTATGTGAATGTGCTTAGCGGACACTTGCCAGTTCATCAAGCATAAAAGAGGTTTTGAATTTCAAATGTTTCCTGTTTTTCTTGTGCAGTTTGACCAATAAGAATGAGTTCTGGCTAGCACTCCTCTCCCTCCCTTCTCCCTTCTTTCCATGTGGCCATGGACAGTCTCCCTCTTTTTTTTTTATTATTATTATTTTCTTTATTTACATTTCAAATGTTATCCCGAAAGTTCCCCATACCATTCCTGGCCTCTGCTCCCCTACCCACCCACTCCCACTTCTTGGCCCTGGCCTTCCCCTGTGCTGGGTCATATAAAGTTTGCAATACCAAGGGACCTCTCTTCCCAATGATGGCCGATTAGGCCATCTTCTGCTACATATGCAGCTCTTTCTCCCTGCCTTTCTACAATAAAGCTCTAAAACCATAAAAAAAACAAACAAAACAATCAAACAAACAAAAAAACAAGAATGAGTTCTGTATGAAGGTAAATAATGCCTTGTCCTCTTTCAAAATCCTGGGGCAGGAGGCTGGCTCAGGGGGAGGGCAAGACATTGAATATGTTTAAAATGCATTGTATACATTTATGAAATTTTCAAAGAATTAATAAAATGCATGTTAAAATTCCACTTAACGGAATACTTAATGAAAGGAGGCAATTGAATTATGGGTCTTCAAAGTCAACCTACAGCTGTAGTCTAGTCTCCATACTGAGGTAATAGAGTACTGTGGTAGTCACCCTGACCTCCCTTTGTTTCTGCCATTTGATTAGAAAAGTTGACAGGAAAGCCATGGTCTGTTATTGGATTATCAAGCTGACAAAACATATTCCAGGATTCACAACCCTTGACATGCTCCTGTGTCACTGAATGTCAATGATTTTTTTCCAGATGGTACTATAAAGCTATTAAAAGTTTTCAAAGCAAAATTCACTTTAATTAACATTTACACAGAGAGAGCTATAAAGGAATTAGAAGGATGTTAGGAAACTAAAAAAGCACAGCTAGGGGATTACACAGAATCTGAGCAACATCGTCTTCATCTGGTGACTTTGGCATAATTTCTTGATTGGGAAGAATGCTGAGACTTATTTGGTAGTTTTGTTGTTGCTTTTGTGGGGGTGTTGATTTTTTTCTTCAGTTTTTGGTAAGAGTTGCTAAAATATGTTAATCTGTTCTGCAGACATCTTCAAAGTCTTCCTTTTATATTCTGATCCAGAAATTCAGTCCTAGTTCATAATGGCATATATATACATACATATATATATATATATATATATATATATATATATATATATATATATATATATATATATGTGTGTGTGTGTGTGTGTGTGTGTGTGTGTGTGGTGTGTGTGTGTGTGTTTGTGTGTGTGTGTGTGTGTGCTTTTAACAACAGGAGTGTTTAGTGCAGTATCAAGAGTCTTTGAGACAAACTTGCCTTCAGTGTACTTAAATTTCCATTAAAGGAAAGCTGCAACTGAGCTTTCAGAGATGAGGGTAACATTTGAATTTTGCTGTAGGAAATCAAAGTATTAGGTGCTAGAATATTGAGTTTTACTTTTTCTCATGCTGAAATTAACTTTCCTTTAGAGCATCACAAGCTTGTGAGATCTAGGTTCAGTTCTATGAATTTTTAGGTTTTAGTTTTTCCCACTAAGCAACATGCAGAGATACAAATCCAGGGCTTAGGGAGTTCTCATGTAGATTTGTCATATTCCTTGGGGTCTGTGGGAGCTTAATCACTTTCATATTTTATTTATAAAGCAAATGTTCCATAACATTGAAACATTAAATGGATTATGCTCAACCATGTGCAATGTATAATTTTCTAAAATCTCTGATTAATTTAATATGGGTGATTTTCTCTCTTTGATATGTGGCCTTGGTGTAATTTATAACAAGCTATAAATTTTTGAAATCCTGTGGAATGTGGTTTGGGGACTACTGTTAACACCTGCTTTCTGTGCTAGTTAGGTTACACTGAGCTTTGAATGTACTCATATGTGCTTCTGAAGGTATTATTTCATTTGTGTTCCAGTTGAATATGTGGATGAAGTGACTGGCTAGATTATAAAGTGTTTTCTACATTTTCTTAGCTTTTGATCTGAAATAAGATTTAATCGAAACAGTGTTAACATGGATTGTTTGGAACATTTCAATTACTTGTGGAAGCAAAAATGTTAAAACACTTCCCTTGCTAACTCTTCTCCTTTGCCACATACCCTTCTAAACCATTATGTACAGTAGAGGTAGGAAAATAATGATCAGGAACCCTTTAAAAGCCTGAATCTTGAGACACAGACATCAGATATGGACCTGGTGACTAGCTCTGCTGACTGATCCTGAGACCTGTAAGGATGAGGATTGTCAAGAAATCTGAACCATCACTGCTTCTATGGAAAGCCAGTGGCAAGGGAGCCTCTTACTTCACAGATAAAACTTTTCTTAGAGTTCAGTGGCCTGCTCATTGTCTCTCCTCCCACCAGGTTTTCCATTGGAATTGAGAGGGAGGGGGAAGCAGAATATAAGAAAGCTTTTCTTTTTCCTTTTATTTTTTCTATAACACCTCAAAAATTCAAGGCTAAGTAATCTAAATCCAGCTGTGCTAAAACTGTTCCTAATGATTGTTGTAAGATTTGGAGAACACACATACTGGAGCACGCACTGCTGATTTATACTATGAACACATTAGCAGTATTACTATTAAGCTTCTTCCTACTATTAATAATATTTATGGTAAACGATTAAGTGACAGAGGATATAATAGCTTATCACTTAGCAACTTAATACTGAATATTGTAAGGGCTCCTGTACATGATATTTATTTTCTTAATGTTTATTATTAAAGAATGTCTAAATTTTTAATGTATACCAGAACAACCAAAATAACAACAAAGACTGTCCAGAAAGATTGACATTGAATGAGGGCAGAGTAATTCATACTTTTCTTTTGTTCACTTTACTTCTGAGTGGGCAAAAGTACATGAAAGTTGCATGTTTACTTTCTTTTTTTAACTGGCCAGAGCAGTGATTTATGGAGTTCTCTGGGGATTTATTCACACAGGTGAATTCCTGTCATCATAATTTAATTTCTAGTGGGATGTTTGCCCATAGTCATGTCTGCCTTTCCAAAGTCTATTTTCTATTGGGTAAGAGATAGAATAAAATATATTCCTCACATATATTATTTCTCCTCCACAGAATCAATAAATTTCCCTTAAAAGGTAATTTAGGGAGCATGATATAAATAAAGGAGTACACATTCAGTAATTACATTGGCAAACACTGAAGGCAAAGGATATCATTAAAATTTCATTGTTTTGAATTCTTGTTATTCAGTCCAATGTTTTCAAATACTATTCCAATGTAATGTTCCAGAAAGAACACAGAAGATAGGAGCATTCATAAAGTATAAAATGTCACCATGGTCAGGCAGGAAGCTGAGCTAGAGTGTCACTCGTGAATATTGGCACACTGGAGCTTGGGCATTCATAGTCAAGTGTTTTAACAGATAAAGGAAACACTGGGTAGATGGTTATTGCATTATGCAGTGTAATATTTTCTATGGTGGAGTCCTGTGATGTAGCTTTGTAATTGATTACAAATGACAGCACCAAGTATGTTGTGATTTTGGAAGGTAAAACTTCTCACTGGCATTTGGAATTTGGAAGGTGTTCTCCTGGGAAAAGCTGGCATATTGCCTGCTACTTCTGGATGGCTCTCAATGTTTTGCTGTCTTGTGTGCAATTTGTCAAAATTAAAAATTAAATTCAGGCAGTATGGTCTGGCAGTCAGAGTAGTAAGTCTATGAAGATGAAAAATACATTTCTATAGACATGTTATATATTAGTTTCCTAGGGCTACTATAACAAATCATTATATACGTTAGTGACTTAATACAACACAAATGTATTCTCTTGTAGTTCTGGAGGTCAGAAATAGAAAAATGGCTTAGTATTCTTTGTGGAAGCTCTAGAATCCCTTTCTTTACCATACCAGCTTCTAGAGGCTGTTCACATCACGATTATCCCCATTTCCCTGTGACTTACTGCCCTTGACTCAGGTCTAACTCTTTCACTAGCTCTTATCTCTAGCCACACCCTGATAAAGATTGTGTATTCATACAGGATCCACTTGGGATAATTAGGATAATCTTCGTGATTCATTTCTTAATGGAGGTGTTTGATATGCCTAATCAGGTCTAGGAGATTAGGATGTGAATATATATATATATATATATATATATATATATATATATATATATATAAATTCATGTGTGCGATTTACATCTTTGTGACTCAGTTTTGTCATTTATAAAAGACAAGGTAAAACATCTACAAACAACAGCACCCTTCAGTGACTAGTAACACATAGCTTCATAAACTCCTTTGGCCACATTTTCTGTGTGAATAAAGTGATTAACAACCACCTGATAGCTGAAATCTGCAACATGGGAAAAGTTGGAATGGCTTATGATACCTCATTTTATTAATCATTCATTTATGTTGTTACTCAAGCACATATATTCTACTAAGCACAGGTAATTAGAACATTTTCCTGTTTGTAGTCTATTCTCTTTGAATCCATTTGACAGCATGTCACAAGTATAGAGCACTGTACAATCTGGCAAACATTGCTTCTGCCCTTGGCAACTGGGTAAAATTGGAACTTCATAGACTGCATCTTACACCAACCATTATGCTTTCCTTACACATATTTAACTTTCCAAAATCCATCTTCCTTTGTATCTTTAGACAGTCTTAAACAGCCAGCCACTGTGCTGTGGTAGGCTGAGTCCACTTTTCTCCCTGAACCTTACTATTTCCTTTCTCCATCTAATAAAGCTCCATTTTCAAGTCTTTCATAAAGCTTTGTTTTTCTACTTCAGCTTGCAAATACTTCCTTTTTCGGAGTTCCCTAGTCATTACTATCACTTATTAGCAGTTGTCACAAGGTATCTAATTTAGTTAATTATCCTATATGTCAGTAGGTCTTAGTTGTCCAGGTAATTACAATCTTAAAATCAGCAGCCATATCATTCATAGAGGCAGGTTCACCACTCACTATTTAGTTCTCAGTAAGCCTGAAATATGTATTTTTATGACAATGCAAATAAATAGAGATTAGTTTTGCAAGCCTTTGTTCTGGGCTTTATTTTTCTATGGTATTAATCAAGCACTTTGTGCTATATAAATATATTGACATTTAATTTCTTAGCTTGCACATAGAAATCCCTTTTATCTACCAGTTGACCTTCCAAAGAAACCTCAGCTTTGCCAATCACTAAAGCTCCATGTCTTCCTCTCACTATTTATACATGCTATTATAACTCACTATTTAATTATACTATCTCTTTTTTATTCACCTTATCTGGAGGAAAACGATGTTAAGCCATAAAGAATTTCAAATAAATTGTGTAATCCAGACACTTTTTGTAGTTTTGAAGAGACTTTTCTTGAGCTTCAGTTCACACACGTAATCTTTTTGAAAAAGATCCTTATTTATAGAGATAACCCCATCCCAGCTTAATATGTCTGAAACCTCTAATACCAAATCCATGTCTCCTTGCCCTTTGTATTTGCAAGACACAGTGTTCAAATTTTTTCTAAGGATGCTCGTAATATGAAAGAACCAAGTATGGTGTATCCTATCATTCTATAAAGGTACTGGAAATATATTGCTTTACAGAAAGAGTATTGTGAACCTGTTACCACTAATGCTATTGCCAACCTGGAAAGTGCATGTAGACACATTAGCAAATGATGATGCTTCAAAGGTAGTCCATATATATATATATATATATATATATATATATATATATATATATGGATTCCAACATTAAGTGAAGACATAGTTACCAGATGAATCTTAGACACAGGAATTATTTAAAACTTGGATTTGTGGTTTGTTCCTATGGAAGGAGCAGTGGTGATCCGAGTGGAGACAGAATATTTTGTTCAAGGGAATTTTCTGATTAATAAGGAGAAATAAGTGAAGTGCAAATATTTATGAACGAGTTGGTGAAAATTCTCAGGTTATTTTGAGTCTCTGGAAAATGTGCCCTTCATGAACTCATTCTTTGGTTCTTTTGTCTTTTTAATTGGCTCTTGTAAAGGAGGGGAAGGGAAAGGAAAGTAGTCAATCTTTCAGAGAAGTTACAAAATAACCATTCTATTTGTGTCTGAACTGCCTTTTGAGATTCTAATAATGATCGCATCACAGTTTTGAAGACAGTCTTTCACTCTGGTTTCTAAATTGGAGAGGCTGTTTCCAAGAGACTCAATGGTGACCATAAGGATCGCTTCTAGGCTTTATTAGGACCTGCCTCCATTTTCATCCCCTGAGATATTAGGCCATAGAAATTAGAAGTGTGAATTCAGCCTTTCATTTATCATTGCAGCTCCCCACTTAGAGTTAAATCCTTAATTTTGTAAGCTCAAGTGGTCTATTGTGCTGGCAATTAGCCAATTGCAGGTGCAAAATCTTGAAAGCATTCTTAAGGAGGGCTTGGTGGGAATTGCCCTACGAAATAGGTCTCTCGTTATATACTGGGATGCCGATTTGTGAGAAGGTTGGTGTAAAGAATATTAAATGGATACAGAATGTAGACGGGATGAAAATGGGTACAAAATGCTCATCTAAGTGTTGACATCTTTGACTGGGCAAAAGAGAGCTTTCTTACTAAATCTGTTTCAGTAGACTACCAAAGGCACAATGGGAATGACAATTAGAGATGTGCTTCAGCTTCACTATCTGCCTAAAGTAATTTAGTGCTGCTTGGTATTTTATGCTACTTCATCCCATAAAAATTAAGGCCAAGAGTTTGGGTTGGAAATCCCATTCCCAGCAGTTTGGTTCTCACAGTGCACAAGCTTATGGGTCCCCTGTTCTGCTCTGCTGTTGTCACCCATTCTCTCTCTCTCTCTCTCTCTCTCTCTCTCTCTCTCTCTCTCTCTCTCTCTCTC
>NC_034613.1:58441877-58496679 GCF_900095145.1 Mus pahari
ATGGGAAACTTTCGGGATAGCATTTGAAATGTAAATAAAGAAAATAATAAAAGAAATACACAAAAATCTTTGTAATATGCTTTCAACATTTTGCACCTCAGTTTTTGTCCTTAAAGTTGAATTTGAGAGTTCTATATTTCATTAACTTAAACATTCCTATAAAACAGAATCCAATATTTTGACATTAATTCATTTACTTAGTAACAGTAATATAGCTAATATAGCTGACTTATAGGAAAACTTGGCATAAGAAAACCTGAATATTTACCTTTAAATAAAATATTTAACAACTTAGTGTGACTACTGAATGGCCTTCACAGATAGAAAAGTGTCAGGACAATTTGTTAATTTATTATCAACTAGTAAGGAAAATAAATCACTTAAAACTAAGCTTAATGAGAACTCATTGCTACTACTTTAATTTACATGTTACTCTATAAGAACTGGTCTCATATAAAGTAGATTATATCTACAAATTATTTTTTATGAACTTTGCCTTCCTGAAATCCACCATGTTGTTGTAGGAATTTAGAAAGTGTTGAATTGAGTGTTCAAGTGAAAGACATGTCCTTTCAGGTTAAAGAAATGAGATAGATGACCATTGTCCACCTGGAGGAAAGGGCCCTGCTTGGACAGGATGAGGCTCATATTTACAGCATGCTCAACAGCAGAATTTGGAGTGATAATATTTCAGATTGAACAGAATACAAAGTATTGCAGAAAGGTATGCCTTAAATATAATTAATATTTTCCCTTCTCTTAGATCTTCCTGCTTCCCCTCTTCTTCCCTCCTCTCTCCTCTTGCCTCTCAATTTGTCTTAAATTTCCACACAAATGTTTGCCATCACTTTTCTTCTTTCACATAAAAGCCTACTCTATTTTCCAGGATGTTTGATTCTTTGCAAACTGTAGAAGAAATGATTCTGTGATTTCTTTTTTGTTGTTTTCAAAAATCTACCCGTGTCATCTAATGTAAGTTTTGCTCAGCTCTAAATATTATGTCATCAATTCTTGGACATACATAGCAACTGTATCTGCTCTTGTCACGCAGCACAATTTATTTTTTTTAATTTTTTATTAGATTTTTTTCATTTACATTTCAAATGCTATCCCAAAAGTCCCCTATACCCTCCCCCTGCCCTGCTCCCCTACCCACCCACTCTCACTTCTTGGCCCTGGCATTCCCCTGTACTGGGGCACATAAAGTTTGCAAGACCAAGGGGTCTCTCTTCCGAATGATGACTGACTAGGCCATCTTCTGCTACATATGCAGCTAGAGTCAAGAGCTCTGGGGGTACTGATTAGTTCATATTATTGTTCCACCTATAGGGTTGCAGACATCTTCAGCTCCTTGGGTACTTTCTCTAGCTCCTCCATTAGGGGCCTTGTGTTTCATCCTACAGATGACTGTGAGCATCCACTTCTGTATTTGACAAGCACTGGCATAGCCTCACAAGAGNCAGCTATTTCAGGGTCCTTTCAGCAAAATCTTTCTGGCATATGCAATAGTGTCTGCATTTGGTGGCTGATTATGGGATGGACCCCTGAGTGGGGCAGTCTCTGGATGGTCCATCCTTTTGTCTTAGCTCCAAACTTTGTCTCTGTAACTCCTATTATGGGTATTTTGTTCCCTCTTCTAGGGAGGAATGAAGTATCCACACGATGGTCTTCCTTCTTCTTGATTTTCTTGTGTTTTGTAAATTGTATCTTGGGTATTCTAAGTTTCTGGGCTAATATCCACTTATCAGTGAGTACATATCAAGTGAATTCTTTTGTGATTGGGTTACCTCACTCAGGATGATATCCTCCAGATATATCCATTTGCCCAAGAATTTCATAAATTCATTGTTTTTAATAGCTGAGTAGTACTCCATTGTGTAAATGTACCACANTTTCTGTATCCATTCCTCTNTTGAGGGACATCTGGGTTCTTTCCAGCTTCTGGCTATTATAAATANGGCTGCTATGAACATAGTGGAGCATGTGTCCTTATTACCAGTTGGAAGATCTTCTGGGTATATGCCCAGAAGAGGTATTGCTGGATCTTCTGGTAGTACTATGTCCAATTTTCTGAGGAACCGCCAGACTGATTACCAGAGTGGTTGTACAAGCTTGCAATCCCACCAGCAATGGAGGAATGTTCCTCTTTCTCCACATCCTTGCCAGCATCTGCTGTCACCAGAATTTTTGATCTTAGCCATTCTGACTGGTGTGAAGAAGAATCTCAGGGTTGTTTTGATTTGCATTTCCCTGATGACTAAGGATGTTGAACACTTTTTCAGGTGTTTCTCAGTCATTTGGTATTCCTCAGTTGAGAATCCTTTGTTTAGCTCTGTACCCTGTTTTTTAATGGGGTTATTTGAATTTCTGGATTTCAGCTTCTTGAGCTCTTTGTATATATTGATTATTAGTCCCCTATCTGATTTAGGATTGGTAAAAATNCTTTCCCAATCTGTTGGTGGCCTTTTTGTCTTATTGACAGTATCTTTTGCCCTACAAAAAGCTTTGCATTTTTATGAGGTCTCATTTACTGATTCTTGATCGTACAGCATAGGACATTGCTGTTCTGTTTAGGAATTTTTCCCCTGTGCTCATATCTTCGAGGCTTTCCCCTACTTTCTCCTCTATAAATTTCAGTGTCTCTGGTTTTATGTGGAGTTCTTTGATCCACTTAGACTTGAGCTATGTACAAGGATATAAGAATGAATCAATTCGCATTCTTCTACATAATAACCCCCAGTTGTGTCAGCACCATTTGTTGAAAATGCTGTCTTTTTTTTTCCACTGGATGGTTTTAGCTCCCTTGTCAAAGATCAAGTGACCACAGGCGTGTGATACAAGAACAATTTTACTATTCCGTAAAGATGGATGGGAACCAAAATTTTTGTCAAATATTGCTTTGCCCCCACATAATGACAGTCAATTCTGTATTTGGAGATTATTTGAATGTTAAAATTTTGTTCAGAAGAGAAGGGGACAGGTACAGGAGTGGGCTTAGGTGAGGTGTGGACAGAGAGAGTGGCAGTGCTTGGGATGTAAATAAATAAATAAATTACATGGAAACACAAAACAAACAAAAAGAGAATTATGAATTCAAGAATGGAGTTAAAACTGCAAAAGGATGTATAAACTCTCTTTTGCACTCAGCTGATAAAAAATGCAAGTGAATATAATGTAATTATTAGCTCAAGTTTCTCCATTGTTCTCAGCCTTTCCATCCTAATCACATAAGGTATCTCTTGTGGTGTGTCTATCTCACAGGCATCTGTGAAATTTCTTTGCATATAGAAGGGACCTGTCAGTCTTTGTAGATTTTGTCCTAATAATTTACTTTTCTGCATACTTTGTTGAACACAGGGTTGAGTACTCTGCAGGGAGATAGATAACTTGAAACTGTAAGCCAGATTGCCAAACTTTATCATTAACTTGAATACTAGCTTCTAGGCAGTATGTTGCAAGATTTTCCAGAGATGCAGTGTTGCTGCTTAGCTGGTGTGCCTTGGGACTAATGTGACTTGTAGAGTTGTTATATTGTCAGGGAAATATGTACTAAAGTATGCCGAATTTTGACTTGTCTTTCTCTAGAAGGGTCAGTGAAGTAGAAGGAAACAAGACAGGGAAGATTGGTTACCCTTTTCCACTGAGAGAAGAACAAAAAATAAAACATGTTTCTAAATCAGCTACATTATCAGTCACATCTGGCTTCCTACCAATTGGAAGCTGCTTCATTTACTGATATAGTGCTATCTGTCTCTTCCTCCACTGTGCTGGATGGATGTCAAAGAATTCAGGTGGTATCTGCCTTTCTTTCATTTCTCTATTAGTAGCGTGATAGGAATGAAAAGAATCAAACTTTTCTTTCTTCCACGAGAAGAATGTCTTTATATCAAAGACAGAGGAAATTTTAGCCATGCTGATTTACTTAGAAAGCAAAAGGAAAACACATTAGTTCAATTTAAACACCACAGACCATTATCACCAATGACATCTTTAAGCAGGGCAGTTCCTAGGAATTAATGACAGACACAAGGGAACTGATGACACATAGCAAAACCAAAGGCCTTTTAACCCCTATCAGTCATTTAATTACTAGGGAAATTCATTCATAGCTAATTATTGCAGTTATAACTTCAAAAGAACCAGAGGCACATGAGTTATATTAATGAGCTCTGATCATTTTATTTTATATTATGTTAGTCTAAGAAATGGTAAGTAATTTGAAAATGTGACTTTTCCTTTAAAAATTTCTATCTTTGGGGGAAAATTGGTATTGCTGAGATAGGCACACCAGACCTGTCTATATTGTATATTGATTGTTAATCCCAGACAACCTGAACTGAAAGGATATTGGTGTCAGGTTCAATTATCATAGAGCATCATTTCTCTTAGTTTTGTAGACTGTTTGTTCTCAGAGTGAGAATGAGGGATGGTAAGGCAGGTGGGCCCTCTGCTTTCCAACCTTCTCCACTCAGCTGCTGCAGGTCCAGATCTCTCGTTCCCTCTTTGTCACCTTCATTAACAATATTAAGAATTCACCTTCTGCCAGGTGTTGTGCTCTTTTTTCCACTATTGAAATGGGTGCACAGTTCATATAAAGACTGGGGAACTTCAAAAATAGAATTTCTGAGCTATAATAAGAGGGGTGCATTAGTTTCCTGGAACTGCTATACCAAATTGCCACAAATTTGATATCTTAAACAACATGTATTGTTCACTCTTACAGTTCTGGATATCAGAAATATAACGTCAAACAGTCCATCTTTCCTTGAAAGATGTAAGATAAAAATATGATCCCCATTTCTTGCAGTTTCTAGTAGCTCTGTCGTTGCATAGTGCAGTGTCTGCCTGCCTCCATACTAACATGACTATCTTTGTGTCTCATTGTTCTCTGCCTTTCTCTTATAAGAGTGCCAGTAACTATATTTAGGATCTACTACAGACCCAAGATAATTTCATTTCATGATTTTAAATGAATTGCATCTATACCGAAACCCCTATATTTCAAAATAAGTTTGCATTTACAAGTTCTAAGTTAACATGCCTGTTGAAGATAATATTCAACCTGCTATACAGAGTGAATTATAAGCTGGACCACCAGAGTATTCTTACTGAAAGTGACAATTTTTACATCCAGAATTATGGAAGAAAGCTCTTTCTACATGGAAAGTATATCATGGGGACAGAGAGAAGACAATGGAATTTTGTGGGGCAGGGGTTTGTTTTAGGACTGAATGTGAATCAGCTTTTCTGTGACCATCATATAGAAGTAACAAATTTAGCAAATAGGCATATCCTATGTGATGATCACTGTTTTAGGAAACACCATAAAGTAAAAGAGGAGGCTATGAAAGCATTCATATGAGAGATGCAATTGAAATATGAGTTAAGATAGTAGCAATAGGTATTGATTGAAAGGATATAGTCAGAACAGTAACATGATTTAGGAACTTTTTAAAAAGATTTTTTTACTTTATTTTATGTATATGAGTACATTGTAGCTGTATAGATGGTTGTGAGCCTTCATGTGGTTGTTGGGCCCTGCTCGCTCAGGCCCAAAGATTTATTTATTATTATACACAAGTATACTGTGGCTATCTTCAGACACACCAAAGAGGGCATCAGATCAGATATTACAGGTGGTTGTGAGTTACCATGTGGTTGCTGGTATTTGAATGCAGGACCTTGGTAAGAGCAGTCAGTTCTCTTACCTGCTGAGCCATCTCTCCAGTCCGATTTAGGAACTTTTAAATGCTATATAAATGACATCTGTATGCCACAGATGCACTATGGAATAAAGCAACTGAAAATAAGGATATAAAGATGAAGATCCAATATCAATACTGGATAACTGAGAAACTCATAGGAACAGTTAAAATAATGAACAACACAGGAAGAAAACCAAGTAAAAGAGAACATTGTATACTGTAAGTTTGGAGACATTTGAAGTCCAAACAGAAATAACCCTACATCAAGTGATGCTCTAGGACTTAAAATCGGGGGTGGGGGCGATATCTTACAGTAATGATTTGATGTTCTGTATAGTATTCTCTTCAAAGTCTTGGGATTTCGCAATGTGGGTAAATGAAAGTTTATGGCACATAAAAGTGAGAAGGAATTAAAAACCTTTTCCTTGAGGGTGGAAGGATCAAGGAGAAGAGAGACAATGAATGAGAGTCCAGAGGATCAGGTTAAAGCTGGTGCCTGTTATTTTCTAGTAGTGACACTGGTGTGAAGTGGTGTTATATACAATGTAACCCAGCTGAATTGAATATTTAAAAGTGATTGTGGTGGCAGTTTCTGCTTGATCTGTTTTTTATCAACATCTGAATGAATAATTTAACATATGAAAAAATGTAGAGTCTATTAAAATCCAGTTTTATGCATGAGTTGATAAGAGTAATTGTGAAGAAGCAATTCATTTTTCAAATATGTGTTTTAATTAACCAATACTTTTGTTTTATTTGGCCTTTTAGAAAGTTTCATAGTTTCTTCCTACACTGTGTACCTTTACTTTGTATCATGAATGTCTCAAAGGGCTGATAAGATGGTCCAAAAGCTAAAAGTGGTTCCCATGAGTATCTGATGCCCAAAGTTCCATCTCCAGAACCCATAGAGGAAAAAGAGGGCTGACTTTTGAAATTTGTTCTCTAACCTCTACACATTCACACACCTGCAACATCCACACACATCATATACACAAATCTGCACTAATAATAAGTAAAATTGTAAAAATATCTCATGGGTGTGTGAATGTGGCAAGAAAAGTAGTGACCCACTGGCGAGGAAATGTAGTTATTTGTCTTAGCGTTTCTATTCCTGCACAAACATCATGAACAAGAAGCAAGTTGGGGAGGAATGGGTTTATTCAGCTTACACTTACACATTGCTGTTCATTACCAAAGGAAGTCAAGACTGGAACTCAAGTAGGTCAGGAAGCAGGAGCTGATGCAGAGGCCATGGAGGGATGTTTCTTACTGGCTTGCTTCCCCTGACTTGCTTGGCTTGCTTTCTTATAGAAACTAAGACTACGAGCCCAGGGATGGTACCACCCACAATGTGTCCTCTCACCCTTGATCACTAATTGAGAAAATGTCTTACAGCTGGATCTCATGGAGGCATTTCCATAAGGGATACTCCTTTCTCTGTGATAACTCCAGTTTGTGTCAAGTTGACACACAAAACCAGCCACTACACTATGAATATGCCTTTCAGAATACAGTCCCAATGCTAATAGAGATATACTAATTTCAGTAAAGATACAGGGGTAATGTCATCAAGATTCTGACACCTTCTCTAGACTATTATAATGGCTTGCCTATACTGGACAGCTGTATTCTGCCTTAAGTGATAAATTAGGGTCATCTATAACATGCACCTTTTAGTAAGTTAAATTTTGTTTAATTCTCCTTTTTCTTTGACCCATTGGATGACTGCCCACAGAAATGAGAATTTCAGTACATCTAAGTGTAATGTTTGTTGGTCTTTTTCTTGTGATCTTTTTAGGTATGATGAAATATCCACTTTCCCAAATATATCCATTTTTTAAAATAATTATCCAAGTGTAATAGAAACAATATAAACAATGTTAATTGGCCTCACTAGATTATAAATACATTGCAAGAGCTTAGAAGAGCTTTAGTGTATGTATGTGTATATGCTCTCTCTGTGTATATTTTGTGTATGTGTTTGGAGAAAGAGTTATTGGAATAGTGGAATACAGTGAGGAAGGTAATATCTACTCTGTCTCAGTTGTTTTCACTCATAAAATGAGGGGTGAGGACCCACTAAATTCTTTGAGTACTTTGAGCTGTAAATATTATATGCTCCTGATATTATGAAGAACAACAACTGAGATTACTAAAGGGTTGAGATAAATCATTCATGATTTTGAATAGTAAATTATTAGTTTAATGAATCAAAACTTTAAAAAGTCAATTATTTGATTAATTGCATCATTAATTTGCTTCTTTTAGCTGAAGTTGTTTATTCATTTCCACATGGTAATATGTAAATTTGTAATTTAATTAAAATCCCATTATATATATATAAGAGAGAGAGAGAGAGAGAGAGAGAGAGAGAGAGAGAGAGAGAGAGAGAGAGAAGGCACATTGGTAGGGCTTGATGACTGAGGCTGTAGAAACAGATCAACTGCAAGAAGAGGTGCCCTAGGAAGTGATTAATGGATTTTTAAAAAAGAGCAGGGAGGCTTTTCAAATATGGTGCACTTGCCAGTCCCCATGACTGACAGTGTCTTTATCAAGCTGAAACTCTGAACTTCACATGGCAGGGCCTTCCTAAAATGATTGGGAATTGGTTTCACTCCTTACCTCTAGGTACATCAGCAGGTAAATTCTGAGCCATTGGGTGGAGGCAGACTCTTCCTGCTCTAGAACTTCTCTCTCTCTCTCCCTCTCTCTAATTAGATATTTTCTTTATTTACATTTCAAATACTATCCCCTTTTCTGATTTCCCCTCTGAAAACCCCCTATCCCCAACCCCCTCCCCCTGCTCACCAACCAATCCAGTCCTGCTTCCTGGCCCTGGCATTCCCCTATACTGGAGCATAGAACATTCACAGAACCTAGGGCCTCTCCTCCCATTGATGACCAACTAGGCCATCCTCTGCTACATATGCAGCTGGAGCCGTGAGTCCTACCATGTGTTTTCTTGGGTTGGGGGTTTAGTCCCAGGGAGCTCTGGGGGTACTGATTGGTTCACATTGTTGTTCCTCCTATGGGGCTGCAAACACCTTCAGCTCCTTGGGTTATTTCTCTATCTCCTTCATTGGGGACCCTGTGCTCTGTCCAATGGATGGCTGTGAGCATCCACTTCTGTATTTGTCAGGCACTGGCAGAGCCTTTCAGGAGACAGCTTTATCAGGCTCCTGTCAGCAAACTCTTGTTAGCATCAGCAATAGTGTCTGGGTTTGGTGGTTGTTTATGGGATGGATCCCCAGGTGGGGCAATCTACTGAGTCAGCAAGAACAGCTGCTCTATCTTTGACGTGACTGCCATTTAGAAATGGAAAGAAAAAGGCTGTATGTTCTCAGCTTCATGTCTTTTTGTCATCACTTGCTGTTTCGACAAGTGTCCACAGACCACCCTTGAGTTCATTGTTTCTCTTGAAGCTCACCCATTCAATGTTCTCCAGTCCTTGAGAACTCAGACCTGCCCATAAATGGCTTCTCTTGTGAGATTTTCAAGGGCCTGTCTAGTCCGGATTATAAATCCATTTTATTTTATTTTATTACAAACTTTTGTTGATGTCTGCCAAGTTTTTGATAAAGGAGGAAGATTTCTATCAAAAGTTAAAATAGGTAGCAATTTTATAGGAGATTATAAAGTCCCTTAACAGGCTTAGAGTTCAAGGTAGCCCACATCAGGATGATTTAATTGGGATTATCTGGGTCAATGAAGGGAGAAATAAAAACTCATGTTTACCTTTGCTTTTGTCTTTTAGTCATAGATCATTCGGGGGAAAATATTTTTCTTCTGTTTACTTCTAAGACTTCCCTCATTCCTACAGAGAAAAAAAAAAGTTAAAGGTCACCCAAATTCTACCCCCAACTCTATTTCCCTGATGCAGGACAACTTGCCCCACCTCACTTCCCTAATCTCTTCCCTTGTCTGAAAAGATTAGAATATTTCCCATGTGCAATTCCCTCCCCAGGAGAAAAAAAATGCTCTTGACAGACCTACAACTCTCCTGCAACCTCTGTAACCATTAATGTTTCCAGTCACCCAGTGTGGTGCATTTCTACAAATTCCTTACTCATGTGTCTAGATAGAATGTCAAAGAAAATTGCTGGTGTCATTCTGCATAGTCATCCTTACTGTTCTTCACTGGCCTATTGTCACTATTGTTCAGCAAGATTCTAGTTCAGGGAGCTGGCAAGAAGGCTCAAAGGTTAAGAGCACTGACTGCTTTTCCAGAGGTCCTGAGTTCAATTCCCAGAAATCACATGGTAACTCACCACTATTTCTAATTGAATCTGATGCCTTCTTCTGGTATGTCTGAAGATAGCTACAGTGTACTCATAAATAAAACAAATAAATACATCTTTTTTATTTTATTTTTTAAATTATTTGCTTGTTTGTTTGTTTTTCTTTTTATTGGGTATTTTATTTATTTATATTTCACATGTTATCCCCTTTCTGGTTTCCCCTCTGGAAACCCCTTATCCCATCCCCCTCCTCCTTTTCTATGTGGGTGCTCCCTCAGCTACCCATCCACCCACTCCCACCTCATTGCCCTAGCATTCCCCTACACTGGAGCCTTCATAATCTTTTTTAAAAAACGATTCTGGCTTTTAGAGTCTCTTTTGAGAATTCTGATGTAATTTTGATAGGTATGGCTTTATATGTTGTTTGACCTTTTTCTCTTACCATTTTTAATATTATTACATTGTTCAGTATTTTTGGTGTTTTGATTATTATGTGACAAGAGGAATTTCTTTTCTGGTCCAATCTATTTGGTGTTCTGTAGGTTTCTTGTACATTTATAGATATCTCTTTCTTTAGGTTAGGGAAGTTTTCTTCTATGATATTATTGAAGATGTTTACTGGCCCTCTGAATTGGGAATCTTTGCTTTCTTCTATACCTATCATTCTTAAGTTTGGTCTTTTCATTGTGTCCTAAATTTCTTGGATGTTTTGGATTAGGAGCTTTTTGCATTTTGATAAACCATCTAAACTGTCCCATAACCCCTAATAGAAGCAGTCATTAAAAGTTTCCCAACCAAAATAAGCCCAGGGACAGATGGTTTTAGTGCAGAATTCTATGTCAGACCTTCAAAGAAGACCTAATTCCAATTCTCCTCAAACTATCCCACAAAATAGAAACAGAAGGTACTCTACCCAATTCATTCTATGAAGCCACAGTTATGCTGATACCTAAACCACATAAAGACCCAACAAAGAAAGAGAACTTCTGACCAGTTTCCCTTATAAATATAAATGCCAAAATACTCAATAAAATTCTTTATAACTGAAATCCCAGAACACGTCAAAATGATCATTCATCATGANCAAGTAGGCTTCATCCAAGGGATGCAAGGATGGTTTACTATATGGACATCCATCAAAATAATACACTATTAAAAAAAAACTCAAAGGAAAAAAAGAACACACATGATCATCTCATTAGATGCTGAAAGAACCTTTGACAAAATACAGAACCCCTCATGTTTAAAGTCTTGGAGACATCAGGAATTCAAGGCCCATACCTAAACATAATAAAAGCAATATACTGAAAACCAGTAGCCAACATCAAATTAAATGGAGAGAAACTTGAAGCAATACCACTAAAATCAGGCACTAGACAAGGCTGTCCACTCTCTCTCCATGTGTTCATTATAGTACTTGAAATTCTGGTCAGATCAATTAGACAACAAGAGGTCAAAGGTATACAACTGGGAAGGAGGAAGTCAAGATATCACTATTTGTGGACAATATGACAGTATACATAAATGACCCCATAAATTCTACCAGAGAACTGCTACAGCTGATAAACAACTTCAAAAAATTGGCTGGATATAAAACTAACTCAAACATATCAGTAGCCTTCCTCTACACAAAAGATTCTGGCATCTGCAATAGTTTTGAGGTTTGCTGACTGCTGATAGGATGGATCCCAAGGTGGGGTGGCCTCTGGAGCGCAGTGTCTGATGCATTTTTTGTTCATGCATTTCCTTTAGACAGGAACAATTCTGGGTTAAACATTTTGAGATGAGTGGGTTGCCCAATCCCTCAAATGGAGGTCATGGCTATCTACTGGAGGTGGTCTCTACAGATTCTCTCTCCCTTTGATTGGGTATTTTGGTTAATGTCTTCCCCATTGGATCCTGGGAACCTCTTGCTTCCATGGTGTCTGGGGCTTTCTGGTGGCTCCCCTCATCCCCATCCCCCTGCTACATATTTCTATTCATTTTCCTGACCCTCTGGACTTCTCTCCTGCCACTTCTCATACCTGATCCTGACTTCCTTTTCCCCACTCCTCTATTCCTCCCAGGATCCTTCCTCTCTCTACCCCCACTGATTATTTTGTTCTCCTTTCTAAATAGGATTGAAGCATCTCCACTTTGGTCTTCCTTCTTGTTAAGTTTCATGTGGTCTGTGAGTTGTATCGTGGGTATTCTGAGCTTTGAGACTAATATCCACTTAGTTTGTATAAATGTACCACATTTTCTATATCCATTCTTCAGTTGAGGAACGTCTGGGTTGTTTCCAGTTTCTGGCTATTATAAATAACTCTGCTATGAACATAGTGGAACATGTGTACTTGTTATATGTCAGAGTATCTTTTGGGTATATGCCCAGTAGTGGTATAGCTGGGTCTTCAAGTAAAACAACATGCAGGCATCTTGCCCAAATAATAAGAGGCCAGGCAAACACAGATAAATGTTGATATCTCTTATTGTCTATTTAAATGCCTACATCATGAGAAGAAGTATTTGTTGAAAAGCAGCTACCACTTTGTGTTTCACTGGCCTTTAAACACTGCAGTGAGAAACCCAAAACTAATTTCAATTGAACTTGAATGCTGCCTTAATAATCAAATAAATACCTTCATGTTTAATGCTTAAGCAGAATTTCATTAAAATTTCTTTGACATCAAGCCAAATTTTGAAATGATTTGGAACTGGCTTGCATTTCTTAAATTGGTCTTTCGTTGGAAATAATGAAAAAGTGTTAGAGTCTTGGCAGAATTCCAATGACTGTAACTCAACTTGTTAAAGAAAAATTTAATATTTACATATTATATAGTATAATATTTATATGAGGCAACAGATTGAGAGTGTAAAATTCAAAATAGAATAGATTTTTTACTTAGGATTGCAGTATGATAGTCATTATACTCAGAAATTCGAGGGTTATTTAATACCAATACAGAAGCAATCTGAGCAATGGATTTTGAAGTATGAACACAGTTCAGTATATTATTTTAGTTTGTATTCCCTTGAATTTTAGATTTCATGGTGGTACACTTTATTTTACTGGCTTAACATTGATTATGCCATAAGTTACCTACTCAAGGAAAGCTGGCTTGTGCTCTATGCCATCAAAATAGTTGGATAATAGTGAAGTCACTGGGGTTTCCAGGGGCCTTCCCTGAAAAATTCTGGAGCTAGTTTGGCATAGAGATAGAAGGTATGAGACGTTGCAAATCTATGAATCTAATAAAGAAATATCAGTATGTAAGTCTTGCATAGTACTCTGTAAAATATATGGTACAAGAGCCATCTCTTAATTTTATTACATCTGTATATGAGTATGTGCACATGTGCACGCATGTATTTCTATGTATATGTGAAGGTTGGAGCTTAACTTATCATAGTCACATTTCCTCTTTCACCATGTGGGTTCTGGGGATAGAAATAAAATCATCTAGTTTGGCAGCAAGTACCTTTAACCACTGAGCTATCTCTCTGATAACAATAGCATCGTATGTGTATGAAGAAACTGGGTTTGAAAAGTTTAAATGAATTATTCAAGGTCACTGAGGATCAGTGATGGTAACTGTAAGTCCACAAAACTAGAAAATTGATGGATCTGAAAATCACCATATTAAGGTTTAAACATTAGCCATACACATAAGGACACTTATCATGTTATGTCTCATATGTGAACTCTTTAAATAAAAGAATATAAATTTTGAAAAGGAAATACTAGGGGATGGATATTGAAGCAGACAGGATATGTTTAACTATTTGGAGGGAGATTGGGAGGAGGGTGGTCAAAGTATCTCAGATGTTGACATAAAATATCACAATGTAACATTCTTTTGTAGAAATAATGTAGAATTAAAATAGCAAATCAAAGACTTTCTTCAAAAAAGTGATATTTCCTTAATATATTATTACAATGTAAAAAAAATACAAAAACAAAAACAGAGCAGTGGAGGAGTAGATATGTTATAGTAAACCTGAACATATTCAAGAAGATAGATGTGCCAAGAGGTCATTATAAAAACAAAAGGCTGATTTCATTACATTTCTTTTTTTCCCCCTTAAATCAGTAGTTACTGGTCACAATAATAAGTATTTAAAGTTGGTATCCTTCTTAATAATTGTACAAAGAGTGGTTAGACAGAAGTTCTATAAAAATTTTATTGTATGAGGTTACAGTAGCATCTGTATAAGCGTGTTCCTGTAGCAGTGTCTCATGGTAGCTACTATTAGGCAGTCCATACCTTAAGGCTTTGCTAGTCTTGCTTAGTGTTGACATAGGTAACTCCACTGTGATTCTGGCCACCTTTACATTTCATTAAGAAATGTCACATCTTCACCTAGGATCCACAGGGCTATGCCATTTGTAGATAGAAACCCACAAGTGCTTACCTGAGGTTAACTACTTGTACATACATATATAAAGAATAGAGGACATCCTAGATCTAGCATTCCTAAATTCCTTGTTAACAGTGATGTATAGAGCATTCAAGAGCCAGCTGGCGGGAACAGTACAAGTAGGTGATATTTAGTTCCTTTCAAAACACTTAAAACCTTAGTTCTAGGACAGATGTGAAAAATAGCAGCATATGCAACTATGGGTATTTTAAAGACTTAGGCTTGTATGGGCAAAAACTAAATAAATGTCCTTTCTTGCCCAGTTTTAGCTGTACAAAACCCCATTTTAGCCAACTTGTAAGGTAGTGAGCTTCCTAGAGCTGACCCATCCACTTGTCAGAAAGGATGTTTCATGCTGAATGGAGGGTTGGGCAGTTTAACTGTGTGTCTCCTGTGGCCTCTTGTATTCTGATACTCTGCTATGAATTACAGATGCCCATTTGCATGTGTGCATATACAAATACCATTAGCATTCAGTATGTGCCAATATTCAGCCATATCATTGGTTTAATAGCCTCAGGTTTTGCCTACAAGATAACATGAAGACAACCCGTTACAAAGAAAGGATTCTGTCAATCACATGGGCATTTAGTTTCCACATCCTTCTTTATTTAATAACTCTCGGCTTTGTGCCAAACTATGGGCTTTCCTTGGAGAACTTCCAAGTTATTCCTTTCCTAAACTAATCCCACACAGTCTGAAATACTGCAGCCTTTTTACACAAAGTGGATTGCTTGCAGACACTAAGTCCTGTTTAGATTTTAGTAATTCATGAGCATGTTAAAGGAAACTTTTCAAACTCATTGTATCTGTTCAACATCCTGTTTAAACCTACAGGACTGGGAAAATGCTTCTTTCACTTTTTCTTCCACCTTCCATTTCTTTCATGAGGCAGCCAGCTAAAAGCTCTGGACAGAGGTTAGGAAACCTGAAGGCTTAAAAAAAACCTGAAGGCACAGGAAAAAAAAAAAGAATACTGAAGGAAGAGTCAGGAGACCTAGTTTCTGCTCTAAGTCATGTCACTAACCAGCTGGATAACATTGGGCACCTCCTTCGCCTTATTGTTATTGATCTTCTGTGTAGTAGAAAAATGATAGCTTTGATCTAAATACATTCTAAAGACTTTTTGATTGACGTTAGTTTTCATATTCAGTTTTTCTTCTGTCTTTCCATTCTGGTTTGAAGTATAATGACGTGGAAGATATATAGTCATCTACATTGTTGTGATGTCACTTAACCACCTTATTAATCAAGAGAATTAATGGCTTGATGTGTGAGTTTATATAAATGAGTAGCCACTGATTTTAAACTACTGTATTACATAAATGTGATAAATCCATCATTTTTCCAGCATAATATTTTTATTGATTATTTAAGAACTTCATACTACATCCAACTAAAATGTAAGGAGGGATCATTGCCTCAGTTATCTTGAGAAACTGAGCATTTAGTTGTTTGAGGTAATTTAAATGTCTTGTGTCAGTCTCTTAAGCTTCTGGAATATGAATATAATATCCTTAGGGTTACTTTATTAGTTTTTTATTTAGCTTTACAAAGCAATAATAACTAGCATCTTTTATATAAGCAGAGGCTTTCCCTCTTTTCTCCATCCCTTAAAGGTCTATTTTCTCTTTTTGTTGATTAAAGATAAATAGCAGGTATAAAGCCAATTCCTTTAACTCACATTCATATGTATGTTTTATCTGAGGGTCATAATGGTTCTTGGAAATACTGTTGAGAGAAGTCTTCTTTGGAAAGCTAAAACAGCTCAAGCCATCTTTTGCAATTATTAAATGACAGACATGTAGTGATGATATTACATAAGCCCCTAGGTTTTACCTAGCCTCAACCTTTTGGACATTGTTCATGTGTACAGTGAATCTCTTGAGAATTTAATGCTCCAAGATATCACTGTTTTGAGTTCCTACATCCCAGTAAGAATCTTTAAACTCTACTACACATCATACCATGGTTTTCAAAAATAGAACTGAGTCAAATAAACTGTTGTGTCCGTGTTTATGTAAAATAATGACCATTTTCAAGATGTCTATGTCCTATTTCCAAAACTTGTGTGTTTATTACCTTAAGAGGCAAAGTGAGATTTTTTTAAATGTGATAGTTATGGATCATGAGCTGACAGGATTGTGATGCATTGTCTTGATGCAACCAGAGTAATTACAAAGATCCTAATCAGAGGGGATCATAAAGATAAAGAAGAGAAGTAATGATAAAAGGAGGGAGAAACAGAGAAAGAGAGAAGGAAACAGAAGGCAGAGATAAACAAAAACAGAGAGAGGAAGAACTTCATGATGCTAGCCTGAACGAATCTGTAAAAGACAAAAAAACAGAAGTTCAGTTCTAAAGCACTTCTGTTAGCACCTCAATTTTAGTCCATACAGGGCATTTTTTGAGACGTTTAACCTTTAGTACTGAAGGACCATAGATTTATATCTTTAGAACCCATCACATTTATGTTCATTTGACAGTCCAAGCAAAGAACCTGACATATCCATTTCAAGGAATTAATCAATTATTTGGGAAAACAGCAAGTAAACACTTTTACCAAATAAGAATCAATGTGGTTAACAAGGAGCTGTAAAATGCTAGGGAATGCTAAGGGAGGCTCAGAAGCCTAGACTCCAGATGAAAGGTGGTGTGTTGTATAAGTCTTACTAGAGGAGGTACCAAAGGATAAGAGTCACAGGTGTTTAATCACTGTACAAGCTATCAGTCAAGACATGAATTTTCTATATATCACTAAGGGTAGGGAAAATAATCATAGTCAGAGAGTTCTATGCACGTTAAGGTGGAGAAAAAAAGTGATAGAGGACATTTAATTACTAAGGAGTCTAACTTTCCCCAAAGGTGTAAAATCTTTTTATCTCTTTCATAAAGGCAGGCAAGCTCATTTAGGGCCACTGACCATAAATATGCATGAATCTACATATTATAGGCATATACATCTATTGCAGCACACCATGTATGTCAGCATGGTATTTAATATTCTTTAACTTAGGTACACATTGTGGAATTTGAAACAGCTGAAACTTGAAGTAGATCATCTCCTTTCTTCTCAGTCTGCCTCAGATCATACATCACGATGAATGGAAGCAATTATAGGAAGATTCAATGCTAGCACCATCATTTATTGGAGTATAATCCTTATAGCCAATCAGTGCTGTAAGTCACAATAAATTATATTAGACTTCTAGTATTACTTGAACAAGTGGAGGGCTATGGATCAATGGGTATCTGATATTTGAAAAGCTCCCACATTCAGTTCTTACTGAATCTGTAATTAACAAATGAAAATAACCTAATCACAGGAAATTGTTCATTTGACTGCATTCTTGTAGTTGAGCACACTGTGTGCTAAGGAACAGCATGGAGTGCTGCAGAATGTGGGCCTGTGCTCTTGAATGCCATGGTGCCCATCAGCAAATGAATGCATTTATCAGAGCATGTGAATAAAAATGGTTCATCCTTTTTAGGATGCTGATTCATCTGGCTTGAACAGTATGTGATAATCAATGATTGTTTTATATTGAAAGACGCAGTTCCTCTTTGCTACAGATTGGCTGACAATTTTTCAAGAAAATATCAGCAACCCAAGTGGTTTAAAAAGTAATGTGTGAAGTATATGTGGAAGAGGTATAGGAAAAACCCAACTAGCAGTGGCTCTTGTGAATCAGAATTATTCCCAGCTCATATACATGTCTTGTGTTTAAAAAGTAAAAATAAACTAGCAAACAACAAAACAGACATAAAACACTTCAGAACTACAGGATATTTCAAGTTAGAGATGGTTGTTATAGATTGTTCCATTTACTTACTTGTTCTTTGTAATTTCTGTGCCAGAAAATTCCTGAGTCAAATACAGTGAACCAAGACTGGGCTAGTATTTAGAATCATGGCTAGTGCTCAGAATCTTGGACTATTTCAAAGCATATTCACTGTCTCTGAGACACAACATATTCTATGTGATATGGATTAAAATATTGCGAAATACCTAGCAGCTACTTAGTCTAATTTATTTTTCTAGTTTTCTATGAACCACTGATATTCAACTGAATCTTAGCATTGATATGGTCATAAAAGACAGTGCAGTACCTCCATATGGTGCATTTGGTTACAAGCATATTAAACATATTACACAAGCAGAGCTTAACACCACAGGTATTATTAAGATCAAACACACAATGTTCCAACTAGATAATTCAGCAGTCATGAAAATAAGCACTGACATATGCATCCAAAGTCCAGGTGAAAATGGAACTGAGGGAACAGAGAGAAGAAAATAGCAGGTAAGAAAAGAGGACCAAACTTTGTTACAATGGATCCAGAGTCACAAAAAAAAAAAAAATGTTTTGTCACTTGGAGGTAGAGCACAGGGACAGAATAACTTAAGCTTCGTCTGACTTGTTAAGTACACATGGACAATCCTTTAAATCAGCCCTGCTGAGAATAAATACAATGAAAGCTAACAGATATGTTAAATATTTGAGTTTAAATTTTATACTAGCAATAATTTTTAAAAGTATAAATAGGTGAATTGTGTATCTTTTGTTTAACAGATACATGAAAAATTTCATTGCAATATGTGGTTATGTACAAAATAATTAATGCCTTGGCTATTTTCTTGCATTTTTGACAACAAAAGACAATTTATGTTTACAGTTCGTTTAAATTCAACCTAGTAACTGATCACTTCTTGAGGTTGCCTAGGCAACGGCCTTTTTGATGGCACCTTGTCCTCTTTGATTTTGCTGTTCTTTGGAGAAGATTTGTTTTTAATACTTTGAGAGTAGAAGTATGTGAACTGTAGGAGCCTGAGCCTCATAGTACTCTGGAGACACACTCAGGGTTACACAATTTGCAACTGTCTGAGGTCTTTTTGTCACACAATGTCCTCCTTACTATGAATGGGGCATTGTGACCTTTTATACTAGCCATTTCATACTAATGAGCTACAAAAGCCATTTGCCCAAACCCTCAAAATGAAGTGTCTTTGCTCTAACACATGGATGGGACCACTTCCCCCATGTTCTGAATGAATAAACTATGAAATGGTTTTGTGATTAGTAAAAAGGGTTGTGTCGTAAAGAGAAGATTGCACCAGAGCTAAGAGACTTTTCTCTCAGGCTTTACTTTTCCCTTCATCGCCAGAGTCACAGAGAACCATAATCACCCCACCTTTCTGAATCTTGGTGGCTTTATTTGTAAAATGGGCAGGTGCAGTTTTTATCTTCCTATTTTTCAGGATTGCCACGAGTCTAACTAAAATCATATGTCACTCATCAAGGATGTGTATAAAGGCCATATAATGTAAGTGATCCAGTATTTTTGAAAGAGAAGCAAAATTTACTTCTGACACACCCCTTACTCATACAGTCAGGTATGTTCTAATAGAATTGGTAATATTTGATCATGACAACCTATTTAATAAATAAAACTAAACCCTTACAGATAAAATATAGTCTTCCTCAATCAAGCCTCAATCGTCTGTGCCTTGCTTCCCACTTCAGTGCTAGCTGATAATGGTCCTGGCATAGACATATTTCTTAAGGTGAGAACATGTAGATTACAGCAACATACACAGTACTTGAATGTAAAATTGACCTGAAGACCTCAATTAAGGTCCCAGACATTGGCACATTGGCACCAGCATCACTGTTCCTGTATCGCCACTTACAATATCCTTACCAAGAATGTAAATGTCCATGTGAGATGCTGAGGTTCAAGAGTAGCTTGTGCACTAGACGTAAAAAGTTTATAAGATCCATGCGAGAAGCACACGACAAACCTGCTTCTGACTTTAAATCAGAAATGGTGGGTGGATGAAGACCTCCTATGTTTTCATATTAACTTATGTTAATGATTGTCATTTAAAGTACTATGGCCATATTGGTATAGAGATGTCTTTTGTTTTTCAGTTACTACACTAGATGGGAAGAAAAATCTTCCACTAAATACACCTAAAGTAGGACTAAAGAAAATGTTTATAATATTGACAGAAATAAGTACTTGTTCTTTAGTAATTTAAACAAGTATTTTGGTTTAAAATATAATGTATTAATGTATCAAAGTATAAGGTATTATCCACTTTTATTCAGTGCTCTTCAGAAAGCAAATGTAAACTAGCAGAAGGATATTAATAAAACTAAGAAGCGTGTTTATGGGGGGAGAGCATTGTTAACCAGACAACTGTCACTGACATCGTTTATATGTGTCACATTTCAAAAAGGATCATCTTGTTTTAATTTG
The DNA here is from genome assembly GCF_900095145.1 of Mus pahari. Taxonomy (NCBI): domain Eukaryota; kingdom Metazoa; phylum Chordata; class Mammalia; order Rodentia; family Muridae; genus Mus; species Mus pahari. The sequence continues at coordinate 58,462,486 of NC_034613.1, forward strand.
CGTTTTAAATACCTAGACAGAGCCTCCACTCATTTCATTAATACAGAAATCATTCATCAGGACAGAATGAAACTTGTGCAATATATTGGTCACAGCTTACGTACAAACATTTCTGATATCTTCTATTGAAAGGAATATTGCTCAAATTGCCAGTGATTATAATTTTTAATAAAAAAACCTATATATTCTCCCTACTTCCCTCCCTCCCTTTGGCTTCTAATGTGATTGTGTTCAACAAGCATATTTTCAGTGGGGCCATTTCTATTACAGAGTGATTGAGCTCTGATTTACACATCAATTACCCACTTTCATGAAGATTTTCATGCTCCCCTAGCTGACATCAATGAAGCATAACAGCACAAATGCTTTATTTCACACCGGTTTTGGATAACTGAGACTGATACCTAATCATATTGAGAGACAGTGTGCTATAATAAGGAAACTATAAATGTTTCCGTTTGAATATTACTACTAGTTTTTATGAGATTACTATTTACATGCTTATCTTAGTTGTTCATTTCTTTTTATAAATATATTCCTCTCATCTCAAGTGTAGTTAGAACATGAACATAAGCATTTATAAAGATCAAACTACTATCTTTCAACCTTCTCAAAGAACAGGAACTTATTTTTTCTGAGATTTTAGGCCATTGTCACCAAACATCCAATAAATATTCAGTAGGAGTGATCTTAGTTGTGCCTATATAGCCTGTTTGTTTTTTTTTTTTTTTTATTCTTCCATGTCTGCCCAGAGGCTCTTCTTTGGTGCCACTTGGTTTACAATATTTGTATGAGCCACATGCAGTATGTGACCTCTCACATTGTTCAAGAGCTATGTGGCAAAGAGCTTCAAGATTTCTCTTCATAACTCAATAAAGTGGAAATTATACTCTTCATTGATGCTATTTTGGAATAGTTTTTACTTTCTTTCTCAGCTGTAAGTTTCTTGAAACTTTTTATTATGCCCTCCCCTGCCCCCTGCCCTGAGAACCTAACCTGGCATGACATAGTCATCCTCAGTAAACGTTTGGGATTAGAGTCATTAATTAACTTATGAATGGATATACATCAACATGTCTCATTGAACTTGGGCAGAAAAATATGCCTGTCATTTGTTCAGTCAGTCAATTTAAAAATATGTATTTAAAGCTGAACACTGAACTTGGCACATTTCCAGATAAATGGGAAGCAGAAATACATTATTCTTCCCTGGTGAGAGTTTCAATTAACACAACTTCTTGGAGACAGACCCTGACTAGGAGATTAGAGTTGGAAGCCCAGAAGAAAGTTGATCAGAGAGGATAGGGTAGATAAAATGTTGTCTGAAGTACAAAGGGCACTCCTAAAGCTAGGTTGTCAATACCTTCCTGATGATTCCAAGAGAACTGGCTTTAAAATGTAGTCAGTGTGTCTTGGACTATATTCATTTGCTAGAGTAATCATTCCAAATTACTGCAACTATTGGTAGTTTAGAAATACATTTTTTTTTAATCTCCTAGTTATGGAGGCTGGAATTCTAAAAATCAAGCAAGGTACTGGCATGTTGATTTCATTCTTTTGGGTAGTTGTAAAGAAGTTTATAATGATTTGTGGTCCATCTTTGGCCTTTCTTGACTTGTAGAAGCATCACCTCAATTTCCATCTTCATTTGCATATAGAATTCTACATTTCTACATTAACATTTCTACATTTTTTCTATTTTCATTTGTTTTTGCGACAGAGTCTTTAATAGTTCAGTCTGGCTTGAACTTGGTAAGCAGGAAGTGATGGCCTTGAACCATCTTCCTGTTTCCACATCTGCATTGTTTGGATTACAGGCACATGCCAATTTTTTTTAAAGATGAGAGTTATGTATGTTTATGGACTTTCACTGTTCCAGTATGCTATTCTCTTAACTAACATTTAAACCATCTTATTTTCAATTAAGGTCATTTCAGAGATGCTGAGGGCCAGGACATGTGAGTATACCTTGTTGAAATTCAACTCACAGTAGGAGAATATCCTGATTGTTGTCAGTCATCTTTCAGGGCAAGAGGGAAAGGTCACACCTATAGGCTCATGTGTGAAAACAAATCCAATCGGGGTCATAAGTTGCAGAGAGCAGAGCAGACATACTGTGCATAGAGTTTTCCTCTTCTGGTTTCATGCTTAAGTCAGAGCTCTATGGGGGGTGGTGCCTCAAGGAAAGAGACAGAGGCCAAAGGGTAGGCCTGCAGGGGGTGGAATTTGCTTGGGTAAATTTGGTGAGTGCCTGTGGATCAAAGGATTTGGTGAGACATGAAAACAGTCAGTTTAAAATTGTCAATTATAAACTGCTCCTTAAGGGCATTAATTTCCTCAGTTTGAAAGTAATTAAGAATACTATTTCTGAGAAAATATTGTTTTAAATTAAGTAGTCATTGAAATGGCCTTACTTATAGTTAAGTAAAAATAAAACACCTTTTAAAATTGTCATTTATGAGAAGCCTGGAGGTTATATTATGATTTTAACTTGGAAAATATTTAATGAGCATGGAGAGGAACTAATTCATGTAATATTTTTTATTTTTATTTTTTTTTATTTTTTTTTTTTCTTTTTTTTATTATTTTCTTTATTTACATTTCAAATGCTATCCCGAAAGATTCCCATACCCCTCCCCCCACCTCTGTTCCCCTACCCACCCACTCCCACTACTTGGCCCAGGCCTTGCCTTGTGCTAGGTCATATGGAGTTTGGGAGACCAAGGAGCCTCTATTCCCACTGTTGGCCGATTAGGTCATCTTCTGCTACAAATGCAGCTAGAAACACAAACCCAGGGGGTACTAGTTAGTTCCTGTTGTTGTTCCACCTACAGGGTTGCAGCCCCCTTCAGGTACTTGGGTACTTTCTCTAGTTCCTGCATTGGGGACCCTGTGTTCCATCCAGTAGCTGGCTGTGATCATCCATTTCGGTGTTTACCAGGCACTGGCGTAGCCTCACAAGAGGCCACAATATCAGGGACCCTTCAGCAGTATCTTGCCGGCATGAGCATGAGCATTAGTATCTAGGTTTGGTGGCTGATGATGGGATGGACTCCGAATGGGGTCCTCTCTGGATAGTCCATCCCTTCATCCCAGCTCCAAACTTTGTCGCTGTACCTATAATTTTTCATGGGAGTTATGTTCCTCATTCTAAGGAGGAATGAAGTATCCACAAATGTTCATCCTTCTTGATTTTCTTCTGTTTTCCATAATGTGTCTTGGATATTCCAAGTTTCTGGGCTAATATCCGCTTATCAGTGAGTACATATCTAGTAGTCACTAGATATGTAATATTTTTTAAACTCAAAATAAAGCTAATGGAGTAGAATGGGTGCAGGTGCCAATGGTATGGACTTAGGATAGGTAACAAAGACCGAACATGCTGAGATAAAGGCAGAGGACCAGCCATGTTAGGGCCACCAAGCTGAGTACTATGCCTAATTCCCCAGGCCAGTAAGGTTGAATGCAACCAAAATAAGGCTAACCGTGAAAATGGCAGGAGCATAGATTCATAAACTATCTGCACCATAGAATACACAAACTAAACTCTGCCTCAAGCCAAAATTCAGTCCACAGTGTACTTTACAGCCATTACAAGTGTTCAAAGTCTGCCAGTTTCTCCATTATGATTTATTAGCCCAGGATCCATGCAACCATTACTGATTAGAAAGAACAGACGCACATAATCTTAAAGTAAATCAAGATTTAGATCTGACAGCTCCTTAAATCACAGCATCAACTCTGATTCATTTAAAGAGAGAATTATAAATAAGTTCAAGTTGACTCTGAAGACCACATATAGAATACAGGGAAACATAAAGAAACAGGGTTCTAATAACCTGTTACCTCTAATTAGTAATAGGAAACAAGGTAGAAGACAAGAATAGAAGCAATAGTGCTTTATATCATTATTTATATTTTACATAGTTTTAATTGTATATCATAATACAGTTTAAAATGTGGAACCTGTTAAAAATCTACAAATATATAAATTAGTAGGTTTAGTTTCTTTTCTGATCATTTGTTTGCTTGTTTGGCTTCTAGTATCCATTTAAGGCTCCTATTGTTCCTTGAGACATATTTTGGTAAACTCCCATGCCAACTAATTGCTTGTAGCCCTCATGGTTTGATTGTGCTGAGAGGAAGATGTTTAAAAGTCTTTGCTTTCTCTTACTAATGAGTCAGTGAGCCATTAGTGTTATTGTGAAATCTCACTTTATAGAGTAAGCTAGCTCTAATGTATTTTTAAGTGATTTGATACAAAAGCAGAACTCATACAGATAACCCAAGAAAAAGGAAACTTAAAGACTCTTGAATATCTATTGTGTAAGGGAGGCCACTTACAGAGGGATATGTGCATATGGAAGGGGAGAAGCAATAAGTTTTATGGAGTAGTCAGAAAGTCAAAGACATGCTAACTGATATGGGTCACATTCTGATTTGCCTGCAAGAGAACAAAAGCAACACTTTTATCAGGAAGGGACACCCCAGTCAAACAATGTTGGTTATTGGACCCTACCTTTTAGACAGTAATTGTAATGGGGAAAGAAAACCTTAGTTTGTTTCATTGAAGACATTTTAACCCAATTCTACAAAGTTCTCGATGTGGTGATACTACTGTAAAAAAGTGACAACCTTTGAATATTAGATTCATGGTTGTTCTATAGAAAACTGACATTTCTATTACAATGAAATCATTCAATAATGGAGTTTATTGCACTCTTATGGTATCACTGATGATCAAAATTCATTTCAGTAATCACTTATGCTTGTTTTACTAAAAAGAATCTATGCAATTTATATTCTAAGAGCACTTTTATAAGCCGGGATATTTTGTAGGGAATTCGAGATTAAGATACAGCTCTGGATGGATTTCATAGTCCTTTGTCTGAAGTATGAGTAGGGCTTAACTCATGTTTGGCTGTGACTCTGCAAGTGCTCTTTTCTACTGAGAAGATGAACATCTTTTGGCTCAGATAGTTGCTACTGGATTCAGTTCATGTTATTGTTCTTTCTAGGTGTAACAAGTCTATTTTTGTAATAACTGCTTTTGCCTTGAAGGCATTTCTTCAATCAACAAAGTAGAATTTTTCATAATAGAATCCTTTAGTTCCCCAAAGATGCGTGATCTTTGATTTGCTTTCTTGTAATACAGAAATAAATGGTTGTTTCAGGTTCAGTCTATTAGAGTTAGGTGCACATAAATGAATCAAATATAAACAGTTATTTATAAATGATTATCTCCTGAGCAAGTACCGGAAGTTGTTGCATGTGAAATGCTTGAGATACACCCTGAAGAATGTAATATAATTGATATAACATGTAATTTTATCATGACAGCTTAAAAACACTATTCCTGGGTTATTTCTAAAGGAAATCAAGCTGAAGAACCAAACAGTAGAAAAAGAATATTAATATTTATATTATGAAGAAATTTGGGTTGATATTGATTTGTGAAGTCAGTTCATTTAATGATCATTTGGTTCTTCAAAGATCATGGTTGAATATATAGTAGTATAAGGACAACAATGTTCTCACACCCAGTTTTTTTTTATCTTTAAGTAAGCATTGTTATCTTTACCTTACCAATTGTTACCATATCATTACAAGGTGCCTATGTAATAAAATGTTGTATGGTAAAGGTAAAGCATGGTCAGTGTGCCAGTGATGTTGTCCATTAGCTATGAGCAACCATCAATAATTCACAGAACTCTTTCTTAATTACTAGTGTGTCAATATTTACACTAACTGAATGAAGAGAACATAAACACTATTCCAATTTTATGGACTAGGAAGCCCAGGCTTATGAACAGTAAATGATTATTGATAAAGCATCTAATAACTGAAAGAGTCTCTGTGGCATCTTCAATGGATAGCACCCTTCTTTAAGCCTTTCTTCCCAGTCAAAACAAAAGTTATTCTTTTAGTGGATGTCAGGTTTTTATTTGGCTCCTTTTAGATTTTTAGTCTTTGTAAATATTTTTTACAAACTATTATTGGAGCTTTAATATTTGACATTTATTATAAAGTGTCATTTGTGAGACTGTAATCCCTATGCACTTGGAGTTTTGCTAGGCCAGTCAAAATAATTTTGTCTAAAACTTACTCCACATGCTATTTTTTCTTTTTTACAGATTGATAATTTCATGCATGCACATAATAGATTTTGATCAAATTTGCTTCCCTAATCCCTCTTCTCTGACTCCTCCCACATCCCCCCAAGTTTGTGTGCTCTCATTAAAAAAGAAAACTGCATGAGATAGCTTCTGGTTTATGGACGGGGTACATGTCTACATTTCCTTTCAGCTTTAGAACCCCATTTGTCACAGGCCCATGCAGGCCCTGTACATGCTACCACAGACTGTGAGTTCATATGTGCATTGATCTGGCTGTGTTTAGTAGAGCTTGTTTCCTTGATGTTCTCCATAGATTCTAGCTCTAATATTCTTCTGCCTCTTTTTCTTCAGGGTTCTCTGGGTCCTGAGGGGGTGGGGATTTGATGGAGACATCCCACTTAGAACTATTTCAAGATCTCCCTCTCTCTGCATATTGTTCAAGTGTGAGTCTCTGGTTTTGTTCCCATCTGCTACAGGAGGAAACTTCTCTAATGACTGAGCAAGAAACTGACTTATGAGTACAGTAGAATGTCATTGGGAATCCTTTTTAGTTCTGTATTCCTTTAACGGGAAAATAGTATTTGGTTTCCAGTAGGTCCCTGGCCTTGGACATCTAAGCATTGTCAGGGATGGGTCACATCTCATGGAGTATGCCATAAATCTATAAGATATTGGTTGGATACTCCCACAATAGTTTTATCACTACTATACCAGTATATCCTGCAGGCAGGACACCGTTGTAGATTACAGAGTTTGGGGCTGAGCTGATGTTTAGTTTTCTCCCTTGGTAGTCATCAGACTACCTCACAGTACCATAAATACTAGTCCACAGGGGTGAAGGCATTATGTAGGCACAAACTTGATTTCTCTGGATTCAATAAGTAGTGTAGGTGTTGTCTTCAACAATAGGTCTTTATTGTCCTTTTGTGGAGAGAAACCAAAATTCCTGACAATAGCTTTGTTTGGAGGTTCCCAAGGGGCTGTACATGTAGCTTACATATATACAGAAACTTCTTTGTGTGTGTTCCTGGACTGAGAGAAGAGACTTAAAACTTCTGTCTTTAATATGTTAAAAAAACAATCTAATGGCAAATATAGACAATGACAATTAAACCATTAATAATGTGCCAGTAGCGGGGGCTATCCAAAAATCTGTTGCCTCTACTGGGGTTTGTTCTTCTAGCTGGGCTGCCTTGACTAGCCTGAGGGGAAGAGGATGCACTTAGCTTCCCAGAGACTTGAAGTGCTGGGGGGGGGGGCGGTGGAATATCCCCAGGGAACCCCACCTGCTAAGATGAGAAGGAGGGATGGGGAAGGATTGTGGGAGGGGGTAACTGAGAGGGGGGTGAGAGGGATGAAAAGTTAATAAATAAATAAAATAAAAATAAACATTTGAAAAAAAGAATGTACCAGTTGATCCATTTTAAGAAGTAGTATAAAGCCATCAGCACACATGAAGTGAAATGTATTCAACTCCAGAAAGAACTGGGTACTGCTCAATGCAACATGGACATTTCTTGAACAGTTAGGCTTAATGAAGAATGCAAAATATAAAAGATCACATATTATCATTCAGTAAAGTTAAAATATTCAGAATAGACAAAGTGAAAAAGTTCTAAGCTCTTGATCTTTATTGGCTAGAGAATTGTAGGGCAGAGTGATCTCTAAAAGATGCACATGTTCTTTTGTGATTGATCAAGCTTTTCCTGAAAATATACCACAATGGTCCTACAATTCAGTGACTATATTAAATGTCGTTGCACTGTGCACTTACAATGGATAAAATTACATGATATGAACTGTGTTTCAATAAATGTAGTATGCATGATAAAATGAAAGGAAGAAACAGAAGACATGAGGCTAGAAGAAAAATAAGTTGACATAGATGAGAGGCCAGACTGGTGACTTTGGAAAGTTCTGCTGTTCTCCACAGAGAGTTGTTCTATAGGCCTTCTGGGTAAAATATATCTCTACTCCAGTTTTCAGAAAGTGTCCTACATTGAAATACTAAGATTCTACCACAATAATTTCTGGTAGTTTTGGTGCAACTATTGCTTTACAAAGTAAAGATGAGAGGAAACCAAAGGATGTTCACTGGCCCATTCATCTATGAAAATGAAAAATGTTAGTATAGAGGTGCTTATTACTGTTATACTAGAACACAGCCAATCCCATATTACACTATTTCAACTTATTATACTTTAATCATTTAAAAATATTATCCCTTTTTTAATGTTTCCTCAAGTATCTTTGTAAAATAGTTAAATGAAGTAAACAAGAGTTATTAAGTTTCATGACCTATTCAAGCAAACCATTCTTAAATTGGTTATTATTCTACCAATCCCAGCCTCTGTTGCAGCATATGAACTTAATTTTTATAATCATTTTAGGTTATGGCCATTTGGATAAAGAAACAAATGTGTCTTTTTTTCTATATTCAGGCCTGAACTAAATTTCTAAACATTTTCCCTCTCGACAGTTTCTAATGCAGTTCGGTCTGAAAGAAAGTTTGCCAATAGGTACGAAGAAGACTCACTTATTCTTGGGTATGCTGGAAACAGGAGTGTCAAACTTTGAGTAGTAGAAAGAGAGAGCTACTTTGAAAATGTGAAAACCTGGCTTCTATGCTCTGAATTTTGCTTGGAACCTGCTGGGGAGCCCATTACCTTTTTTAGTTCAATTTCTTCATCTGTAAAATGAGGGCAACACAACTAGATGATTGCTAAAGTGTCTCCTTGCTTTAGTGCTCCTCTTCTAAAAGAGAAGCCTGCATTGTCCGCCAACTGAGCTACCACTGTGAGCTAATGGATATAGCATAATTGAACTTTCAAGATCTCATTGAATCTACATGTGTCCTGGGTTTATTGCCCCACAAATGGACCTGGGGCTTCTAATGTACAAAATGAGTGTTACCTACATTTGAGATCGGATCTAAGGAGAAGCTAAGGAGAGTGTGTAAGAGAAAGAACAGATTGGAGAAGGAATGACTTCAACATGAAATGAAGAGAGGAGGAAATCAAGTTCAGGCCTTTCTAGACACTCACTTAAAGCTTAGGACAGCTCCCCTCATTTTATGTTTCCCCTGTATAAGGAAATGGAATTTATCTGCTACTGTAGGCTTAAGAGGAACAGAGATGGGTAACATATAAAAGATATAAAAGCCCTCAGAGAGAGAGAGAGAGAGAGAGAGAGAGAGAGAGAGCGCTGTCTCATCATCATGCTGTACACCAGAGTAATTAGCAGAAGCTTTACTGTGTTTTCCTATCAGCTAGGACATGACTGACATAAGGTCCCAAAGCATAGGAGAGATAGGCACAAACCTTTGAGTTATTAACCAAAGGGTATATTTGGTTTTAAGTGGTCAGGGTTTTTATATCATCCTGGTATAATTAATATCATTATGTCTAGGAGGAAAAAGTTAGAAAACATCCTATCTTGATAAGAGTTGTGAACCATCGAGTTGAGATTTGGGGCTGAACTTTTCAATAGGAAGATGGGTTCTTTTCTTAATGAGACTGACTCAGCCTGTCCTTGTTGCCTTGAGTAAACTCAGGCTGTCCATCAATGTGATCCTTAACTCCTTTCTGGTTGGTTTGAGCTTTCTATGTAGCCTCCACAGCTGCTCTCCCACAGGAAAAGAAAAGTCCAAGAATAAAGATGCATCAAATCCTCAGGGGATAGACAGACTTTCTTGCAGTCTCTGCAGGGTTCACAGGTTCAAATGCAACCTGCATGAATTGTAAGAACTTTAATTGAGTAGATAAAGAGGGCCTCATAATTATAAACGGCAGTAGGTATAACAAGAGGCTAAATACATAGCTATGGTTTTAATTAGCTGGTGCTTCAAATTAGTAATGTTGGTTTCAGTCAGAAATCAGTGACGTTATACACTGAAAACCTCATCACTGTGTAGTTCATTCCTCATTAGACTTCACTGTGTGAAACTTTCAATACAACACCATGCTGGGCTTGAAAGGAAAAAGTTGGACTTATTTGGTTGCCGTCCAAGAGCAGTGGAAGTCTATGGAGAGTACATTCTTTCTCACCAGAGATATGAGAATTAACTGTTCTTTGTTAGATGTGTTAAAAAAAAATGCAGCAGGGAGTTTTGCCTGCAACAGATAACGCCCATGTGCACGCTCAATCTGCTATTCAAATTTGCATCTGGAATTTGGTAGCTAATGAACTGATACAAAATGCAGCCAAGAGCCTCCTAACAAATCAAAGCTAGGGCTAAAGCTCCAAAAGTGCCCTTATTGCCGGCCGCTTGAAGGGCTGTCTCGCAACTTAAAGCACATTTCCTTTTCTTCTCTCTCTCTTTCCTTTTTTGCCTTCAGGGTTTTAATTATGTCTTTCCCTTAGAGGAGAAAGAAGGTAGTTTGCAAAGCCAAGAGACCAAAGCACTTCAGTTTTCTTCATGGGAGAATTAAATGTGATCTATAGGCTTGTCATTTTGAGCTGTCAGGTGCAAAAAATGAACAGATAGCTAGGAAACTGACATCTTACATTTCCTCAGAAGCAGGAGACTTCAATTCTTGCTTTTGTGTTGAAAATCATCTGCTATGGAAAGAAATTAATGTCCTTCTCTATTACAAAAAAAAATAAATCCTACTACCTTTACAATGCTAAATACTACCTGAAATTGTTATCCCATCCCATCATGCGCATATTTTTCATACATTTCTGACAAACTAATATTCTTTTATTACTTGTGGCTATTTGTGGTATTGTGGTTATAGAACCATGATGCAGTAAAAGGACTGCAAGTTGTTACTCTGCCTGGTTGATTTCAAATCCGCCTTCAACGTGGATACCGAACGCATGGTACCACATTACGGAAGGTCAGACTGATATTACTCACAGAACATAATCAGAAGTGGCCCGCATGAATTCTGTGCTATACATATTCTGTATTGTGAAAGCTATAGGTGCCATTTAATACTCTAGAAATGTCATAAATTTAAAGTGGAAACCTAAAGGTGGTTTATGTTGACAATATCCCCATTCATTAAAGTACTGAGTTTGACAATTCAAAGATTCCTATGAAGAGTGAATGATTAAGTGTAGTAGCATCACATAATCCTTATATATTAAAGTATATAGTTAATTCACTAGACAAGTGGTTCCCAACCTTCATCATGCTGAGACCTGCTAATACAACTGGTCAGGTTGTAGTGACCTCAAGCAGAACATTATGGTCATTATTACTTAATAACTGTAATTTTACTATTGTTAGGAATTATACTGTAAATATCTGATATTGAGGATGGTTTTAGGTGACCTCTGTGAGAGAATTGTTCAACTTTCCAAAGGGGCCATGATCTACCCGTAAAGAACTGCTGCTCAAGGCCCCGATTTAATAGATGACGACTATGGTACTTCTAAGTGAATGAGTTAACTCGGCACTGGAGTTTATGATGCATTCAGAAACACTAACTCCACTTGTATAGTGATATACATCTTTGATTCCCACTTTTAATCATTCAGTCAAAAGTATTACTCTTATAACATCCATCCCATTATTACACCAGTGGGCATATTTTACTAGCTAGTTATAATTGTGCCTCTCAGATTCATACACAGATACCCTGTGGAAAAGACCCAAATATAAACAGGAAATGTATTTATGCTGCATGTAAATCTTATGCTCTGGGAGTAGGGGGTGGGGCCATCCCCATGGAGTCAGGAAGTAGGGAGGAAGTATGGGATGTGGAACACTATGGGGTGGATTGGGGAAAGGGGAACGAAATCTGAAGTATAAATAAATAAATAAATAAATGAAAAAATCTTATGCTCCTATTGTGAAGAAAATTTTAGAGATTATCTTAGAGTGTTTCTCAAATTTCCCTCTGACCTCTCACATACCATTAACTATATAATTTTCCACTTGCAGCATCATGTAAGTATTTTCAAAGTTTCAGATTGGGAAGCCTTTTGATTTTCAGATATTTGTGTTAGAGATCCTCAATTTTTGGTATAAATCATATACATTTAGAGTTTAATTTGAAGTATTGCATGGTAGAAAAAATAACTCTCTTCATAAAGAAGCATTCCATTCTATAACCTTCAGGGTAACATACTAGATCTTAAATGTTGTCTGGAAGCTCTGAATACTTCAATGGAAAAGTCTGAAATTTGATGAAACTGTCAGAGGTAGTGTTTATAAAATAGCTTTTTGTTGAGTTCAATTAATTCTTTTGCCATGTATCTCTTTAATTTCTAGTCAATTATTTGTTGGTTCAGCTAGGATCCTACTTTTTAAAAAATTCTTAGTGAAGTGTAAAGCATATATATATATATATATATATATATATATATATATATATATATAATCAAAAAGGAATTCCACATATTTATTTATTTATTTATCCAATCAGATTTATGTATCAATAAATTCTCAATTTACAGCATGCCAATACAATAATTTCTGAACCAACTGATGATGATGATAGAATCTTTATCCCAATTATTATTTTTTAAATTCTCTCTCTCTTTTTAGAAGAATGCATGCAAAGGTATTTTATTGATACTACCTACATTCCAGACAAACAGAGTTAGGAATTGTCCACAGCATTATGGCAATAAAGGTTTTCCATTCACATAGGACATAAAGTAACTTTATTAACATGATATTAGACGTTCATAGTTTACAAATGCTAAATATACAATATCAGAAGTCTTTTTCATATATTTATTCTTACATGTTAGATGATGCATGACAAGGCCATACTCTGCTAACCTTTGTTAATGGTTTAGTTCCTGGGAGTACTGGTGGGTCTGGTTGGTTGATATTGTTCTTTCTATGGGGTTGCAAACCCCTTCAATTCCTTCAGTTCCTTCTCTAACTCCTATATTAGGGACTCCATGCTCAGCCCAATTTTTGGCTGTGAGCATCCTCTGTATTTGTAAGGCTCTGGCAGGGCCTCTCAGGAGACAACCATATCAGGCTTCTTTCAGCAGGCACTTCTTGGCATCCACAATAGTGTCTGGGTTTGGTAGCTGTGTATGGGATGAATCCCTAAGTGGTCTTTCATTTAGTCTCTACTCTACACTTTATCTCCATATTTGCTCCTGTGAGTATTTCCTACTTCTAAGAAGTACCGAAGCACTCACACATTGATCTTCCTTCTTCTTGAACTTCATATGCTTTGTAAATTGTATCTTGGGTACTCCGAGCTTCTGGGCTAGTATCCAATTATTAGTGAGTGCATACCATGTGTGTTCTTTTGCGATTGTGTTACCTCACTCAGGATGACATTTTCTAGTTCCATCCATTTGCCTAAGAATTTCATGGATTCATCGTTTTTAATAGCTGAGTAGTACTCCATTGTGTAAATGTACCACATATTCTGCATCCATTCCTCTGTTAAAGAACATCAGGTTCTTTCCAGCTCCTGACTATTATAAATAAGGCTGCTATGAACATAGTGGAGCATGTGTCCTTATTACATGTTGGAGCATCTTCTGGGTATATGCCTGAGTGGTATAGCTGGGTCCTCAGTATCCCTAATCAAAATCCCTTGCCAAAATGAGACTCTGGATCTTAAAGAACACCCATCTTCACATTTTTCATAGTATGTAATTCAGACTTTGCGTATAATATCTTGCCACCAAGTAATTGGAAATTGCTCATGGTCTTTCTTTCTTTCTTTCTTTCTTTCTTTCTTTCTTTCTTTCTTTCTTTCTTTCTTTCTTTCTTTCTTCCTTCCTTCTCTTCTTCTTCTTCTTCTTCTTCTTCTTCTTCTTCTTCTTCTTCTTCTCTCTCTCTCTCTCTCTCTCTCTCTCTCTCTCTCTCTTTCTCTCATTCTTACTTTCTATTAGATATTTTCTATATTTACATTTCAAATGATATTCCCTTTACTTATTTCCCCTCCAAAAACCTGCCTATCCCACCCCCAACTTCCCCGCTCACAAAGCCACCCACTCCTGCTTCCCTGTTCTGGCATTCCCTTATACTGGGGCATAGAGCCTTCACAGAACCAAGGGCCTCTCCTCCCATTGATAACCAACTAGGCCATCCTCTGTTACATATGCAGCTGGAGCCGTGAGTCCTACCATGTGTATTCTTTGGTTGGTGATTTAGTCCCCGGGAGCTCTGGGGATCCTGGTTGGTACATATTGATGTTCCTCCTATGGAGCTGCAAACCCCTTCAGCTCCTTGGGTACTTTCTCTAGTTCCTTCATTGGAGTCCCTGTGCTCGGTCCAATGGATAGCTATGAGCATCCACTTCTGTATTTGTCAGGCACTAGCCCCTCAGAACACCTATATCAGTTTCTGGTCATCAAGCATTTATTGGCATTCACAATAGTGTCTGGTTTTGGTGACTATATATTGGATGGATTACCAGGTGGAACAGTCACTGACTGGATGGCCTTTCCTTCAGTTTTGGTTCCACACTTTGTCTCTGTAACTCCTCCCGTGGATATTTTGATCCTCCTCCTAAGAAGGACTGAAGTATCCACACTTTGGTCTTCCTTCTTCTTAAGCTTCATGTTGTCTGTGGAATTCCAAGTATTTAAATGATTTAGTTAACATTTATATGTCCACCACCACTTAAGATGGTTTAATTCCTTTAAACTCACTCATGATCATTAAAATATGGTATAGGCTTTGGGAATAGTTCCATTTTACATAAAGATTCATACTTTAATCATTTGTTTCCTTTGTATTGTGTGACATATATGGATTCATGGCCCCAGGTAACTAATAACATGATGTGACCTTAATTTAGCTCTCTTCTGTATAGTAAACTACTTTTGCACATTTTGAAATTGCATCTGCTAATCAAAAATGACCAAAAAAAATTTCTACATAATTCTACGGCCATGGGTACAATTTCTAATGAACAAATTTCTGTTTTTTTTTTTCTTATTTCTAAATTCAGTACAGATAAGAAAAAGGTTCTCTATGAAGGTCTCAGTTGGGCAGAATTGATTTCACATCTCTTTTCTTCTTAGGGATATCAAGGAAGATCTACATTTCTTCATGGTTAATTAATATTTTCTCTGTTTGTCTTTTCCTTTTCATGTCAGTCACTATGAACAAGACCGTAGTGCACTTAAAAAAAGGGAATGGGAACGAAGGAATCAAGAAGTTCAGCAAGAAGAAGATCTCTTTTCTTCAGGCTTTGACCTTTTTGGGGAGCCCTACAAGGTAGCTGAATATGTATGTAATTTATCTTTTTAGACAATACTTTCTTGCTACTGTTTTGAATTTGCTTATTTATACTAACTTTATTTTTAGGCCACAAGAGTTATTTTACAAGTGATATTGTTATATTGGGGACAATTAAAAGTTTCATGAGATGTGTGCCAGAACAAAGTTTGTAATCTCTGACTTGTAAGACTTTCTGCCTTCAAAGAGCCCCTCACAGCCCAACCCTTGCTATAAGAAATATCCCTTCTATGTTTCTTATGTGCTTAGCTGAGCAACCCCTTGTGGATATTATTAGAATGCCATTGGATAGCACTGCTCATCTTCCCAGTCAGTGTAATCTAATGCAAAATTGATGCCCCCTTTTTTTCCAGTTTAATTTAGGATTCATGGTTAGTAGTTCTAATAAGTTTTTGAAAATCCTTGGCTTCTTGGCAAGGGAAAAAAGCCCATCATGTTTCCTCAAGGCTAATAAGCATGGGTTAGGTAGATTGTTCAACCAGAGGCTAGAATGAAATAAGATTGATTTTTTCCAGTGGCATTCAGCCTCCTATGTAGCTCCATGAGGGATCAAATATCTCTGGCTACAAGTCTTTATTTTTGGATGACTATATCTGACCTTTCTTTTGGTGGTAAAAATTAGAGGTAACTGGAAAGAGATTAGAGGGGAAGAGTTTTATTGTATTACTGGCAACTGGTTGGATTTTGTTTTTGTTTTTTATTTTTGTTTTTAGTAAAATTTATTAGTAGTATAATGTTTAATGAAACTAAACCAATAAAAGCAATAAATGAATGAAAAGTCAAGAGGTTATTAGAGGAGGGTATCATTTAAAGGACAGTGGCTTCTAGAAAATCAAAGTCCTCAACAAATACAGAGTAGGTTCAGAGTCTACCTTGGCATAAAGTTGGCAGTTTGCATTGGTGTCTAATAAGTCAAGACTTTGGCTGCTTTGTTAAGAATGAGTAAAGAGTTCTTGATTTCGATACTTGGGAACCTTTAAACTTTTGAAAGGTTGACAGAATAAAGCACTAATTTTCAATTATTTGGCAATTCACATATACACACATCATTTTCCAATTTTAATTGATCCAATTTATATAGTATATTTAAATGTGTATATTCATATATATATATATATATATATATATATATATATATATGGTTAATTTAATTTACATATTTTGAAGGTCCACTATTTGCTCATACGTGTCTTAGACAAGTTTACAAATAAAAACAAAATATAATCCCTATTTTCAGGGAAATTCTATTGACAAGAGTGTATCATGATGAACATTGGTGATAGAAATGGAGAGAGGAAGATTAAGGTGCTATTGTATTTGCTAAGAGAAACTTATGACAGGATGGATTTATGATAACATGGAGGTTGTAATGATAAGACAAGATTCCTAACTAAATGTAATATAGGATAAGAAGGATAGAGTATTTTGTATGTTTCTTACCTGAAGACATGGTGGTTATCATCGGTAAGTAGTTTAAGAAAAAAGCAACATTGATACTTGTAGTGAAAAAAAATAATTCAGGTTTGACCACGTTGTATTTGATATACAAATGAGATTACATAGAAAAGGCATTGGTGACCCACATCTGGAGCTTATGGGAGAGGTCAAGGGAGAGATTTGAGGGGTACATGGAAGCTTGTGAGACTGGATACTATCATGATTACCAAGGGTAATGTCAAGATAAGAAGTAAGGGTGGTAAGAACTGAGTGCTGGAAAGAAACTCAGTGGTGGATAAGCAGAGCTCTTGCATTAAGGAAAATTTAATGAGAACCAAGGAAATAAAAGACTTTCTGGGGAACAGATTTGCTACTAATGTTTCTCCAGGAAGTCAGGGACTATAAGGACTATAAATTTGTTTTTGAACCTAATGATTAAGTATAATTTATGACCATAGGAAAATTATGTGCAAACAATTGCCAGAGTTTGGAGAATGCACAGAAAATGATAAATAATGTGGACATTATCTTGTATGTGGAACGGACATCATGACCTTGGAGAATTCAAAAATGTCTGTAGCAGTGACAGCCATCAAGTTGTTTCACAAAACATTGTTCAAATGATGGACACACCAAAACTCATTTTTGGGTTACAACAGAAATGCTTATCAAATTGAAAATCAAGCTTTCTGGCAGTGGGACTAGAATTCTGTACCAAACATAAGTCAGGACTTCATAATATGTCCAATACTATCAGTGGTTCATAAATAGACAATAATAGGTCCATTCCCTTGCACTTGCTGATTTTTCTTGGCATGATGAACAATATATTACTCTTTACTAGTTTATTTCTATTCTTGGACTGTGACATATTCACAATGGAAAGAATATTGACTTTCTTAAGATTTGGTTGTTGGTAGGAACTTTCTTCCTAGGGATATTTGTAGTTTGAGATTTTGAAAGTCAAGTTTTTGCTATGGTATTAACAAGGATGATTTGAATAGGGGCCTAAGACATATGGAGCAATATGGCATGACTTTATGAGTATAAAAACACTTGTGAGGAAGTGGTATGTCCCTACTATATACTAGAGCTTTATATACATATTTCTTTAATCCTTATAAGTGGGATACAATTTGTCCACTAGGGTCATCCTCATAGATTCCCAGGAGCCTACCCTGTTCAGGGTATATGGCTTCTCCAAGAGATACAAAAGTCTGACAAATTTCTATTCTTTCCTCAGCCCTGTTTGTTTTATTTTTTCAGATTTTAAAATATGTTTGGAACATTAAACATGATAGAAGTAGAAAATAATCTCTTATGAAGTCCTCTATGTAAGGAAATTGTGACAGGTTCCTGATTAGACAGAAACTATTCCATCTCCAATGGAGAATACAGAGTGTAACTGTGGCTTCATAGAATGAATTGGATAGTGTTCTTTCTGTTTCTATTTTGTGTAATAGTTTGATGTATATTGGTATTAGGTCTTCTTTGAAGGTCTGATAGAATTCTGCACTAAACCCATCTGGTCCTGGGCTTTTTTTGGTTGAGAGACTTTCAATGACTGCTTCTATTTCTTTAGGGGTTGTGGGACTGTTTAGATGGTTTATCTGATACTGATTTAACTTTGGTATTTGTATCTGTCTAGAAAATTGTCCATTTCATCCAGATTTTCTAGCTTTGTTGAGTATAGGCTTTTGTAGTAGGATCTAATGATTTCTTGAGTTTCCTCAGTTTCTGTTGTTATATCTCCCTTTTCATTTCTGATTTTGTTAATTTGGTTACTGTCTCTGTGTCCTCTGATTAGTCTGGCTAAGGATTTATTTCTTTATCTATGTTGCTGATTTTCTCAAAGAACCAACTCCTGTTTTTTTAGATTCTTTGTATAGTTCTTTTTGTTTCTACTTGGTGGATTTCAGCCCTGAGTTTGATTATTTCCTGCTGCCTACTCCTCTTGGGTGTATGTGCTTCTTTTTGTTCTAGAGCTTTCAGGTGTGTTGTTAAGCTGGTAGTGTATGCTCTCTCCAGTTTATTTTTGGAGGCACTCAGAGCTCTGAGTTTTCCTCTTTGCACTGCTTTCATTGTGTCCCATAAGTTTAGGTATGNTGTNGCTTCATTTNCATTAAATTCTAAAAAGTCTTTAATTTCTTTCTTTGTTCCTTCCTTGACCATGTTATCGTTGAGTAGGACATTGTTCAGCTTCCGTGTGCATGTGGGCTTTGTGTTGTTTTTGTTGCTATTGAAGACCAGCCTTAATCTGTAGTGATCTGATAGGATGAGTGAGATTATTTCAATCTTTTTATATCTGTTGAAGTCTGTTTTGTGACCAATTATATGTTCAATGTTGGAGAAGGTACCATGAGGTGCTGAGAAAAAGGAATATTCTTTTGTTTTAGGATAAAATGTTCTGTAGATATCTGTTAAATCCATTTGGTCCATAACTTCTGTTAGTTTCGCTGTGTCTCTGTTTACTTTGCATTTCCACAATCTGTCCACTATTATTATGTGAGATGCAATGTGTGCTTTGAGCTTTAATAAAGTTTCTTATATAAATGTGGGTGCCCTTGCATTTGAGGTATATATGTTCAGAATTGAGAGTTCATCTTGGTAGATTTTTCCTTTGATGAGTATGAAGTCTCCTCCCTTAACCTTTTTGATAACTTTTGGTTGAAAGTTGATTTTATTTCATATTAAAATGGCTACTGCAGGTGTTTTCTTGGGATAATTTGCTTGGAAAATTGCTTTCCAGTCCTTTTGTCTTTGACACTGAGGTTCATTTCTTGTATGCAGCAAAATTCTGGGTCCTGTTTATGTATCCAGTCTGTTTTTATATGTCTTTTTATTGGGGAATTGAGTCCATTGATGTTGAGATAGTAAGTAATAGTGATTGTTGCTTCCTGTTACTTTTGATGTTATTTTTGTTTGTGTGGCTATCTTCTTTTGGGTTTGTTGAAAGAAGACTACTTTCTTGCTTTTTCTAGGCTGTAGTTTCCCTCCTTGTGTTGGTGCTTTTCATCTATTATCCTTAGAAGGGTTGGATTTGTGGAAAGATATTGTGTAAATTTGTTTTTGTCTTGGAATATCTTGGTTTCTCCATCTACGATAATTGAGAATATTGCTGGGTATAGTAGTCTGGACTGGCATTTGTCTTCTCTTACGGTCTGTATAACATCTGCCCAGGATCTTCTGGCTTTCATAATCTCTGGTGAGAAGTCTGCTGTAATTCTGATAGGACTGTCTTCATATGTTACTTGACATTTTTACCTTACTCCTTTTAATAATCTTTCTTTCTTTTGTGCATTTGGTTTTTTTGACTATTAGGTGACAGGAGGAAATTTTTTCTGGTTCAATCTATTTGAAGTTCTGTAGGCCTCTTGTATATTCATGGGCATCTCTTTCTTTAGTCTATGGAAGTTTTCTGCTATAATTTTGTTGAAGATATTTACTGGCCCTTTAAGTAGGGAATCTACACTCTCTTCTATGTCTATTATCGTTAGGTTTGGTCTTCTCATTGTGCCCTAGATTTCTAGATGTTTTGGGTTAGGAGCTTTTTGCATTTTGCATTTTCGTTGAGTGTTGTGTCGATGTTTTCTGTGGTATCTTATCTAGTTGATATTCTTTCCTCTATCTCTTAAATTCTGTTGTTGTTTGCATCTATGACTCCTGATCTCTTTCATAGGTTTTCTATTTCCAGGGTTGTCTCCCTTTGTGATTTTTTTTTATTGTTTCTATTTCCATTTTTAGATCCTGAATGGTTTTGTTCAATTCCTTCACCTGTTTGGTTATGTTTTCCTGTAATTCTTTAAGGGATTTTTTTTTGTTTCCTCTTTAAGGGCATCTCACTTTTTCCCAGTGTTCTCTTGTATTTCTTTATGGGAGTTATTTATGGCCTTCTTAAAGTCCTCTATCATCATCATCATGAGATGTGGTTTTAAATCAGAGTCTTGCTTTTCTGGTGTTTTGGGTTATCACTCCTGCAAGCATGTGTGTCAGTACTCCGGGGAGACCAGTTTTCTCCAGGAGGAATTTGGAAAATGGAAAGTTGGGGCTCAAGGTCAGCTCAGGGATATAGAGGGAAACTGAAAGGATCCTGTCCCAGGCTGCTCCTTGGTTCTTGTGTCCTGATGGCTCTGTGTTAGTCCCTCTAGGGCCAGGAATATGAGCTGAAGTGGTGGTCTTACCTGTGCTCACAGGTGTGTTGGCACTCCTGGGTGACTAGTTCTGTCCTGTTGGTATTTGGGTATGGAGCACTGTGGCACAGGATCAGCTCAGGGCTTTTTCTTTTCACTTTCAAGACAAGGTTTTGCTCTGTAGCTCCTGGCAGTACTGGAACACAATAATCCAGTCTGGCCTCAAACTCAGGAGATCTCTGTGCTTCTGCCTCCCATGCACTGTGATTAAAGGTATGTAGCACCACTGCCTAGCTATTATTTTTTTAACAAAAAAAATCATACAATAACTTTGATCATGTTTTCTCTTACTCCAATTCATTTCTAGTTTTTCTCCACCTATCTATTCAGCTTCTTGTTCTTTCTCTCTCTTTCTAAACAAAAAACAATTAAGGAATCAAGAAAGACACAAAAACTCACAAAAAATAATCAAAAGAAACAAGTAAAAGATAAATTAGATGAAAATTCCAAAGCAAAGTAATATGATGCATAAAGTCTACAAAATTCCATTGAGGTAATTTTTGTGTTGTCCAACTAACTAATTCTGAGCTTGGGGACTGAAATAAACTGTTGTTATATACTCAGTAGGATTCCCATTGCAGAAAACTTATTTTGCCTTTGCCAGCAGGCTTCAATTGCAGATAGACTCTTGGTTAGGGCTGGGGCCCAGTGTCCACATCTCTATCTTGGTACTGGTACCCCATATGGATTAAACCTTGCAAAGCTTGTGACTATGCCATAGTCTCTGTGATTCTATATGTACAGTGTCTGGAAGGCACTGTTTTCCTGGAGTCATCCATCCCTCAAGCTCTTACTTTCTGTCTATTCTTCTGCATGAAGCCCTGAAACTTGAAGGAGAGGATGGGGCTAGATGAAGACATTCCATTCAAGACTAAGTATTCCAGAGGCTCACATTCTCCTGCATGTTGTCCAGTTGTGGATCTTCTTATTACTTACCATCTACTATAAGGAGAAGCTTCTCTAATGAAGGTTGAATGAGACAATGATTTATGGGTTTACTAGCAGTCTATCATTAGGAATCATTTTATTCTATGTTCCTTTAGAAGAATTAGGTTTTAGTGTTTGGTTTTCTTGTACGTTGATGACATATGTTGTTTCAAGTTCTTGACTGTCTGCACATTGAACATCTCATGGAGTGGAACTTAAGCCCAATCAAAAAGTGGTTGGTTTTTCTCATAACATTTGTACACTCTTCCTCCTTTTAAAAACGAATCTCATTATTATTACTACAATTACTATTACTAGTGCTATTTTAAAGATTTTCATGGCTCAATAAAAATGAGGGAACTGGGGTACAGAAAGTTTTAAGTAGCTTATACAAGTACCTTTGTCTTAAAGGAGGTAAAGACCAAGACCGATGGAGACTTATTTGAATTTTTGTTGTGAGGATCAAATGAATTGGCTTGAGACACCTTGCCTTAAAATCTGTAAAGTACATAAGGTTATAGTTCCTGTCATTATTATACATAAAGAAAACAATGGCAACTCGAGGTCCAGAGAGATTTACTGTGAAAATATCAGAATTAGGAAAAAAGCAAATTACTAAATCACATACTTCAGTTATAGTACAATAAAATAGTAGAAAAATGAACTTCAAAACTTGAATTCTTTTGCTTATTTTATTAAAGGGAAATAGTATGGTACAATAGCCTCTTAGCATATTAGTCTGGCAAAGAAATTATACTACCGACTGTAGATAACATTAGAAGCAAACTGAGGGAACTTTGCATTTTCTAAAGTAATGAGAAGCAGAAAGCTTAAATGAAGCAGTGCTGTTAGTCATGAGCCACAAAGCAGACATGTAATTCATGCTTGAAAATACTTGTGAAATGCATTTTCTTGATGATAGAGAGATTGCAATTACTCAGAAAAAAATGACTACACGGGTTATTTTAAGGAATCAACCAATTATGTAGAACGAGAAGTATTGTGATATTGTAAAACGTCTACAATTGATTGAAACAGCTAAAGTTCACATTTGAAATGTTTAGAATTTTCGATCAAGTCTGCTGAGATCATCTTCCTCCTTAACAGGATTGTTAAACCTCTGGAGGGAAAAAGGAACATTTAGTGTACACTGCAAGTTGCTAGTATGCATAATGAGAGAAGATAATGTAGGCATAGAGAGAGGTGTTTCAGGCTCCACTAGGTTTTCTATGTCATGTCTAATTTTTGAGAAATTACAGCACTAGATGACAGTCACCTCTCCATTGGTGAGGAGGTAGAAAATTGACCCTGGCAACCTGTGCTGAACTATGAAGTATCTGGTGGTTGTTAAATAGTGGATTTTTTGCGGCTATGTATCTATGCCTGTGTGTCTATGCCTAACTTGGACTCATGAGTATTTTTTTTTCTTACCAGTATTTGGCATAAGAATGACCACAGTATTTCCTACTTATAGCCACATCACATAGTTATGCAAACTGTGCAGATTTTCATTCAATTTCTAACTTAGAAAGCTTGGACTGTAAACTCAACCTTAAATAATCTCCTATAGAATTCCTGTCATGAGGCCTACTTAAACAATTGATCTATGAGGAAATCTGTCTAAGAGGGTTGCCAGTCTCTAGTCTTACAGGTTCCCACTGTACTACTCTACCCCTGTAGCTTGTGCATGCAGAAAAGCTACAGATGCTTATTGTGATAGTTTAACCCCTAACTTGACATGACCACTCACTTCCACTGAAATACAATTTAATGTAATGCTCATGGTCTTTGTCTTCATAAAAAAATGCATATAAGGAATACCTTGGCATTTTCTAGAAAAAGTCTGTGCTAAGGAAAAAAATGTTTTAAATTGCTTTACATTTCTTATAGGTGAGCCAATAAGAGAAATCCCCTTTTACATTTTAATATCAGGCAAATTTTTGTCTCACTTAATGATCTATGGTAATATTCTTCTTTTCATAGATAAATATTATTCTTCAACTCATAAAGTTTTCATTTTTGTCTTATCTATCATGGACTTCAAATTTTTCAAGTCATTGTTCAATCAGTAGTAACCAAGTTACTGTGCCATTTGCCTTTCATATGTATCATTTACTTCAAGTTATTATATATTCTTTCATTAGTGGCACAGTATGGGATGTAATTTTTCTGTTAAATTCTGCAACAATTTATTTGATAATTTAATACTAGACCAGTGGTTCTCAACCTGTATATTACAACCCCTTTTGGAGAGTCAAACAACTCTTTCACAGGGGTCACATATCAGATATCCGGCATATCAGATATTTACATTAGAGTTCATATCAGTAGGAAAATTACAGTTATGAAGTAGCAAGAAAAATAATTTTATGGTTTGGTGGTCACTGCAATATGAAGAACTGTATTAAGGGTCTCAGCATTGGGAAGGTTAAGAACAACTGTACTAGACATTGTGGCACTTTTTGGCGATATAAAGATGATTCAGATTTATCTCTTAAGTTTAGACAGGAAATGAAAGCACACTTTTACTACATATACTGTATAGCAGTATATTAATTTCTGGGCTTATTTAGAGAAATTTTAATTGTCTGTTAATTTTGACATGATACTGATAGATATTTGCCAGTTTAGAAATTATCTTTGTTCAAAATATGTTTTAAAATTTGAGTTTTTTTTTTTTAATGTGTTAGCATGCCTTGACAACTAAGGCAACTCTAATAGGTAAACATCAATGAAGAATCATTAAAAATTAGACATTGTTCTACCTACTGAGAAAAAAAAGGATATGTCTTCTATATACCATCAAAATAACAACAGGCATTTTACTAGCTCACTCATAAGGAAATAAGATATAAGGTATTTGGATCCTTATGATGTGGACCCAGAGGGTAGGGTGACTTTCCACGGCAAGAGGTATTATGCTGCTGTCTGTAGTGAGAAAGGATATGGTTATTTTGTAGAAATCTGCTTCTACTAAATCCATAAAGCATAACAATCATATTTCGAACTGGAAATTAAATCCCTTTGTTTCTGCTGGTAGAGTCAGATCTTTGATCTTAGACAGGTATCTGTGTTTGTAGCATATAGTCATATGATGAGAGATAGATGTTTCTCTGAAAATATTTCAGACTTACATCAAATTCTTGGTGGGATTTTAAGGCAATGGAATTTCTTTGTTTTATATTTGGGGAGTGAGTAGGCATACTGACTTTGGCTGCTGTCCAAATGGTTCATTGTGGTTCAGTTGAAGGAAATTGCTATATGCAAAGACTTTACTCTTGCCTTTGCTAAAACGTAATTTCTGCCATTAAAATGGTAAACCTAGGGAATTTTAGGGAATAAAAATGATTTCTCCCCACCTATATCTTTTAAATATGCCTTTCAAATGTGCTTCTGAAAACAGGGCAATTATTCTACTGAGAATTATATAAAATGTTAATTGTTTAATCACTACTTCAGCACCAAGGTTGCACATGATGCAATGTAAAATGTTCTTGAGGAGAACGAAACTAAAATTGACTTGTATTTACAACTCCTAATGATCTCCATCCCCCACAGAAATCCCCTAGCATATATTTAGCATATTTTGGTGTAATCTTTGAAATTCATATTTCTCTAACTGCCCTAATTTTTTTACAAGTGTCTAAGAATTAACACATGGCATGAATTAAATATATTCTAATAATGAGGCCAAGGTTCCTAGTTTGATTTTTCTCTCTGATTATTCCTTTTTGGTGTCCTTTCTTGGCTTTTCTTCTTGCTTCTGTCTATTAAAAGTGTACATGCTCCAAATGTTTTACTTGAGCCCAATCTTCTCATTCCATTTTCCCTTCCCTTGGTGATGTCATCCACTTCTAATATATCACCCTTTATCCTTCCTTATATTTTCCCATTCTAATATTGTATTCCCTATCCTTCCTCATATTTTTCCGTCTTCATATACAAAAAAAAAAAAAAAAATAGAGTCATGTATCCTTAGATGGAGACTAATACCTGAGACTTGAATAAGAAGTACACTACCTGTATTACCTGAGCAGGAAATTCCAAGGGCATATGAAGTACCTTCAGTGTTGAACATTTATCTTTTATGGACCATGTTGATTTCTACTTTTGTGCATGGAGAGCATGCTTATGGATTCTATGGCATAAAGGCCATATAATATGTGGCCTTCTGTAACTACTGGCTCCATTGCCAAATGACACTTAGGATAATGGTAGCTTTTGCTCTTTGTAATGTATGGGGCCATAATAGTACTACCTAGGCATAGTGAAATCTTTTGATTTTCTGAATTAAACAACTTGTTTTGATAGCGTATTTATATGTAAAGGGAATCTTAAAAGTTAATTTGGAGAATTAGCAACTAAATCTCATCAGATTTATTTCCACGTATATAGCTACCCTTCATATTTTAACTCATAAAAGACTTGCTTCATCATTGCAAAAATATAAGCAAGAGCTTAATTATTTTTTAAAATAACAATCTGGCATTTTTTGAGATTAGCATATCCTACAAGGATATGATAGAGATTGGTTGTTGATTATCCAAAGATAGAGATTTGGTTGACTTTTTACCCTTACACATTAGGCTAACATTGTTTTGAAAAGATAACTTTGTTTTGATTTACTTAAGCAACATTTAAACTCCTGAAGAAAATTCTAACTCACTGGAAAGACAGGAGAGCTTGAGTCACTGTTGATGAACAATGTAGCATTTCAAAGTAAATGAGTATGAATCATCAATGTGTAAACACAGTCGCCCCCAGAATGTGTAGGCAGACACCAGTAATTTATACAGTTCTCTGATTAAAAGGAATTAGATTCGTGTTAGTCATAAGTTAGCTCAATTAGTTGTTGTTTAATCCATTGCCTTGTTTAAAGTTGGTGTAGTGAGGACAGCACAGTTTAACTGATTTCTCTATCAAATAGGCATAGTATTTTATGGTATAATATATTGGAAAGATTGATATGTCACACAAGTCAAACATTCCTTGTAATCAAACCACCAGTAAGAAGACAGCTTTAATTATAATGTACAATGTATCAGTCTATCTCATGTAACCCACAATTAGTGGGGTTTTCTGTTTTTGTTTTTCTTTTGTTGTTGTTATTGTTTTGTAGAATTACTCATGGATGGGGGTCTGGGTCCATTTCTCTCAGTTCTAGTGGAACAGACCCCTCCAGATTCCATGCTGCCTCAGTCTCTGTTATTTCATATGAGCTTTGATCATGTTGATTTAGAGGGCTGTGTGTCCTTGGTATCCTCCATTCCCTCTTGTTCTTCCACTATTTCTACCTCCACTTCTGATGGGGTACCTTGAGCCCTAAGATGATGAAATTGATTGAGATATCCCTTTAAAGCTAAATATTCCAAAGTTTCTCATTCTCTGCATAAATTCTAACCATGGGCTTCTTTATTTGCCCTCCTCTTCTGTGGGAGAAAGCTTCTCTGATGATGGTTGGGCAGGGCACTGACTTATAAGTTTGTGGAATGTCATTTGGAGTAATTGATACTATTATAAAAAACAGAAGTATTTAGTCTTATCTAGTCTTAAGTTCTTTGTCACTCTAGTAGGATCAGGTACTGGTTTCTCTCATGGAGTAAGCCTTCAATCAAATCAGATATTGTTTAGTTATCTTGCAATTAGGACACCATTGTAGATTTAAGGGTTTGTGTGTCTGTGTTGGTGTTTATGCCTCCACTTTGGGAGTATAAAGCATTCTTTCCTATACCAAAGATGCTAGCTCTTAAAGGTAAAGGCTTTATGTATGCAACAGCTCATCTTCCAAATTCAGTGAGTCTTTTAAATTTTATTTTCAGCAATGTCAACTTGCCATCAGTTTGTAGAGAGCTCCTTAGAGTCTTGGCAACAGCCTGGATTGTTTGAGGGTTCTATGGGACTTCTTTGTCCAACAACTCAATTATATATAACTCAATCCCAATTCTGGAAGCTTCATTTGGTAAAAAGCAATGCCCCATGGGTCCCTGTCTCCCCCATCAATTAGTGATTTCATTTAGGTTACCTTCATATATGTATTTTTTAGGAAGCTTCTATTATATTAGGTCTCTATACTACCCTTCAAATGGCCCTTAGTTTTAGCTATTTTTCCCTGTATTCCCTTCCTTATACCCCTCCTTCATCTCTGTTTCTCTCTAATTGATTCTCCCATTCCACTCTCTATCCTCATTCATACATAACTTTCTCTTCTATTTTCCTTTCCTAGGAAGATCTATCTGTCATTCCCAGTCCCTTACTCTACACCTAACCACTTTGTTCATATGCATTGTAGCAGGGTTATCACTGAATTAATATTCACATACAAATGAATACATACCATGTGTGTCTGGGTTACTTTACTTAGAATAATTTTTTCTAATCCCATCCATATACTTGTTAATTTCATGATTTCTTTTTTAATCATCTGAGTAATACTACAATGTACAAATGCACCACACTTTTTAAAAATCCATTCTTCTGTTGTGACATCTACATTTTTTTCAAATTTCTGGCTCTTATGAAAAGAAAAAGATGTTTGGGCAAGTGTCTCTGTGGTAGGATAAAGCTTCCTTTGCTTAAATGACCAAGAGTTGTATAGCTGGATCTTGAAGTATATAAATTTCCATTTTCTGGAGGAACGACAATACTGACTTATATAATGACTGTACAAGTTTACACACCTACCAGCCATAAATGAGAATTCTCCTTAACTTACATCTTCACCACAATAAGCTGTCACTTGTGACTTTGATCTTAGCCATTTGGACATGTTAAAATGAAATCTCAAAGTAGTTATACATTAGTGTTTCCTAGGTGGCTAAGGATGTTGAACCCATATTTAAGTGTTTCTCAGACATTTGAGGTTCCTCTTTTGATAATTCTATTTAGATCTATAACCCATTTTAAAATTTATTTATTTATTTATTTATTTATTTATTTATTTATTTATATTTCAAATGTTGTCCCCTCCTAGGCCCACTCCCAGAGTTTTTCCTCCCATCCCCCTTCCCTTTGCTTCTGGTACTATAGAGCAACAGTGTACTCCAGTTTGAATTGAATTGTTTTCTTGATAGTTTTTTATTTGTCATTCTTTATAATGTTTTGGTTAGTAGTCCTCTTGCAGATATATAGCTGGTAAAAACCTTTTCCCATTCTGTAGGCTACTGTTTTGTCTGAATGATTGTATAATGTTCAGTTTCACAAGGTTCCATTTACTGGTTGTTGATCTTAGAACCTGTGCTAATGGTGTTCTGCTCTTCTAGAATGTCTTCTGCTGTGGCAATGAATTTAAGGCTATTTCCAACTTTCTCTTCTTCTTTTTTTCCTTTTTAATTAGATATTTTCTTCATTTACATTGCAAATACTATCCCCAAAGCCGCCTATACCCTCCCCTGCCCTTCTCCCCAACCCACCCACTCCTGCTTCCTGGTCCTGGCATTCCCCTGTACTGGGGCATATGATCTTCGCAATATCAAGGGCCAACTTTCTCTTCTATCAAGACCAGTGTATTCGGTTTTATGTTGAGGTCTTTGATCCACTTAGACTTGAGGATTTTTTGCAGGGTAACAAATATGGATCTCTTTGGATTCTTTAACATGCAGACATAGGATATGACTAGCACCATTTGTTGAAGATAATGTCTTTTTATCTTATGTATATTTCTGGCTTCTTTATTTAAAATATCAAGTATCCATAGGTGTGTGGATTTATGTCTGGCTCTTCAATTAAATTAAATTGATCAATGTGTACAAACTTGAAATTTGGGGTGGTGATACTTCCTGAAGTTCTTTTATTATTCAGTATGATTTGGGACTATCTTGGTGTGTGTGTGTGTGTGTGTGTGTGTGTGTGTGTGTGTGTGTGTGTGTGTGCTTATGTGTGTATGTATATATGTGTCTCCCTATGAAACAGAAAATTGTTCATTGAAGGTTTGTGAAGAATTCTATTGGGATCCAAATTTCTTTTCAATGTAAGATTTATGTTTTCCTCATTTAACACACAAAGTATGAAATTATGTGACAGTATGGTAATTTTAAAAAGCTTTCTTTATTGGTCTATATAAGGCATTTATTTGAAGTGTTAATGTTAGGAAGCAGACATCTATTAATTTTCTCTCCTCCCACCCCTATCTTTTTGTTACTTTAGACAAACAAAGGGGACGCCCTTGCCAACCGAGTCCAGAACACTCTTGGAAGTTATGATGAAATGAAGGATCTGCTATCTAACCATTCCAGCCAGAATCATCTGGTGGGAATCCCAAAGAATTCTGCACCCCAAACTCCCATCAGCAAAAGTGAAGCAAGCTTTTATCCAGAACAAAAAAATCGAATGATCCCGTCTCACCAGGAGACTACCCACTCCTCAACACCGATGCCTCCACCTTCAGTCGTGATACTGAATTCCACTCTAATACACAGCAACAGAAAATCAAAATCTGAGTGGCCACGAGATAGTCATAACACTAGCCCTGCACAAGCAAGCCAGACCAGCAGTCAACCAAACAAGATGCAGACATCCACACAAGACCCACCTCAAACTCGACTGGAAGACTTCTTTGTCTACCCAGCTGAGCAACCCCAAATTGGTACAGTTGAAAAATCTAACCCATCTGCAAAGGAAGAAAATAACCCTAATTCAGGTGGAGAAGATGCTTTCAAAGAAATTTTTCAGTCTAATTCACCAGAAGAATCAGAATTTACAGTGCAAGCGCCTGGGTCTCCCCTAGTTGCCTCATCTTTATTAGCGCCCAGCAGTGGCCTTTCAGTCCCAACATTCCCACCAGGGCTTTACTGCAAAACAAGCATGGGACAACAAAAACCAACTGCATATGTAAGGCCAATGGATGGGCAGGACCAGGCAACTGATATCTCCCCAACACTGAAACCTTCCATTGAATTTGAGAACAGTTTTGGAAACCTCTCCTTTGGATCTCTACTGGATGGGAAACCCAGTGCAGCCAGTTCAAAGACCAAACTGCCAAAGTTCACAATCCTGCAAACAAGTGAAGTAAGTAATTTTTAAAGTTTTTTTTTTTTATTTCGTAGTTGGATTTTCTATTCTCTCTTGTCAACTACTTGCAACCTATTCATTTTTCTTACTTGGCTGTGTGCATGGATGTATTCAAGTTGAGTTTGATACTTAATATATGGTAACTTGTGATCCAATTAAGTAACACACTGTAAGTTTAGTTAAGCCTCCAGAATTTGTAATGATAAAATGCATGATTGGGTTGAGTAAATGAAATAGTGTAGCTATAGAATGATTTTAGAAAATTAACCTTTAATAAAATTACGTACAACATGAAAGCATTTTCTCAAATGAATGCATTACTTTTTTTTTTTCTTTGAAACAAGACCTCACATAGCCAAGGCTGGCATCAAATTCACAAAGAAAGAAAAATTGATCTTAAACTCCTGATCCTTCCACCTCTCCCTCCCATGTGTTCCAAATACAAGCATACACCACAATCCTTAGGGCCTAGTACAAATAGGCATTTAAAACACTTCTTTCATCTCTTGCAAGTCTGTTTAGAGGGGTATTATTTGGCAAGGTACTGATATTACCTTCTTATTTCCCAGTCTTCTTTCAGGTGCCACTTTCTTTCACAGATGCCCCCATAGCCCTTTTTATAATTACCCCTATCCTTACTGTATGTCCAACCAAGTCTCACTGTGGTTAAAATGACTAATACTTTGTCTAACTCAAGAACCATTGCCTATAAGTGAGAAGTCCAATGGGACCATAGCCTCTTGCAAACAAATAGGTAATGACTATGACAGTCCTTATGGATCTTGAGTGAAGGATGTATATAAGGCTGCTCCTGAGATGACCTCATATAAATAGCTGCCCTCTGCCATTTCAAGCATATAGTTTCTAAGAATCCACAAACTTTGGGTTAGATTTCTGTAAGCTGGTCACTAGAAGCTTGAAAAAGCACAGGGGAAAACATATTAACATTCTTAATCATTGAGAGTTATAAGGTAACGACCTGAATTTTTAGACATTCCGAGTCAGTGCTGGGTAAATTACGAAAGCATGAGCCAATAAGCTCATACATCATACTTTAGCTTTTTATCTTTTCTTCATTCTCAGTATATATGTTGATGATGACTTTGTTGAATTGTATAAACACAAAGAAAGAGAGGCCTAGGGCATATGATTGTATTTTGTGAATCTGTTTTTTTATATTGTCTCATATTGAGGTGATTTTATTTTTGTATTATTCATGAAGTCTTGTCAAGGTTGCACCTACATATCTCTCTGATCTGTCCCCACTTCTCTACACCCAATGCCTTTGTCTGTGGATTGCTGGTACCTCTCGAAACAGAACCCCCCCTTCTATCTTACTTCTCTTCCAAACAGTCCCTTCTTTTTATTCTTTAATACATTGTCATTACTATCAAAATAAGTCCAGTGTTCTTAGTTCCATGTCTACGTCTCTTCACACTGTGACTTGACTTTTTCTCTCTAGTACAAAGGGAAGTGTTTGGTAGAAAATATGTCCTCAGTTCTACCTAATTGTATTTTTTTTTCCTGCCTGTTTCTTACTCTGTTCTATTCTTATGTACTCATTAAGGAATCTTAATCTTAATTTCTTCACCATGTCTTAATATTGAGTTTTAATATAAAAGAACTAATTATGGATATGCTTTGAAATAAGAGAACAATAATGCAGAATTGAAATAGCCTTTGAACCTCCCCTTGTCTTAGTATTTACTACTGTTCTCTCCTTACGCTGCAGCGGCACAATTCAGGACTGACCTACAAGTAGTACTGCTCCATAAAGCAGTCTGCTAGGCTATTCCAGAACTCATTAACAGAGTGACAGGTTACCCACCCAGTGGTATCCATTCTGTTGTAAGCCTCACTCTCATAATTAACAAAATAGCTGACCCAGACACAGAAATAACTTCATAGTTTTTCCTCCATGCTACAACACACTGAACAAGAGGTACATTTTCTGAGTGAGCTGGCATTCTCTCTGGATATGATTGTTCAAGAAGCAGCCATGTCTATGCAGCCTTAGTGATGGTTCAAGTTGACTCTGGTTGAGCTTTCTCTAGAAAATGGGTCAGCTGTAATAAAGTCATAATAGGAGATCAGTGAAGAGAGTGTGTATTTTAAAATAGAGGTCTCAAAGGATTTCAAATGGGTAAAGAGTGAAGTTTAGGGCCCTAAACCAAGGGAATAGACAGATTTGAGGGTCGTTGTGAACCAAAATTATGAGAAAAGAAATTGAAATCTTAGAGAGCCCAACAGAGAACTTAGGAGGCTATAAATTGGAATGTGCACATAAATATAGACAGGATATAACATTGTGGAACTTTGAACCTAATGGAATTTATGTGGCTAAAACTGATGACGTCTGAAATTTTACCCTATTAACTCTTGATGGACTTTTCAAAAGCACTTAGCATTAGAATTCAACTCCAGGGCAAGTCGCCAAGAATTTCAGTCACTGGGTTCTGGATCCCTAGTCAGTATGGCTGTCTTTGATGGTATTACCTTGAATTATTACTAAGAACTCTTATCTACAGAGCTATTTCAGTATGTCTCTAAGCATTTGCAGTTCTTTCCCTGACTTTAGTGACAGGAGCTGACATACATTAGTGAAGTTTATTTGGCCTGGTTACGGAATAGGAAAAATTAAATGATAGCACTCATCCCATTCAAACTGAGAGATACACAAATAATCAGATATGAGAATCTTTACAAACGCATAAATTTATTGTTTTTAAACCTGATATGTGTGTGTGTCTGTGTGTGTGTATGTGTGTGTGTGTGTGTGTGTGTGTGTGTACATGTGCGTGCTTGTGCACCCATGTTAATTTAGGTCTATAATTATTGGGAAAAATTTATTTCTGGTTTATAAAACGTTTCTTCACTTCTTAAACTTTCTACACTACATTAAAAAGAACAAATGTACAACCAACATTATGGCAAAAGGTCAGCTGTCCAATTGGGACTTAACATTTACACAAATGATAAAAACACCATGTTAAAAATTTATTAACATTGTATGCCCCCAAAGAAGAGTAATGTATTATATAGTTGAGTACAGAAAATTTTTCTAGAAAATGTTTCTGAAAACAGTAAAAGCTTAATTTATATCCAATGGAAATTGAAAGTTGTTTGCAAATTATGTTTACTTAAAAATGAATTTTTTTTGGCAGTATCTTATTTATTGCTAATGGTGCCAATCTTTTTTTTTTTTTTACGCTATATACTCTAGATGAATTTTATTTATTTATTTATTTATTTATTTTTATTATTATTTTCTTTATTTACATTTCAAATGCTATCCTGAAAGTTCCCTATACCCCACCCCCCCACCCCTGCTCCCCTACCAAAC
>NC_034613.1:58497066-58529526 GCF_900095145.1 Mus pahari
AAAGATGGCTAACCTTCCAGTTCAGGCCTGGAGACTGCTCCTCGGCAGACACCCCTCCTCGGGTGGGGAAAGGCGCTGGATGACTGGAACCAGACACGGGATCCTTCCCCAAATGAAATTTTTAATAGATATTTATATATGATTCTGTTACAAATGTTTTTTTATTGGATTTTCCTTTTTATTTTACATTTTACATTATGATAACAATATGCTCATGTGGATAGCTTTGTAACTTTTTGCAATTTCAATTTCTTATTGGAGTTGTTTACAAATGAGAGATCTGGTATGTCACACTAAGTGTCTCAAATAACATTTGAGAGTATAGCACTAACAAAGAGTAACATCATTCTAATTTGCTTCATACACTTCTGTGCACTGTGATTAAGGTTACTGAAAACTCCAATTGGCTAACAACTCAGAGCTTTGGACAGAAGTTTAATGGGACTGATATATTTTAATGACTGTGTAGTTTTGTCACCTAGTTGTAAAATTTTGTTCACATTCATGATTCAGCCTCTTCTCATTCAGTGAGCATTGTAATAATATTTATTTTTAGTTACCATGATATAACGGTAAACTTTTATCCCTTCTGTGAGTATTATCAAGAATGCTAGGATCTCGCCAATGATGGTTTAGATGTGTCTGCAATACACATCTGGATTGTATTGTATGACTATTGTCTATTCTTAGGGAAGTAAATAAGGATTGAGACTCAGCTTTAAGTGGCCTAATATAAATCTTACAAGAAAAGAATATGGACAGTCTATATGGTCTTACACATTCAAGATGTGTGCAAAAAATTTCAACATTAACATGTGTGCACAGATGTGTAGAAAACAGAATGTTTTGTCCTCATGCATGTGTGCTTGCTTTTTTTTATGTTTTATGGATGAAACATTCTAACTTGCTCATTCTTAGTGGCATTTACAGGCATTTCCCCAAACACATCATTTCATGTTTTGCCTAATTTTAGTGTTTGCTGAAGCTAAATGAAGCCAGTCCAGCAGAGTCACCTGTGTTTGTTCTCCACTCCCTTATAAGAAAGAACATCATATTTCTTCTTTTCTAAACTGCAACTTTTCCTCTGTGAGATGTCTCAAAGCTCTTGCCAAGAAAAAGTGTGTATGCCCACTGTTCATTCATTTCGTCCTTCATTTGACCATTAGAACTAATCAAACAGTGGTACTTAGAAACAGTGGCATTAACACCATTTTGGTTTCCTGATTTTTCTCTTTCTTGTTTCTCCAAGTCCCAGTGTTTTCTCATATGCAACATTTTCTTTGGAATATAGCCAGCAGCCTCCTGAGAAACTGTTAGCCATATCAGCCTTTCATTTCTCAAAGTTACATGACTGTTACTTTCCATACATTACTCTTGGAGTTTTTTGTTTTTAAATCTGTTGTCATTGTTGTATTTGTGTGTGTGATTGAAAATAAGTCGAAAGATTATTTAGTCCTCATTCTGTAATACAACTTCAAGTGTGTTATACAAATGTAAGTGATCAACATTGCTAATGAGAAAACTTAAAACATGACAATTTATTCAGTTTAGTGATTCTTCACGAGACAATTGAAAGCAAACATTTCTGTGAGGGAATATGTGATATAGTCACAAAGCATGACTTCAATGATTTATGCTGGCATATGGGATCTATTGGATTGTCTTGGTTTGCGAATTTGAGAGTGATTTTTACCCTTCTGTACCTCCCATCACACAAGATTACACTGGTTCCTTGGTGAGTTCAACTCATCTCTAAATCAATGAAGGTACATTTCTCCTTGTCAGGTAAGCCTACCTCAATTTTGTTGGTAAAGTAAGTTTAGCCAGTCCCTTCCAGTTTTCCAAGTTTATCCACATGGGGACAGAATGGGGGCATGTAGCCCTTTATACTCCTCATTACCACCTTTTACAATAATCTAAGAGTAACTTAAACTAGGTAAATATGAGCAAACTGAGTATATTTTTGTTATAATTTGAAATTAAACCTAGACCATTATTATATTTCAACTTTTTAATAATAGGTATATTGTGTATTTCATCCAAAAGCAATAAGCTGTGGAATCAAAGCCTTGTATTCCTCTTGTTAACATTCACTAAAATAATGGCAGATAGAAAATATCTATTTTCATATTATATCTAAGAAAATATTTGTACAGGTTCAGTATACAGTGACATGATAAGCCTTTGTAATGTGTGTTCCAAATCATCCTGTTATCACTGGATACATTGATTAGTTTAGTATCTTCTGAGACAGCCATAAAAAAGGGTAGCCTCCATTCTGTGTTAAAGGATAAGAAAAATTGGTAGGTAGATAACCATACTGATCCCACTAAAATAGTAAATACAAAGGGCTCTAGAGATGAGTTATAAAAAATTTTTATGGGTGCTGTAAGTCTGTTTAGTATTTATAATTACCATGAAAGCAAATAATCTTTAATTAACCAATGTTTTAAAAAGGAGTAGTTTTGCTGGGCCGTGGTGGCGCGTGCCTTTAATCCCAGCACTTGGGAGGCAGAGGCAGGCGGATTTCTGAGTTTAAGGCCAGCCTGGTCTACAGAGTGAGTTCCAGGACAGCCAGGGCTATACA
Source organism: Mus pahari (assembly GCF_900095145.1). NCBI lineage: Eukaryota > Metazoa > Chordata > Mammalia > Rodentia > Muridae > Mus > Mus pahari. The sequence continues at coordinate 58,499,654 of NC_034613.1, forward strand.
GAGAAATCCTGTCTCGAAAAAGAAAACAATCCAAAACAACAATAACAACAGCAACAACAACAACAAAAACAAACAAAAAAAGAGTAGTGTTTATTATCAAATTGAGTTTATAATATGGGTAACAATGCCTATTCCTTGTAATATAATATCTCATCTTGTTCTACTCCTAACATGACCTAAAATTATCATTATTCACTTTTCTCGTATGAAAAACCAAGTCACAAACCAACTAAGTTTCATTTGACTAAAATCACACAGCTGTAGAGGTCAACATAGTTGACCATGCTGGACCTGAAGTCTAGGTGCAAAGTTCCATTTCTTTGATGGCATTTAGTAGAAGGTATAGTAATGTATACACATTAGTTACTTTTCTAAAACTAGCATCTTTGTTAGCACATATGGAACATGGATAGAATGAGCTGAATTCAGCCTAACTGAAAATTCCCTAGGGATTATATTTCAAAAGTCTGGGATTGAACATACCAAAAGAGCAGTTTTTCTCATGAAAACAGGTACAATCACATGTTTTTCATTTACAAATATGTTAAGAATCTGTGCTTTTCCCATAATCTTAAATGAGTAACATATGACACAACTTGTTAGATGACATGTTTTGGTTCATAGGTTTTCACAGGTTCTGTCACTTTGGTGGGATAACTTTAACATTGTGTCCAAATAGCACATCTAACAACCAAGTGTTTTGTGGCCAAAATCCCAATTTTATTATGATAAATATAGGTACATATGAAGGACTAGTAAAATTTGAACCCAAGAACAAGCAATTTGAGGGGATAATATTTCTCTCAAGTGCTGGAGCTCCTCAAATACATTTATTTCACAATTTTGTATATGTGGGTGATAAATGTACTTAGTAAGGAATAGTTAGAGTCACTGATTTTTTATAAATAATAAATAGATAAATCTCAAAGTACAAAGGAATGCTGGAAAGTGATGAGCTGTCTACTTCAGAAAATACCTGTGTGAATAAGAATATCTATGTTCTTAGGTGGCATAGAATGAAAGAGTGGTAGGAAAAAAGACCTTCTTCGCTAATGGCTTTAAGGATGAAGGGAAGTTGAAGTAAGGCTTTTGAGTAATGCATGGGTTGATGAAAAAAGTGTATCTTAGCCACCTGAAATGAACTCCATAAAGACCCAGCTTCCTATAATATAAAGGTACTATGGCAGCTCACTGTTTCAAATGGGGGTCATAATTGAATTTTAAAAGTATTGCAATTTTATTGAAAAGGTCAGTATTGGCTGCCATATCACATACTTTCAGGGATCACTGTTCAAATGGAATAGCTTGTGAGTAAAAATTTCTGGAGCTGGGTAAAAAAGTGGCACTGTCTTGAAAGTACAACTGTCCTTTGATCTTTTTGTCTATATTCATTCAGGACTTCATATATGGTTACTCCGTGATTTTCTTTTTTCCTTTTCCTTTACCTTTTCTCTCTCCTTTTTCTTTTTCCTTTCTCTTTCTTTCTTTTTTTGTCTGAGCAGCCCTAACAGTCTTTCCATGGAAACTTGTCAAAGAAACTGACAATAATGTTCTCCTGAAAATTAAGGCATCCAAATGGTCTTTCTGTAGCTATACTTGTTTATTGGAATAAATATAGACTTCGGATTCTTGGTAAGACAGAAGAATCTAATTTCCCTTCTCACTCAAGGTTAATAGGTAAAATGGATTCACAGTACCGACTTTAGTCTGAGTCCACAATGTATCTTAGATATGTGTAGATTAAAATAGCCTTTTGAATAATATGGAAAATTTTGTCCAAGATCAAACATAGAGTATAATGGCACATTTTAAGTTTTCAATTGAACTTTTCTTATACCATGAATTATGTGCACTTGTAGAAAGACTCCTTAAACAACTGTTTTATAAAACCCTACATTTCTTTTATGCTTTATTGTTTTTCATCTATTCAAGAAACATTTATTAAGTGCCTATTGTTTTAGATACTATGCTAGGGAATAGAATCCTAACTTGATAACTCCTCTCTGTTGATAGTTTAAATCCGGAAATATAGAAACAAGATGGTAAAAAAAAAAATACATAGGGAAGTTGGAAAAGAGGGTTTTTAATCTTCTGAGGGAGCAGAGAGGGTGTCTAAGAATTTCTGGGATATTTTGGTAGGCTTTTACAAATAACTTCTATGCTAGGTCTTGAACTAAGTTGTTACATTTTCATGATCCAAACTCAGAACAAGTTAAAAGCAGGCTTGATGATTCTGGAAACTCATGAAGTAATTTTGGAAGAGTTCTGAGGAGAAATAGCTGGATAAATCAAGAGTATTGTGCCAGTTCCTGGTAATAAGGCAAAATTTTAATCCATTTAGAGATATCAAATTGAAGCTTGGTGAGTGATAACTTTAAAATAGTCATGTTAGGAAGGAAATGGCAAGAGAATGGGAGGAAGGGTGTCAGAAGCCTCAGAAGGCTGCTAAGACTAGAGATAGATCAGTAAGTAAGCTGTTGCAATATACTAGGACAGAATGTTAGCAATTTGAACTAGGACCACTTCTCAGATAGACTTTTAAGGTTGATTCAATAGGATCAAGTAGCCAATTAAGAGCAAGATAGAAAGAGAGATATAAAAGGATGTTGAGGTTGTACAAGGTAGTAGTACCATTACACAAGATTTCTTTCTTTATATTCAGATCTTCACAAAGTAGGTAAGTTTTCATTTTATCTCTTTTATTACCATACCATCATGATGTCATAGTTATTAAAGTTGTTATGTAAATGGTTACATGGTACTTCTTCTATAAAGCTATATACAAATTAACTTGATTATTTTTATGCATCCATGAAGGATTATCCCCCACAAATGACAGTTTTTTTTTTTTTTTTTTGAGACAGGGTTTCTCTGTATAGCCCTGGTTATCCTGGAACTCACTTTGTAGACCAGGCTGGCCTCGAACTCAGAAATCCACCTGCCTCTGCCTCCCGAGTGCTGGGATTAAAGGCGTGCGCCACCACGCCCAGCCAAATGACAGTTTTTATTGGACCATGAGAAAGTAATAATTCATCTCAGAAGAATTTTGTAGTAGTTTACAAACATCAGAAATTATATTGAATAATTTCTGAAAAAAAAAAAAAACATGGGCATGAAGGTTTTTTGTTTTAGTGATAGTTGTGACTTTGCTATTGCTTTCCCTAGCATTCTCTCCTTTAGACTGAAGCTGCCAGCAAGAGGTGCAGGCTTAGAATGAAGACTTGTGGTGCCATTGCACTCAGCCTCAACCCACTTGAGGGAAAATTGTGGGATAAATCATGTCCTTGGAATTTGATGGAGATAGTACAGGGTTACTTCATCCAACTGTATAAATTGTTTTCTCAAATATTGCTTGATATATTTTGTGATTATGATAATTGAATTCCAATAAGGTCTGTGAGTTTTGGTAGTGGAAGCTGGACAAAAGGATACAATTGAGTGTGTAACATTTTTAGAGTCTGCAGTTTGTTGGATTGTGATTTTCTAATATATGGAAATTAATCATAATGTGCTTGCTTAAGTTTGGTAATCCACTCCTATGTTTTTGAAATTCTCTCTTTAATGTCTATACATTTTCTTATATTTAATAACTATAAGCCTAAAGAGTTTAGAAATTGAGTGTCACTTTTTACAGTGGAGAATACAGAAGCCAAATAGGATGTTTTACTAAAATCCTATTATGGTAACTAATTATGAAATCAAAACTTTAGAACTATACTCCCAAATCCATGAAGTTAGTTAAAAGGTGGATAAAAGTCAACTCTTTATGTAATAGTTCATATTCATTAATACACAGTTGAAATTGGACTATGTCTAGAAAATGTCTAGTAATCATTTTCTTTTGAGTGGGCCCTAGGGAATGGTGGCAATACTGTTGATAACAATGGTTCCATTTATGCAGTGAAAGGATCTTGATACAGGAAGATCACAGGCTTACTGACTCATTAACAACACATTTTTAGTCTTTTGGACTGTACATTACTTATTCTGGAAAGCCTTTCAAGGCCACAGATAGAACCTTGACCTCAAAATGCGTGCTTCAGAAATAGGTAGATCTTGACACTTGACTGTTTTCCATACTTTGAATCTATATATGTTAGTTCTTTGTTTAGTATATTCTTGGAAACCTGAGTCCAGCCATTTCAGAAAATATCTCACATTTGCATTTTGAATTAGACCTTAGTGCCATTTGAAAGTTTAACTAAAGACAATGATAGTTAGCTGCTGCCTATTTTGGAACATTCTTGGAATTACACATTAAAGGGTAACATGACTGAAAGACTTGGGCCAGTGCCCCCCCTACACACACACAAACATACACACACACAGAAAGAGAGTGAGTGAGAGAGAGAGAGAGAGAGAGAGAGAGAGAGACAGAGACAGAGACAGAGACAGAGACAGAGACAGAGACAGAAACAGAGACAGAGAGACAGACACAAAGAAACAGACAAAGAGACAGACAGACAGGCAGGCAGGCAGACAGACAGGCAGACAGAAAGAGGAGAAGAAAGAGGGAGAGGGAGAGAGGGAAGGGGGAGAGGGAGGGAGAAGAAAGGGAAGAAAGCAGGGTGGGGGCAAGAGCTGTGGCTTTGTTTATGTAAACCCCAATTCACTCCTGAAGCAGAGTTCATCAAAACCTATGACACTATTTTTATGCCTTACATAGTAATACTTTGGAACACTGAAAGACATTGCATTGAGAAAAAAGTGCTGAAAATGTGGATCTTTTTTATTCCTTTTAATTACAAAATGATTTGTTCTGTAATTTATATAGGTAGATGAATATATTTATAAATCATAAAATCACCTACATATAAAAGCTATATAAAAGCTAACAAAGACCGTATTTGTTCACTATTAAGGAGAGATTCATGTTAATTTCAATAACAATCCAATTGTAAATTCAAAATGGTACAAATTAAAAGGGTTTAACTAATAGGTGTCTAAAATTCCATCTTCATGAATCAAGAGGATATGGTACTAGAGCTAGAAAGAACTATGCTGATTTTACTACTATTCTATAGTTCAGATTTTGGATCGCCATTTAGTTTATAAACCATATTTATTTCAATAATTAGTATTAACTTTCTCTGCAGTGGGCATTATAATTACCTTTAAATTTTAAGTGGAATAAAGAACACTTGAGAATATGCTTTTAACGGAGTCTTATTTATTTCCAAATTTTCCTTTAATTTTTCATTATGTATCATTTGGAAGATCTTGAAGAATTAAAAGCCAATGAGAGAATTGCTTTCTAGATAAATGGAATGGCTTCTTAGCTGATTATATGGCATCCTGTACTACTGAAACATTCTTGATGGCAAATGGGAGGTCTACTCCCCATGCATATGACCAATCAATTAAAATGTTATTAGCACTTGAATGCTGTCTTAGTCTAATTCTCATTTTTTGTTACCTACCTTCCTGAATGTGTAAAGCCCAAGTTTTTTTTTTGTTTTTTTGTTTTTTTGGTTTTTTTTGGTTTGGTTTAGTTTTTTGAGACAGGGTTTCTCTGTGTAGCCCTGGCTGTCCTGGAACTCACTTTGTAGAACAGGCTGGCCTCGAACTCAGAAATCCATCTGCCTCTGCCTCCTGAGTTCTGGGATTAAAGGCGTGTGCCACCATGCCCAGTAAAGCCTAAGGTTATGTGACAGTCCACTATAAGCTTTATCACTTCCATTCACTGGAGGAGGCATATTTGTAAATTCTGAGTGGCATTTATGTGACACCTGATTTCAATTATAACTCATCAGGTGATTATTTCCTTACATATATACAAGTCAAAACTAGTTTATAAATGCCATAAGCACTGTAATGCTGAAAAATCACTCATATCTCCAAGGAAATCAGTAGTCTTAAAGATGAAAGCAATACAGCTAGCTTTTTCTTGGCCACTGTGAACAGCAAAAGTAATTTTCTGGAAAAATTGATCCACTTATTCATTCATCCAGTTATTAATATTGAGCACATCAATATGCATAATACAGTTCTAAACTTTATCAGAGCTCAAAAATGTTAAAAATCATGATAATTTTTCATTGATTTCAGTTAGAGTTAAGATTACATCTATTCTCATTAACACTATTTTGTAACTGAATGAATCTCATGGTCATCATATATATAAATACAATTAAACAATAATCATAATAAAATAGGTGTGTGGAAGTGTGATAAAAAGGGGAAAATATAAGGCTAATATATGCACAAGACTTTCTTAATCTGGGGTTTTTGATTGTCTAGATAATCTTTTGAACTTCACCAAAATTCATACTAAGGAGTTTTATTAAGTGCAACAACTTGCTAAGTGAACAAATCAACATGCCTGTAGGCTTATGACAAATTTCTATTATATGTACATTTCTATACTATATATTTGAATGAGATAATATTGAAAATAGTTGTAATCTCCATTTAAGAAATGTATGTATTATAGGGAGAAATACACACACACCACCACCACCACCACCACCACCAAATAAAGGTAAATTATCAGGGTTTCAATGCCAGTGGAGCCCATATGAACAAGTGATGCATGAAGGCTAAGAAAAAAACAGGATGAAAGTAGATCTATGATGTTTGTAGGGAAGTATTGACCCTCACCAAACTATATAAAGGCAGTAGAAGAAGACATGGTCCTTCATCAATGTATGGAGTCTTAGAATTGTTTAAAGTGCTTATAAGTTATCTAGCTCCTCTCCTTAGAAAAAGTGGAGGTACAAAAACATTGTTTTAGACTTCCTGAAGATAGCCTATGGTTCTTTCTGAGACTCTGTGCACTGATGCTTGACATCATTCTTGAACAAGGACTTGGGCAAGAGTCAGTGCCACACTCACAGCTCAATTCATTTCCTTCAGCCTCTTGCTTTGGGCAAATTTCAAATTCTTACAGTTTGTTTTCTTCTATGTAAAATATAAATAACAATAACCTCTCAGTGAGTTTGGCACTGAATGTATTAATAGGAATCATTTAGTCACATTGTCAAACACTATACCTATTTTTCTATTCTCAATACTAACCATATTTTTATGTATTTCCATCAAGGACAAAGGAATTATCTACATTGCTAGACTGTTTTTGAGAGCTGTTATTTCTCATACTGCTCAACCCAACAGATTAATTTGGATTAAAACAAAACCCTCAAAATGTTAAAATTATGAATGTTTAAAGAAATATTAGCTGAGGAAATATATGCCCACTCTGAATTCTTAGAATAAGACAATCAATCAAAAAGCAAGCTGAAATGTTTAATTAGCAGTGTTGATCATAATGGGTTAAGGATACATGCATGGATATGTACATGCACAGGAATATTAGAATGTTATAAATTGGACATTAGTGGTATCTTATTTTAATCTCCCTATTAGCAGGATTCAGGCTTTCATACTTCTGCATACCTGCTAATGAATTTAAAAATGGATTGTCCATGGTTTATGCTAACTTACTAATGAACAGCTGAAGATTTACGGTTCCCCATCCATTTCTACCAGTAGTATAGTAAAGGCAGGAAGATCAGCAGTTCAAGGCCTGGATAACATGAAATTCTATTTCATTGAAGAACAATAATGTTTTTTATATTTGTGTAGGAACATAGGTATTTACAGAGAAACATGTGTATATGAATGAACACAATCATATGTAAAAACAGGGTTGCAGCAGATGACACATCCTGCAGTTGTTATACAAAGTGATGATGTAGGTACCTTTACAAACATGACATTTGATATGGAAATTAAAGGAAGGCAACAGTGGGTGGTTAGCTTTAAAATCAAGTTAGTCAGCTGGTCATTGTACAGGTGACTCAGATTGGCTTTGTATACTGTGAACACGTTGATTTCTAAGCTTAAAAATATGCAAACCCAATTTTAAGAAAAGTGGTGGAATTAATACTCATTATATACACAAAGCCCTTCTATTGAGCTTTTCATTGCTTTGTAGTTATTTTCTCCAAAATAAAATGCGTAATTATTTGAATACACTTTTAGCGCACACACCATGTGGGCTAAGCTTGCTCTTGACATCTAAAGTCCTTTGAATGAAAGTGCGAATGGCCCCCCTGCTACCATGGTACCTGTCAAGTATCATGTGAACCTTAGTCTCCCAGGTTTCAAGAGAAATAAAAGATTGTCAGACCAGCCTGCTCCTGAGAAAGAAGCAAAATGCAAGACCTGGAGAGCAGCAATGAGGTCTTGCCACAAATGAGGCAACCAGTAGGTATTTGTTTCATGGAAAAAAGGGTGGATGGGCGAATGTATGGGTAGATGGTTAAGCAAATCTAATGATACAGTGATTAGGATCTATATACTATTTTTTTTACCAAAGCATAGTTGTTTACATGAGAAAGGAAATCTATCTTTAAAGAACAAAATACTTGTGATTTGTTGTGCCAAAATTAATTCTCAATACTGTATCATACACTTATAAGAAGCTTCCTAAATTGCTATTGAAGTGAGCTGATTTTGTCTTGCTTTTACTTGAGAAAAATCCAAAATGCTGGTGATTTGAGTAAGTAGCAATTGGTAAGTATTGTGTATTTGAATACTGTGTCAGAGAACAGTGAGTGATACATAATAACTGTAAATCATATGATTACCATTTTCATTATTCGAGGGAAACTTTCTAGAGAATCAAGAATGCAGGAGGTTATGTGATGTTTACTAAACTGCATTCCTGGTGAGCTAGTGGGAAGAATAGCAGAGATAACAATTACCATCTAGCTATTCTAGGTAGTAAGTAGTTCTTGAGTCTTGTGCAAGTTACTTATATACTGACTAACTTACAGCTAGTCGCCAAGCTAAGTACATCTCAGTTATGTCAGAAGGAGAAATAATCCTCGATTTACTTTGGTTTCTAAGAAGTTCTGAGAAAATTTCCCATGGTTCTAGATGTAGAAGTGCTGTATAAATTGTAAATTGTCTTATATGTATATGGTGACTTCAAATATCTTAAGTAGAGCCCTCTAGATGCCTGTTCAATCAAATACATTTTCTTTTCAATATTTATGGTTATGAATATGAAAGAATAATTTTACATTGCAATCAGTGACTGAATTGTTAACATTTGAAGTTAAACCATCATGCTTTGGGCTCTAGCTTTGGATATTCATAAACTTCTAGAGTTAGTAGTATGGATTTCTTTGAGTTCTTGTGAGCTGGGAAGCTTGGAGTGGTTTTAAGTTGCTAGTATGGTAATTTTGCCAATGTGCGTTTAGCCCTGTTATTAGATGAGTGGCATGTCTTTTAAAATAGGGTATGTATCTAGGTCCTATTTTTACATCCCTATTGAAGAAGTATTAAATACAGATTTAAACTATATGATTCCTCAAATAGGCTGTCTTCCATAAAATATAATATTTCTCTTAACAAGCCCTATGATACTCTTTTCAAAGCACTGGATATGGATAATTAGAAATATACTCAGGGCATTTCTTCTTATAAAATATATTACCCAGTAGAACCATGCTTTCTGTTTGACTTTTCACCATCCAACTAAATTTGTTTCTGCTATCCATTAAATACCAAATTCTTCAGAAGTTACTCTGGGAAGGTCTGTGTTGATATGTTAAATGAATTAGGTGTGTCAACAATTTAGATATGGAAGACAATAAGAAATTTAAGGGTATTATCAATGAAAAGGAAGATATGGAGGATATTTTTATTAAGAGTATGGTCACTATGGTTATAAAATAATGAGTATAATCTCCCTTCACTAATCAGAATTATTCTCACTTAGGAAACAAGCTTTTGAATGCTGATTTCTTTGTATTTAGCAAGGACAAACAATTTTAATTCTGGTGGAAGATTTGATAATCTTTAACTTTGTGCCTTTAGTTTCAAATTGTGCATAGTCATGTACTATTATGTGGAAACTCAAAGAGATATTGTAGACAGATACACATTTCTTTAAAATGGCTTTAAACAGATATATTGAAAGTTTTACAGATAAAGGAATCATGCATAAATTAATGATCAGAGACTACATTTATAGCCTGGGCCCTCCATTTAAAGCACAAATTCCTGTAACTACTTAAAGTAACTGTCAGCAACAGGGACCAGAGGATAATGGTGGTAGCTGCCAAGTCTGATGACCTTAATTTGATTCCTGAAACTCACATGGTGGAAGGAGAGAAATGACTTCTGGAAATTGTCCTGCAGCCTCCACTCACACACCTTGGCATGTTTGTATGCACAAATACACATGCAAAACACACACAGAGACATATGCAAAAATAAATATAATAAAATAGGCTTTCAGCAACTTTGAACAAACATATACCTGGCCAACTCTATACTTGACTTCGCCTCTTTGGAACAGTGTACCAAAGTTTTAAAGTGAGCTTCATGGTGCAAACTGGCATGCGAAACAAGCATAGGAAGAACAATGTGAACTAACTGAACCTTTCGGTGCTCCCAGGGACTAAACCACCAATCAAAGAGCATACATCTTTCAGTCCATGGCTTCCACTCTATATGTAGCAGAGGACAGCCTTATCTGGCACCAATGTGGTGGGCGCTTAGTCCTGTTAATGTTTGTTGCCCCAGTGAAGGAGGATGCTTGAGGGGTGAGGCCAGAGTGGGTAGGTAGGCAGAGGAATACCCTCTTAGAGGCAAAGGAGAATTTGCAGAGTACAAACCAGGAAGGGGGGCAACATTTGAAATATAATAAAATAAAATAATCAATAAAATTAAAAACCAAGCATTTGTAAGCTAAATAAAAATTTACTTGCAATTATTTTGTGAAATAGAAATAAAATCATTTTAACTGAAAATGTGAAATGTCAGGTAGATTTAGTTTTCTCACCTGGACTCATGTGGTAGAAGGAAAGAACCACATGATTATTGCATTGGTATATTGCTGAAAACAATGGAAATATTTTTCTTTTAATTAAAATTGCCATCTTTTAACCTTTGTCTTATTACTACTCATTCTTCCATAAGCATTATCTCTATTATATGTTAAGATAATAAAGTAGTTAAGTTCTGAATTCTAATTACCAGTTTGAAATTAATGTATACTTGTTGAAAAGCTTCTCTCTCTCTCTCTCTCTCTCTCTCTCTCTCTCTCTCTCTCTCTCTCTCACACACACACACACACACACACACACACACACACTAGGCATTTAAGTGAAAATGTATCATGTTAAAACCCAAAAACTATTATGGGCAATTTACCCTTTACCATAATCTTAGGCAATGACATGTGTTCTGTTACGCTCTCTGTTGTGCTCATTTCTTGGTGTTTTCTCCTTGGAGGCAGGAGAGAAAAAGTAGATAAAGGAACAATGTCCATGGCTGAAAATAATTTTATAATTAGAATTATATAATTTCTATATTATTTTAACAAAATCTGAAAAATTAACACAATTATGTCCATCATGGTGACAACCATTGGATAATGCTAAAGGGATATGAAGGGAGATCTATGATATTTCCATAGAGATTTCAAGGTGTTTTCTTCAAATTACAGTAATTAACATGAATAGTGATTCTATTCTGTACTATTCGGTTTTACTATAAATTTGACACCTTGAATATAGGAGAAGTCATCTAGTGTTATGGATATCAAATAAAAGGTTTGAAATCTTTAATATGTAAGTGATTCTTATCAGAGAAATAACACTTGTTCTTTATTTAAGGAGCACTATGGTTTTTGGAAATTAATACTCACAGTTAGTAAAACTCTCCTTTCTAACCACCTATCCTGACACATTCCCTTTATGAAATTACAAACATATTTAATTCTTTTGTAACCTCTCAGTACTTTGATCTCCAATTTGTCCAGGTAAAATGCCTATCCTTTCCTATCACAAGCTTGTGCTTTCCTGGAGGCACACAAGTACCTGTATTTTCTCTTGCAACCTCAAACTAATTTTCTATGGTTTTTGTCTCAGGAGATTTGAAGCCAAAAGTATTATAAAAGTTCAATTTCAGAAATAGCTCAATTTGAATTCCATAGTATATTAATGGTGGAAATTATAAAGTTTATGACTTTTAATCAAATCAAAATGAATGTGTATGTGAAAATTAACAAAATCATAACTTTTTGTATTTCTATTCTGATGTATTTAATGCATACAAGAACTCACAGCATAAAGTTGGTGACATTATTTTGTGTGTGATGAATGAAAGCTTGAGAAAAGAGAGATTCCAGGGTTCATACCTAGAGTTCTAATTCACGCGTAAATGTCCACAAAAGCAGTGACCATACCCTTTACCCTTCAATCAGAATACATCTCCTCATTAGTACATAGTGACTGAGCATCCACTACTGTGTGTTAGGTTGTATATGTGAGTTAATTTTCACTAAGTGTGGGTTAAACTGCTCCCAGCCAAGGATAATTTAAAAAGAAGAGGAGTATATATAATCAAATAGGAACAAAAAATACCTTCATCAAATAGAGAACTCCGTGAAACTTGACTTCTTTTTGTGTGTTTGGCTTCATAGAAACACTTGAATTGAATGGTTCGTTTGTTTCGATGGTGATTAGCAGGGGAATTTCTTGGCTGTATTTAAATGTGTGCATTTTCTATGTTTTGTTGTAATGTATTGGCATTTTTGTAGGAACAGAGGGCAAGTAAATACAAGTATTCATTCCCATATTCTATGATTTCTATGTTTAAGAACAGACCAAGTGAGACCACATTTCTATGGGAACTATTTCAACATGTGGCCAAGACTAAGTATTTTTAGCAGTAATTTTTTTCCACTTTGACATAACTTTGAATTTTTGGGTGATCCAAAGTAACCTATTTGGATTACAAAGATTTGATATTTTCACATGGAGCTGTCATTGTTTATTTTAAATGAGAGTCATTCAGATTCAAATCAACATGTTGATTTGGCAGCAACAGAAAATTTAGGAGCACTTTTCATACTAGAAAAAAATGTTGATAGGCATATTTCCAAATATGATTTAGCTGATGATATTTAGTGTTTTCTACATATCTAGTTTGCTCCTTATGATGATATTGGTACTTAGGTAAAAGCTCATTATCCTTAAGCCTCTGGCTTCCTTCCTGTTTAATTCTTTTTGAAACAAGCAGTGCACATGTCTCTCTCACTTCCTGGGATCATTATAAAGAGCATTTTTCTCTTCCTGGCACAACTGAAGACTGTAGGGATGCTTCCTGATTAGTAGATACTGATGCTCAAGAATTTGCAGTAGTTAAGGAAATCTCACAGTAAAGGATTTGAACTTCCATAGAGTCCTGTTTTTCTTTCCTTGCACTCTGTCTCCTCTCCTTTTTCCTGTATTAGGGACCTATTATGTGCTGGTTCTTTGTACAGTATTTTGCTTTCTAGATATTTCTTTCTTGAACTACTTGCTCAGCATCCTTCCTTGCCTGTTTTTCTTACTTCATCCTCACCCTGCCCTTGCACTTTCTATGTTGCAGCCAGAGACTCTTTCTATTGCTACAGTTTTCTAGACAAGGAAGACATTGGTCTTGAAAACTTTTTTGACCTGTTCCTTACTCTACTTCCTAGCTTGTCCCAACATCTTCTCATCTAGTGTTTTCCAACTGTATAAATGAGCCAATAGTCTCTCTCACCATCTTGTCTTATTCTATGTTTCTCTTTTTCCAGCGAGACTTATAAAGTGAGAGCCACACTTCTGTGTTTCCACAATGTGTTGTAATATGTGCTCTGTTTAAGCATGTCTCACATTGGAATTTAATTGCTTGTTAGTGATTCTTCTGCAGTAACCTGGAAACTCTTTGAGGGTAGGATGTGTAGATGAGTTCCTTTCCTAGTATATCCCTCACACCTACCTAGCACAGTTCCTAGCATTTTTGTAGAGTCCCAATTAATAATAACTGTGACCTTTCTTGCTCTATTAGTTTTCTAGGCTAGTCATAATAAGTATTACAAGTACATGCCTTTCAATTGAGTTACCTTTTAAAGATGTTATTTCAAAAGCCAAACACATTCTGAGGGATTTCTGGGTTTTCTCTTTAAACATAGATTATTTGAACAAGACATAGGTCTTGTCTTTCAGATGCTTACACTCCAGTAGACAACCTCCTGCTTAAGACTTTCTTACTATGTACAAAGAAAAAATATTTCCACTGCAAACATCCCAGTAGCCACAAAGATAGTCACAGAGTCTATAGACTTTTAATGTGAGTTTTTTAAGGCCATTTAATTCATAGATTCTACTGGCCTGCTTGCTCCAGCAGCGGCAGAGTATTCCAAGGTCCATAAATAAATATCTTCTGTTAATGTCAATTGTTTCATCAGACCCTAGGCATGTTCTTTTTTTCTTGGAACCAACACACATTTTAGTGATCTAGTATGCGACTATTGCCAGAAAATCATATTTGTGTGATACAGTCTAAACATTCATTTTTTGTATGTGTATTTGAGAAGTCTTACCCTTAGGTACTGTTATTTGATTCACTTGGAAAGCAAGCATGGATACTCAGAAACCATTTGCCTAAACTAGGTCTATTTGTTACCTCACAGATGATTTTCGTTCATCATTTATTTGTTTATTCAGAAATAAATTATCAATAGACAGTTCTCTTTCTGATGTGTTGGATTCACCAGCACTGGTTATAGTCTTTAATTCTGTCTCTCTGTCTCTGTCTCTGTTTCTGTCTCTTGTTCTCCCTCCCCCTCTCCTTCCTCTTCTACCTCTCCACCATCTCTGTCTTCCTCCTCCTCCCCCTCTCTCTTTCTCTGAGTGTGTGTGTGTGTGTGTGTGTGTGTGTGTGTGTGTGTGTGTAAACACCATACTAATGTGCAGTATGGCACTAAAATGGTCTCAAAAGAAGAACTGGCTTTCTTTTTCTGCTAGACTTCACAATTTAGCTAGTGGAAAGTATGTTTAAATCAATGAACCTGAGATATCATTAGACTTCTTGTGTCAAGGAAAATGAAATGCGTATGCTCATAGCTCTGCCAAAGGATAAAGACTGATTCCAATATGAAAATTTTCAAGGACAGATTGTCACTGTGAGAAAACTAGATTGAGTTGAGATAAAAAAATAATTGAAAAGAAGATACCTCAACTGGTTAGAAAATATTCTTGTTTTGGAAAGAAAATATCAAAGAAGAAAGTAAATACCTGGCAAATAGCTCTTTCTGTTTTTCAACTTTCTGATTAGTATAACCTGTTCTTTGACAGTGAAGATCATAGAGTCACAGAACCAAAGAAACAAATGAGTAAGCTCTCCTAGACTCCTAGTTGAAGCCTCTTATTTAGATATTTAGTGAAATTGAAGTCCAGAGAAGAGAAAGGATGGAGAAGCATCCGATTCCTTAGAAGCAATAGAATGGGCAGCACAGTCACTAGAAGTGCGCTCCTTCTGACTCTTTTTTTTTAATTGGGTATTTTTTTTTTTTTAACATTTCAAATGTTATACCCTTTCCTGGTTCCCCCTCCAAACAACACCCTCCCCCATCCCTTCACCCCTCCCCCTGACTCTTACTGTAGTTTTCTTTCATCACATCCCAATTAGCAGTGATCCACCAGCTATAGCAGATTACAGGGGTAAATTCCATTTAAGATGTGATAAAGATTAGAAGCTAATGCCATGGACTCCAGAACCAAATTGCTTCAGTTTGAGCCCCAAACGAACTACATGGCACCCAGAATGACACTAATGTTAATTATTTTATTAAAGATCTTGTCTTTGACAACAGTCACATTCTGAGGTTCCAGAAATTAGAGCAGTTTGGTGGGAGGCACAATTCTGGACATAATCATGTCATTTGTCTTATTTATCTTGTCCACAAAATAGGAAAGATTATAGGAGATCCTACCACAAGGGGTGTAAGCATTCAGTGTATTGGTTTAACACAGGATAAGTAGAATCATACTCTGTATAGAATGAACCAGTACTCTGGAAAGTTTAATATTGAGTAGTTTTGAAGCAATTTGATTTTTAGTGTACAGACGTAGTAATAATATATTTCTTATTTCCAATGATATCATTGAGAAAATAGGACTTACAACCATTTAAGTTAGATAATTAAATCAACTAGTTTAAATTTGTTAAATAGATCCATTCCAAATGAATAGATATAATTTAAAACTCACTGTAGCCACATATCAAAAACTTTGAGAACTAGAAAGAGTATGCTCAAACACAGTCCTGGATATGTCTCTGAAATGTATTAGTTGTAATAGAATATGGCATTCTAGTCTTATTAGTGCTGGCACTATATAATTCTATGGGATGTAATTTAAGAAAATCTTCTTCGACTAGTTGACTAGCACTATAAATACTTTCTGGATCTGTTACCCCAATGGATAAAATAAAGTGTATATAAGTTTTTTCTTTTAATATTTATATTAATTGTTTTTTTTTTTTTCGGTTTTTCGAGACAGGGTTTCTCTGTGTAGCCCTGGCTGTCCTGGAACACACTTTGTAGACCAGGCTGGCCTCGAACTCAGAAATCCACCTGCCTCTGCCTCCCAAGTGCTGGGATTAAAGGCGTGCACCACCATGCCCGGCCTGTATTAATTGTTTTAATTATGTTCCTGTGTGTGTGAGATGATGTGTGAATATATGTGTATAACTTCATGTGCCTATGGAGGCTAAAGGCATTGGATCTGGAGTTACAGACAGTTGTGAGAAGATTGATGTAGGTGCTAAGAACCAAACATGGGGCCCCTGGCAGATTTGTACATACTCTTAATTATTGATACATTTCTTCAGCCTCTAGAATTTCAGATTTTAAAATATATTTCTTCCTTTGATCAATGATTAAAAATTATTTATTTTCTATTTATCCCATATTATGATAGTTGTGACCCCTATCCTCAAGAATGTTTAGAGGTGGAAAAACATTGTTATAGTATAAATTGAATGAAAGACATATAACCCATGAGCCACAAGAAATTAATTTTATTTAAGAGAGAACATGAAACATTTTCCAGGAGATTTACCTTAGGAGATAAATCATAAATATGATCCAGAATTGACCAAGTAGCCAACAATGAGGAAATTTTTGATGTGATACAAAGGGCATAGAGGCTATCAAGTATTAAAGATAACAATTACCCCACCATAGCTAGGTACAATTGAAGCTTCAACTTAATTGCAGATATATGCAATGAGACTCAACATTTGTGCATTGCAAGGTAGACTAGTCTTATATTTAGTAAACTGGCTAGTAAAGATGGAGACATTAGTAATTGATTGCAGTATTTGTTTCCACTGAATTTAATTACAGTTTAGACTCTACCTCAGGCCAGCCATTCAGACAACTGTTACCAGTCAATGAAAGTTGGCCTCTATCCTAGCTAATATATATATTAGCTTACAAAATATTCTTTACTGCCCAATTTGTTGATGTGTTAGAAATAGTCCTCTGGAGAATTGAATTAGATCAGCTACAACAACATAGGTTTAGGAAAAACAAAGATTAGATTTCTCTGTTTTATGTTAACTGGTTTCATTGAGGTCTTAACACTTAATGAAATTTACAAATTATAACATCATATGATGATCTTTGGAATCTTGGTCTAGAATATTTTAAAAATGAATACATGGTTTTGCCAAAAACTATTCTATTATTTTTCTAATAACCTCCATGAGATAGTCTTGGGTTTATCTTGTCTTATAACAAGGTAAGTAATTACGTCATGGTGTATGATCAGCACTATAGTTTATTTTCATAAGACCTATGAATTATGCACAGCACTCTGGATAATTTGACTTGCCATTATTTGTGCTGTTTCAATATCCTTGTCTTATTCAGAGAGAGAGATAGGGTCCTGTTAATAAGGGAGATTAATCTTAAATGACCAAGAATCATGTACTGTTAAATTCTTGGAAGTTTAAACTACATTTAAGTTAATGCATGCACATAATTGTACACAGATAGCTAAACTTGGCATATAAATATGTTTCCTACTTGCTTACTTTGGTTATATTTAATATATCTCAGGAGTCTGAAGATGGTACTAGTAATGCTATGACTGGTCTTTGGACTAGGATATGGGGATTTATTTATATTGAAAGTTTCTTCAGGAGAGCATTTGGGAGGAAACCCTTGCTTAGAAAATGGAACAACACTTTAATGTTGCTCTGAGATAAGATCAAGTGTCAGACTTTTATACTGCTGATCAACCAATAAATTGTGCCTTGAGGAAAGTTGTCACAAACATGTATTGGTAGCTCTTGATGGAGAAGGATAATTCCAAGAATGGAGACTCAGAGCCAGGCGTGGCCCCGCATGCCTTTAATACCAGCACTAGCACTCGGGAGGCAGAGGCAGGCAGATTTCTGAGTTCGAGTCCAGCCTGGTCTACAAAGTGAGTTCCAGGACAGCCAGGACTATACAGAGAAACCCTGTCTCGCAAAACAAACAAACAAACAAACAAACAAGAATGGAGGAGACTCAATCCTGTGTAGATATTAAACACTTCTAGCAAAGCATGCATGAGTTCTTCTAAGTAGGAAGTCAGAGAAGATCTTGGTCACTTATGACACTAAATGAGCATCTACACAAATATGCATACCCTGCATCTGCTAGAAGCAATAAACAAGTGTTTAACTTAGGAATTGTCATGCTATATATATTTTTATCATTTCTCAGCAGATTCTTCACATAGGTGAATTGTATAACTACACATTTTCAACTAATATGATGTGATGATTATTTCTGGCCTTCTGGATAAAGCCACTTGTAAAGCCATTACTTTCTTTACATAGGCACAGTATTACATCTTTCACACATGTGAATTCCAAAGTCCATAGGTCTTGCTTGACAAGGGAAAGGAGGTTATTAGGTTGTCTACAAATAATTCATTGCTTCAATGGAATGAATATGTCTGAGAAAATTACAGTTGTTTAAAAGAATGAAGTGCCTAAATATGGAAAGCTATAACGTTGGCTAGGAATTGCCTCCTCATGATCTCTTATGAAGAGTGTTCTTTTAGTTAAAGAGTACCTTTAAGTCAGTTGTGTGTTCTCTGGCACTAATGTCTTTAAACTTGAATGGAATTCTGAATACACTAACTTCTGTGGTATGAGATATGTAGGAGGAAGTGAAATTTATAAACTCTGTAACTACTATGAATGAAATTTGTATTTTCCATCTACAAATAACACACTGGTGTCACTATACCTGAACCAGCCTCAGTATGTTTGAAGGATTGATGCTTTAGCTCTAGAAAGAAAAGTGCACATTGTGTGTGTGTGTGTGTGTGTGTGTGTGTGTGTGTGTGTGTGTGTGTGTGTTACTGTTATCAATTATAATGAATGTGCTTAAGAAAATTATAGTTGTCAATTTTTGAGAATGTGTTGCTTTCTAACTTTGAAAGTTGAACATCTGTTTTGAACCACAAAATTGAGGCATCATAGACACAATTTAGCTGACATTTAGCATGGACACTTAATTTTCTTTGCACTTGGTTTTCCTTCTACACTCATTCCATCTCTGTACATGATCTACTAAATACAAACTGTATGCCACTGGAGGAAGGACCCAAGTATGACTGAGATAATAGCACTCCAGGAGAACTCATGTGCATGGAATCTGAAGACAGGCTTGAGGAATACGAATACCATCTGACAGCAAATAATCAACACAGGAAATTTGGGCCACAACAGCTTGCATGCTCTCCTCGCTGTCATGGTTGATTGGTTATTCTCATCACCCTTTGTTTAAAATCATTTCAGAATTAATTGGTGTTCATTAACAAAAGGCTTTGCTGTGGAATTGCAGAAACAGTCATTAATGTAGCTAATAAACATAAAAAAGAAAAAAGGTCCTATTACTGGGTCCCTACAGGCTGTTAACTAACATTTTGAATAAGAATACATAAACATAAATTAAACATTTCTCAGACTGCTAAGAATGTGGGAATTTCACATGGTGGTCTATAATGATGCTTGGTCTAGAGAAAGTGATGCTGATTAGAAATCATTATCTGTGGTGGTCTATCTGAGGAGCCAGGCAAAATCCAGAGGTGAGCCACCCCACTAGCCAGCAGATTTTTTTCTTCATGATAGAGACTTTTATGCTAAACACAAACTAAATCTAACCTCCTGACATTGTGTGCTCACTTACATAAAAACCCTCATTAGAAATACACACTCATTCCACAAAACAAAGAAACAAATTTCACTTCTTTCTAAGAATAATACTTTCTTATTCAACTGCCTCAGTTCTGACTTATTGATGATGTCAACTCTTTTTTTTTTTTTCTTCAGAGCTGAGGACCAAACCCAGGGCCTGTGCTTGCTAGGCAAGCACTCTACCACTGAGCTAAATACCCAACCCCTATGTTATCAACTCTTTAAACACAATGCATTAGAACAAACTCCAGGGCTGTTTTCTAGTGACATTCTAACCTCTGTCTCTTTTTACCTTGATATGTGATTTCTTCCTTATCACCAGAGCCAACTCAGCATTTTAAATCGTTCTCTGACTTTTGCTTCTGGTGTCACATATACTTCTGCTTTTTCTGTTATGTTATCTTTTCTCCTACTGACTCTCTTTACTGTCTCTTCCATTTTGAAGAACCTGTGACATTCATTACATGGAACTGGTAGGATTCAAGACAACATTTATTTCAAGAGCCTTTATTTAATCACATTGTTATGTAAAATAACCTATTGAGAGGATCAAAGAGTTGAGGTGTGAACATCTTTAAGGAAGGCATTATTTGAACTCTCATAGTTCATCTTCTAACCCTTAAAGACTAGTGTCTATGCCATATGGAAAATATATTAGACCCATTCCAGCGTACCTATATGTCTTAACATTTTACATGTTCAATTGATTAAGTAAGGCAGTCATAATAGGTCTTCTTAAGGTAAATATTACAGATTAAGGAAAAAATATGAAAAACATAAAGGTTTTGTACTTCAGATTCTTTTCAAATATCTTTGGGCTTCTAAATCCCTTTACATAGTCTCAAATGAGCAATCTCAAAGGATATATTATATATGCATTGTTTCTGTGAGATGTATGTCCTAGAAATCCACTCGTATATCTTAGTCACATGCATTGTCCTTGAGGTAAAACATTTGTAAACACACTTACAGGTTCTTAGTCAAAAGTTACTTTTTTATTGTTCTAACTGTTATGATATCCCACTTAAAAGAATTAATTTGCTTTCTTCTTACTTTAGAGTATAGTCATTCTAGGTTGTAAATTACTGTTGCAAGTCAACAGTCAAAGCTGGATAGTGCTTCTCCATCTACAGCAGGTACTATGGGTCATTCACTGACAGCACAAGTTCCAGAGGCACACTTCTTTTCTAGGTTACTGTTTATACAACTTTCTTGTACCATGTTCTCTTCTCTACATATAAAAAAGCTATTTTAATATCTTCTCCAGATGGGTGGAAATTTTTCTTATTTCTAGTTTCTCTCCCCAGACAAATCAATGTAGGTAAGTCTACAATTCTGACTTTTGACAGTGTGATGAATCATCTTTATATTTGAGCATATTAGGCTACTGGGTTGTTAAAGGGCTAGAAGTAGTATTATATATAGGTAAAGCACAAGAATTAGGTCTATGGGTCTGAGCCTTTTTTATACTTAAAAAATTTCAGTGTATATAGAAATAATCCAAGTATTCCTCATTTCTACTGTATGTCATAGAGTTAGCCTAAAAATATTTTGTTGATTTATTTAAATACAAAATACAAGAACAGGTAATTTATAATGGGATGTTGATACATTTTAATAAATGTCAGATCATTTCAGAAGGGCAAATGCTGAATATTTCAACAAAGCATACTTTTATTATGGTGACAAGTATACACAGGAGTATCTAGAGTACACATGTCATTGCTGGTATCATAATAGAGTGAATTTAATATTAAACTCTTAACTACTACAAAAGTCAGTCCTGATGTTAAAAAAGAAAAATTGTGTTAACCTTTGGTAATTACAGTATACCACCAGGAAGACTAAAAATTGTTAGTCTAACTTTTGTTTATTGACTAGATTGCCTAATTGGCTTTAGGCATCACAAAACAATAAAAAGGTGGCTTCTTATTTGTCTTTGATCCATTTTAATTTATTTTTGATGTTATATGCAGTTCCTGAATATCTTTTGTAGCTTGTAATAAAATAGCCGCAGTGCAATTTTCCATGTATGTCAAGTGACGCGTGACCTGGTATGCAAATTTAATACCAAGGTGCCAAAACTGCATTCATAATGTTTCCCAGCTACAGAGCTGTTTAAGGCAGTTTAGAAATCAATGAATATGTAATATGAACGCGATAAGACCTAAATAAAAGCCCTATTTATCTACTATGAAAAAAAGTATTTATACACAGAACACTTAGCACAAGCAGAAAATGGACAGAGTTTCCAATTATATGGTTTGCATAAACAAATGTTAAACTATGTGAACTGAATAGATAATAATGTAGTCAGTTCTTTTGCATTGTGCTTGAAACTTTGAAAATTTTACAGATGTAGTGCTTCTTCTCAAGATAGAAATAATAATAAATTTGAATTGAACTTATGAATCATCCAAGTTCTAGTATTTCTTCTACATTTTACCTTAGTCTGGTATTTAAAAATAAGGTTGAAGACTTTTAAAGCCAAGGTAAGGAGATATGTATTTTTGAATTCTTTTTTCATTTTTCTTTTTTATTTTTCTTTCTTTCTTTCTTTCTTTCTTTCTTTCTTTCTTTCTTTCTTTCTTTCTTTCTTTCTTTTGAGACAGGGTTTCTCTGTGTAGCCCTGGCTGTCCTGGAACTCACTCTGTAGACCAGGCTGGCCTCAAACTTAAAAATCCACCTACCTCTGCCGCCTGAGTGCTGGATTAAAGGTGTGCGCCACCACTGCCCAGTTACTTTTTGAATTCTTTTTTTTTTTTAAAGATTTATTTATTTATTATATGTAAGTACACTGTAGCTGTCTTCAGACACTCCAGAAGAGGGTGTCAGATCTTGTTACGGATGGTTGTGAGCCACCATGTGGTTGCTGGGATTTGAACTCAGGACCTTCGGAAGAGCAGTTGGGTGCTCTTACCCACTGAGCCATCTCACCAGCCCTACTTTTTGAATTCTTGAAGTTTATTTTTCAGTGAGGGAGATAAGTTGATAGCAATGGGAGGAAGTGATAAAAATCTTTCCTGAGGGTTATTTTAGAGTGTACCATGTTATTTGTGTGCAGACATTGAATATTCTTCTATTCAGATGAGTATAACAGTAGTGTTCCTGTTGAAGTAGCCACATTAGTATTTTAGTAAGCATGTCATGAGTTTGCTAACCAGATTCCATGTAGCCACCAGCTACACTAAGGAGTCAGATAAATTGGATGGTATATACAGGGTGTAATTGATTGCAATAAATACTAGCTCTTTATTATGAGAAAAATGTACATTTATTTCTCTCCAAAGGTATTTAGAAAGCAAGTGAGTATGTTTATATATGTTCAATGTATGTGCACACATCTTTACATGAGTGTGCATATGTGAATGAGTAAAAGTGTATACACATGCAAACATACACAATCTGTACTATTTTATGATACTACTGCCAGTCAGATTGCAGACACATTTATTTAGAGGAAGCTGCTACAATATGACTAATATTGCATAGAGCAGTTAATGAAAATGTAGAGAAGGGACTTGAAAAGATTGCCTTATAATGCCAGATGGGTGGCAATGATAGAAGAGTTTGGAATATCCTTCTCTGGTGGCTAAGTACTATCCTAACAAAGTACTTATGACAAATGACAGGACAAGACAGGACTCTTGGTAGATAATGATGAACATTCACACTGGTTTTGTACTTAGGTCCTTCACAAAATAAAATCTGCTTCTAGAGACTTAGCTCAGTTACATTCACAATTTCTCCTTAGAAGGTGTACTGGAATTATTAGTACAAAATAAAACATCCATGGTCTCCTGCTTTTGTATCTCCCTTGACATGTGTTTGCTACGAAAACTTATTACTCATAAAATAATTCCAAAGAAGGTCACAGTAAGTATGAACTATATTCAATCCAATGTCAAGATTTTAGTAGTATACTTTGTGTTTGGTTTTGCCATTGTGTTTTCGGTTCAAGCATAAGTAAGTAGTAATTTATGGATCTCACCTAAAGGCTTTCTATTGCTTTCTAATGGAATGTGATCCCAGTTACTGCTCATCTTATTTAACAGATAGGAATGATGTCAGGTTAAGTGATGAGATTCCCAAAAGACTGGTGACATATCTGGGTTGTGGAACTGGGTAAAATGGAGACTTGACAATTCTATGGGTCATTTCTTTGACAAAGACAGCCAAACTCCATGATTCAGACAAAAATAATCTGTTTTGGCCACTCTGATTGAACAGATGAACTGAAAAATTGCCAAGTCTCTATTCCTGATGCTCTGTTCAAACCTGCCTTCTTTGCAAAAGGTCCAGGCAAGCAGGCTGTCTCCCCAGATAGGCTCTCCTTCTACTTAGCTTCATTAAATATGTGAGGTACCCAATATGGTGAAGTTATCCAAGAGAGTATTGAACTTTATATTATCCAAAATAGGAAACTATACCTGAAGTGGGGAGAGAACCCATTTTTGACAGGACAACCATTTGTTCTTAAAGGAGACTAGCCCTTGACAGTGAAGTACTCCTAATCTTAGACTTCTGATTATTTGTTCATGTTGTGAAAACTACTGTGACCATGACCATTTGTTGATTCTTTCGGGAAAAGTTGTGAACAAGGAATGTTTGGGAACATAACTGCAGAAAAATATTAATGCTTTTGTTTTGAAAGAACATCCAAAGATTCAATTATTTTTTAAGATTGTAATTTAGCTTTGTATAAACCACAGGCCAAATTGTTACCTATACATAACCCTACAATGTTGCTATACTTCTGAAGCTGCTTCAGTTGACTAGATAATGTCCCATCACACTTTTTCTGGAGATGAAAATTTTTCTACCTATTAGAGATTATAAGGCTCAAAACTAAGTAGAATTCACTACATAAAGCAGAAAGCAATCTACAGGTTCAATGCAATCTCGATCAAAATTCTCTCTAAATTATTCATAGAGTTAGAAAGACCCATTGCAAATTCATTTGGAATAATCAAAAACCCAAGATAGCAAAAACTATTCTTAACAATAAAAGAACTTCTGGTGGAATCATCATCCCTAACCACAAGCTATACTACAGAGCAATAGTGATAAACATTGCTTGGTATTGGTACAGTGACAAACAGATAGATCGTTGGAATAGAACTGAAGACTCAGAAATGAAACCACACACATATAGTCACTTGATCTTTGACAAAGGAGCTAAAACCATCCAGGGGAAAAAAGACAGCATTTTCAACAAATGGTGCTGGTTAAACTGGCAGTCAGCATGTAGAAGACTGCACATGGATCTATACTTATCTCCTTGTACAAAACTCAAGTTTTAGTGGCTCAAGAACCTCCACTTAAAACCAGATACACTGAAACCAATAGAAGAGAAAAATGGGGAAAAGCCTCGAACACATGGGCACAGGGGAAATTTTCCTGACCAGAACACCAATAGCTTATGCTCTAAGATCAAGAATCAACAAATGGGACCTCATAGAATTGCAAAACTTCACTGCAAAAGGCAAAGGACACTGTCAAGAGAACAAAATGGCAACCAACAGATTGAGAAAAGATCTTTACCAACTCTACATCTGATAGAGGGCTAATAGACAAAGAACTCAAAAAGTTAGACTCTAGAGAAACATATAACCCTATTAAAAATGGGAAACAGAACTAAACGGAACATTCTTAACTGTGGAAACTCGAATGGCCAAGAAGCACCTAAAGAAATGTTCAACATCCTTAGTCATCAGGGAAATGCAAATCAAAACAACCCTGGGATTCCACCTCACACCAGTCAGAATGGCTAGATAAAAAACTCAGGTGACAGCAGATGCTGGAGAGAATGTGGAGAAATAGGAACACTCCTCCATTGTTGGGATTGCAAGCTGGTACTAACATTCTGGAAATCAGTCTGGTGGTTCCTCAGAAAATTGGACATAGTACTACCTGAGGACCCAGCTATACCAATCCTGGGTATAAGATGTTCCAACATATACGTGATCCACTATCAGCCTTATTTATAATAACCAGAAGCTGGAAAAAAAACAGATGTCTTTCAACAGAGGAATGGATACAGAAAATGTGGTACATTTCCAAGATGGAGCACTATTCAGGTATTAAAAACAATGAATTTATGAAATTCCGCAGCAAATGGATGGAACTAGAAAATATCAACCTGAGTGAAGTAACCCAAGCACAAAAGAACACACATGGTATGTACTCACTGATAAGTGGATATCAACCCAGAAACTTAGAATACCAAAGATATAATTCACAAACCACATGAAGCTCAAGAAGAGAGAAGCTCATTTCCCACATGCGAGGAAAGCAAGAGGCTCCCAGGATCCAACAGGGATGAGATTAGCTGAAATGCCTAACAAAGGGGATAAAGAATCTGTAGAGACCATATCCAAAGGCTAGGCAAGGCCCCTGGTTGGGGCATGGGGCCACAAACTCATCTCCAAATTCTTAATCCAGAAGGGCTCCTATCTAAAGGAAATACAGGGACTAAGTGTGGAGCAGAGTCTGAAGGAAAGGCCATCCAGATACTGCCCTACTTGGTGATCCATCCCAAATACAGATACCAAACCCAGACACTATTGAGGATGCCAAAAAGTGCTTGCTGACAGTAGTCTCTTATAGCTGTCTCCTGAGAGGCTCTACTAGAGCCTGACAAATACTTATGAGAATGCTTGCAGCCAATAATTGGATTTAGCATGGGGACCCCTATTCAGGAGTTAGAGAAATGACTGAAGGAGCTGAAGGGGTTTGCCACCCTATAGGAAGAACAATAGCAACCAACCAGACCCTCCCCTCCCCAAGAACTCCCAGGGATTAAAAAAAACACTGACCAAAGAGTACACATGGAGTGATCCATGTCTCTAGCTGTATATGTAGCAGAGGATTGCCTTGTGGACATCAATAGTAGGGAAAGCCCTTGGTCCTGTGAAGGCTTGATTCTCTAGTGTAGGGGAATGCCAGGGTTGTGAGGTGGGTGTGGGTGGGTGGGAGACTAAGCATCCTCATAGAAGCAGAGGGAGGAGGATGGGATGGGGAATTTTAGGAGGGGAAACCAGGAAAGAAGATAACATTGAAATGTAAATACATAAAATATCCAATAAAAAAAGTAAAAAAGAAAAGAAAAAAAAAAAGAAACAAAAAACCCCTTCAGTTCACCATTGTGATCCTTGTCTGTTGTAGTTTGTGAGCATCTTTATTTCTTAGCTAAGATGACATGAAGTATGTGTTCGTGCCTGTGTATTTGTGTGTGTATGTGTGTGTGTGTGTGTGTGTGTGTGTGTGCGCGCGCGCGCACATGTCTATGTGTGTCTGTTTCTGTGTCTGTGTTGTGCCCATGTGAACATATGCCTATACCATTATGGTAAGTTACTTTGGAATAGTCTACTAAACTGTAAAAACCTGTAATGTTAGCAATAGCAATTAATCGGCCTCCTAAGTTTAAGAATGTGATATTAGGCAGAAAAACTGTGTTCTTAGTGATGTGCTATGAGTATGAACTAATGTATGGAAAATGCTACATATTTCTTTTCAGGCCTGTTTGAAAACTTGCCAGTTTTAGCATGTAACAAGCTCTTTTCTTCAACAGACTCAAAAATCATCTAGGGCCTTTTGTCTTGTTTCACATTATCTAATACCCATTCCTTCCTTAATTAGAAAACTGTGCTCATAATTGGGTAATTTTACACCAATGATAAGTGACAAAAGTTTAAGTGAATTCATGTGATATTTAATTCATTAAAGCAAATTCAATGAGGCCTCACATTTAAAATATAAATAATTATTTTCAAATATTACCTATGAGTTTCTGTTTTTACAAGTAGCAATAAAAATGTGAAGTTATTTGAGAACTATATAGAATATAACTATTCTGCAGTAGAAAACCTTCTAGATTCATTAGTTTAGGGTGTAATTTTCAGGGTATCTTAATGGGAATAAACTCTGGTACAACCATACCCTCATTTTCAACCATGAAGTATAATTTACTTAGCAGTTGAATTGATTATATTTGTGATTGTGTATATGTACATCAGTCTGAAACTTACTGTGAAATTTGTATCTTTGCCATGACCAAGCCATGAAATTTATAATCTGTCCCTCTGATTTACATAAATCTCCATTTATAATAATCAAGCCTGATTCACGAGCCAAAAGTATTAGACTAAAATCCTTTACATAGAATCATTTTGACATTGTATTTGCAGTGCAATGGAAAGGTAAATTATAAGGCTGAACCATATGTAGATATTTTGACATTTATATTTTTAGATTTCATTTGATCTTAAGTGTGCCATCATTATGAATTCATTTGCTATTACTGGAAGAGTACTTAGGATAATGGACTCATTTTGTTATCCATGTGAATATCACATGTTCTTTTATACATGCTGTACTATAATTTTATTTCAATCTCACTTTAATTTAGAATTGGTTAATGGACTTTCTCATAACTAATGTTCATTTTTTTTTATAACATAAACCTCCTAACTAAATTTTCTTCTACTTAAAACTGTTGACTTATATGGCTTAGAAATAGGAAATTTTATGTAGTCCCTTTGAGAATGTTGGCCAGTAGTAACTGGGCCAAAGAAATGCAAGCAAACACAGAAATGGTAATAAACTAACTTTGTGGAGAGAAGGGGAATCTTGCTTATATGGTAGTTATTTTATAAGCATTTGTGAATGAAGTTCACTAGATAAGGCTATCCTCGGAAATCATTGTACAAAGTTGATTTGGAGTAGGCATGGTCTCATATACACTTCCTGGTGCTTTTCTTGAAATGTGGTGAGTCCAACACCAAACAGACTCATTATCTGCCAGAGTACTGAATCTTGCAAAAGGACAATGATATCTGCAGGTAGATCTATAATTTAAATATTGCACTGTGGAAATTTCACTGAGGGCTTGGTGCTGCATTTAAAAGGGCTACCATGTTGACGGGTCAGAACGAAGTTAAGTAGACTTTCAGGCATTACCATGTGAACCCAAGTTGGAGATCTTAGGGAACAGTAAAGTGTCCATCATAACTTAAATGGAGAAAAGGAAAATCAAGCTTGTTCTACCCAGCTCTATAGTAATTGTTTTCTTTTTCATTCATGAAAGCTTCAGGGCTAACAATTTTGAAGTCCTACCCTGAGGACAGCATGCAAATCTTTCCAGTCACAGTGTACAAAAGAAAGGCTAGAAAGTCCCTTGAGTGGGTAGTTCAGTAACTGTTCTTCTTACTATATCAGTGTAACTCTAACTGTGTCTCTTTCTGTGTGTGTATCTCTCTGTCTCTCTCTATTACTGTCTCTATGCATGTGTCTATATATCTCTACATCTATTTTTCTTTTAGTGCTGTATATTTAAGTCAAGTCATTACCAGCCTTAAACATGTCATTGCCAGGACAAACATTCTACTGTTAGCCATATCTGATTCCTAGAGACACAATTTATTATGTTTTACCTATTCATTGTAGACTAAAATATGTGCAAGTTTTAACACATTGATTTGTTTTAGTTCTCTATGAAAGTACTATATGTCACTTTTATATTTGAAAATTCTATATATTATAATTAGGCATTTGATTTGTCCATTGAGAGAATAATATACTGTTTTACTATTACAGGAATCAAAACATTGTAGCTGTCCAGCAGTAGTAGTGCACAACTTTAATTCCAGCACTCAGAAGGCAGAGGCAGACAGATCTCTGAGTTTGAGGCTAGGCTGGTCTGTGAAGCAGGTTCCAGGACATCCAGGGCTACACAGAGAAACCTGTTTCAAGAAAGAAAGAAAGAAAGAAAGAAAGAAAGAAAGAAAGAAAGAAAGAAAGAAAGAAAGAAAGAAAGAAAGAAAGAAAGAAAGAAAGAAAGA
>NC_034613.1:58531260-58533059 GCF_900095145.1 Mus pahari
ATAATAATAATAATAATAATAATAATAATAATAATAATAATAATAATAATAAAGATTATGTTCTGGTGTGGTTTGGGGGAAGGGGGTGCCGAATCGGGCCCATGCGAAGACATTCCCTTCCCCCAGAAGGACCAGACACACACTGGTATAGTATAGAATAGAGTTTATTTAGGGCATGGGGAGTGGAGTCAAGAGGGTAGTAGAGGCAGAGAAAGTCAGAGAAGGAGAAAATAGAGAAGTAGGGGCCGGCCATGGCCATATGGAGAGAAGGGGGGAAAGGAATGGGGAGCAAGGAAGCAAGAAGCAAGAGAGAGACAAGGACATAAGAGGGTAAGGGGGAGAGAGAGGAGGGGCCAAGCAGCCCCTTTTATACAGGGCTAAGCCTACCTCCCTTGCCAGATAACTGTGGGCAGGAGCACACCTGGGTGCTGACAGGAACTGTGGAGGGAGCGTTTAGACAGAATATCAACAACTGGGTTACCTCACTCAGGATGGTATTTTCTAGTTCCATTCATTTGCCTAAGATTTTCATAAATTCATTGTTTTCAATAGCTGAGTAGTACTCCATTGTGTAAATGCACCACATTTTCTGTATCCATTCCTCTGTTGAGGAACATCTGGGTTCTTTCCAGCTTCTGGCTATTTTAAGTAAGGCTGCTATGAACATAGTGGAGCATGTGTCCTTGTTATATGTTGGAGCATCTTCTGGGTATATGTCCAGGAGTGGTATTGCTGGGTCCTTATGTAATACTGTGTCCAATTTTCTGAAAAACTACCAGACTTATTTTCAGAGTGGTTGTACCAGTTTGCAATCCCACCAGCAATGGAGGAGTGTTCCTATTTCTCCACATCCTTGTCAGCATCTGCTGACACTCCATCCGATATACAGAGACCAAACCCAGACACTACTGCTGATTCCAAGAAGTGCTTGCTGACAAGATCCTGACATAGCTGTCTCTTGAGAGGCTCTTTCAGAGCCCGGCAACTTCAGAGGCAGATGTTCCCAGCTAGCCATTGGACTGAGCATGGGGTCTCCAATGGAGGAGTTAGAGAAAGGACTGAAGGAGCTGAAGGGGTTTGCAACCTGTAGGAAGAACAAAAATATCAAACAACCAAACTCCCTCAGATCTCCCAAGAATTAAACCACCAACCAAAGAGTACATATGGAGGGTTCCATGACTCCAGCCGCTTATGTAGCAGAGGATGGCTTTATCAGACATCAATGAGAAGAGAGGCCCTTGGTCTTGTGAAGGATTGATACCCAGTGTAGGGGAATGCCAGGTTGGGAGGTGGGAGTGGGTGGAGGAGGGAGGACGGGATAGGGGGTTTCTGGAGGGGAAACTGGGAAGGGGGATAACATTTGAATGGAAATAAATAAAATAACCAATAAATTTTGGAAAAAAGAAACTCATAGGCAACAGCAAGAAAAATTCTCTAGCACATTACTTTGCCATTTTTCTTCCAACATAAATGAAATCTTAAAGTTACTTTTCTCTGAAGGTGAACACTAGGCATGTGATAATATGATGTGAATGAACTACTTCAGATCGTATTTTTATGATACAATGTACTTGTTTAACTTTTACAATAACAAAATTTGTATTGAGTGGCTTTGTTAGCCAAATAGGCTAGAAGCAAAATCTGCCTTGCTTACTAATTTGAACCCAAATAGAAAAATATAAGATGAGAATGATTTTTTTCTTTCTCTTTTCTTTTCTTTCTTTCTTTCTTTCTTTCTTTCTTTCTTTCTTTCTTTCTTTCTTTCTTTCTTTCTTTCTTTCTTTCTTTCTTTCTTTCTT
>NC_034613.1:58533070-58543335 GCF_900095145.1 Mus pahari
TTTCACTTCCTTAGTTAGAGTCACACCAAGGTATTTTATATTATTTGTGAATATTTTGAAGGGTGGTGTTTCCCTAATTTCTTTCTTGTCCCATTTGTCCTTCGTGTAGAGGAAGGCCACTGATTTGTTTGAGTTAATTTTATATCAAGCTACTGCACTGAAGCTGTTTATTGGGTTTAGGAGTTCTCTGGTGGACTTTTTAGAAACAAGATCTTTCCCAAAAGCTGTGTTACTTCTGTAGGCCCCCCTCTCCCAGGCCAAGCACTGGAGCAAAGATGGCTCTCTTACCAGCTCAGGCCTTGAGAACCCTCCTGGCTGGACTTCTCTCCTCTGGCAAGAAAGATGCTGGATGACTGGAGCCAGAAATGGGATCTTTCCCAGAAGCTGTCTTGCTTCTGCAGGCCGCCCTCTCCTTGGCCATGCACAGGAGCAAAGATGGCTCTCTTCGAGAATGATTATTTTTAAAAGATGCCTTGTACATACACATGTTAGTTTGAATTAAATAAATGAATATTTGTTAAATCATGATTTTGCTTCTTTATTGTTAATATCAACCAGGGGGAAACTTTACAATATACTATGTAGGACCTATATATAATAATTGTGTCAGTTCTCTTATATCATGATATAAAGATAAAATCATATAATACAATATCATTAATAGTGTCTAGCACATTTTTCAGTCAATAAATATTAACGTAAAGGTATATACTTAGGCCATTCCTCTTTACAGTATGTTTGTTAGTGAAACTCTAAAATCACACACATGCATTCGTGTGAACACACAGAAACACACACAGTGTGGTGTTACAGAATGAGAAATATTTCTCTACTTATTCCACAAGTTCATATTCTCTGACTTCAGAAATCGCCACTGTCTATCTTGCTTCATTTCTCTTGTCTGTAATATAGGCATTATAGTACTTAGATTTTTTTTAAAGACAAAGGTTGCTGTTGTTCTAGAGAGTGGGCTCAGCAGTTAACAGCACTTGCTGCTGTTGCAGGGGACTCAGGTTCAATTCCTTGCACCCACATGGTGTCTGGCTCATAATCATCTGTATCTTCAGTTCCAGGAAATTCAGTGCTCTCTTCTGACTCCCATGGAGATTAGAAACAAACTTAGTATACAAAATTACATTCAGCAAAACACCAGAACCCATAAAAATAAAATAAAATCAGTTATTAAAAAGAAACATGGTTGGCCATGGACTATTTATTTAATTAGATATTCATTGTCTAGTTTGTCAAATGAGAGATTCTTTCAGTTTTAATCATCAATAACCATTCTAGGATCACTGATCATGACCATAAGTAGTGATATATATATATATATATATATATATATATATATATATATATATATATATATATATATATATTCAGAGATATTATACCTAATCTTATATAAATTTTCTCAATTTATCATATTCTTATAATTCACTCAAGCTCGTTAAAAATCTTATTTTCTTATTACTTAATAGTTTAGGAATTTTTTTAAATAAAATAAGCACTCCAGAAGAGCAGCTTAAGTTAATTTTATTTGTATTGGTGTTTTCCACAATGTATGTCTGATCAGTGCATGCATATGCATGCCTATGGCTCAAAAGAGGGCATTCGATAACCTGGAGCTGGAATTACAGATGGTTGTGAGCTGCTTATGAGTGCTGGTGATCTAACCTTGTTCCCCTCGAAAAGCAGTAACTGCTCTTAACCACTGAGCCAACTATCAGTTAAAAGAATTATCCCAATTAGAAATTATACTTTTGACTTCTGCATAGCTTGATCAAGTTATTCTCATTGTATACTTAACTTGTTATAAAATAATGACTCAACAGAATTGGAGACAAGTAAGACTTTTATTTAATCATATATTGTGGAGCAATAAAATGGATCTTTCAAAATTATCCTCTGATTTTTACCTCTCTGCCTCCATTGATAGAAAATTGCATCCATCACACAGGCAATAATGTTCAGAGAAAAACATTTATAACTTTTGGGTCTGTGCTCCACCTTCTACCTGAGATAAATGAAAACATTTAATTTATAAATGTTTTATAATTTTAATGACTAAAATTATAATATTCTTAGGAATTTATAAACTGCATTAATGGTTTCCTAGCTCAAAATAATCATCCACCAATATTACCATTTTAACTGTGTTTAGTTTACAATCCAATGGAAGAAAATATATACAGTGTTGCAAACCATCATCCTTATTCATCTCCAAAATTTTTCTATCATTTCAAACAGAAAACTGCAAACTTATGCTTTAGGAAGTAAAATCAATCATGATTTTTTTGAAAATTATATGAGGGTAGTTTTTATCTCCTCTTGGATCATTTGCACAGTAGCTTTATTCTTTCCTGCATAATTAAATCTAAACAACTATTTTATTTGTTTTACATTTATGTCATTTCCCATGGAGGCAGTTCTCACATAATTGCATGAGGAAAATCATAACAGTTCCACATGATAAGATTTGGCCTTGGCTTCAGGTCAATTGACTAGATGGCCTATAATCATGATCTGTCTTGAAAATAATGACTATACTCATTTTAATACTCCACATACTGACTGTCATTTTTCTAAGTTGTTCAATTGTTTAGAAATCACTTGTTTCTATAATGAATTGCACCTGATGAAATTACCAGCATTATGATGTATTTAAATGTGTCAACCACAGTTAAATATTATCATTGTAATGCTTCATTTGTTGAGTTTAGACAGCATAGTCATATACAATTGAGTAAAGAGAGATGAAGATGTTTTCTTTATGTATAATGTTTTTTTTTCTTGCAAGAGAATATCATGCATATTTTTTTTAAAAAACAGAACAAATTATTCAATCCAACTGAGCTCTGGGAAAATCATTTGCTATAACAGATAAATAAACTAGCATTTTCCTTACTCTGTGAATCATCATGGGTTTTGAAATTCTGAAAAGAATGGTTATAACCACTATTGGTAGCATTATTTGAAAAGCTAAATTATTATGTATGACAGACCATGTCAAAATAATTGTGTGTAGGACTAGTCTAGGTTAAGAGGAATCGTATTTGATGCTACTAATTTTCACACTATTTCACCCATAAAAATTCTTCTAGCAGCAAAAGTTTTATTGCACTGTATTTCAGAGTCTCCAATTTATTCGTGGGATAAATGTTTCATGTAATGAAATTTCAAGTAAATGTATATTGAAATTCATGCATATCCAGGGCTGCTATAAAACTATAAAAAATTGGTGAAAATTGAGGCACTTTCCCCATTCTCTTTAGGAAGTATATTAGAAAATCTGGAAGATTTTATGTTAATGAAGACAATATTGTTCCACTTTCCCTTTTATCCAATATATCCCCTTTATTGAGTTCAAGCCATTTGTCACAATTAATAACTTTAAGTGGGAGCACTCCAGCAAACAGAGCTTAGGTACTACTACTATTTAAAGTATAGCATGTACTCTGTCCCTTTCATAGCACTTAACATATGCCTCCTTATATAGAAACTTGTTCTTTGTCACTTTCTGAAGACTTTGTGAAGCATTTGTTCAAGGGCTTGCTACTACTTGGTGAAGTATGTGTTATCATAGCTTTCTCTTTCAATATCATACATAATTTTAGATTCTAGTGGTAGTGATGGTGCTGATTATCCATCCACCTATGCACTGAGTTACATTTTCTTAGCATTAGTAAGAATTATCTATCTCCTTGCTGTCATTCCAATACAATATACAGATAATAAAAAGTTAATGGTTTCATAAATTCAATCCCTACTTACAAGAGCAATCTTAGCTTATTTTATTCTAATAGTTGTCAAACTTGCTATAAGATGCATTACTATGACTTGGAAACACAGAACCCGTATTTATCAATAGGAGTCTTGATGATTTAGATATATCATTTCACAACAAATAGAGATTACATTTAAACATTAGCTTCTTTTCTAAATTCTTCTTTCAAAGCATGGCATCATGTATATTTCTTTAGAATCTAGAATTTACTATCCTTATGACTACTGAAGAAGTTCACTCTTTTTCGGGAAAATTGAAAGGTCCTTAAAAGAACACATTGTTCCTGTTCCTCCATTGAGACTTTCCTTCTGGTTTAGAACTCTGCTCTGAAAGAAATATCAGCTATGACTTTTAAATGAGTCTAATCATAAATTCATATTCGATTATCTCACTTAAAGAGATATATTTTTATATTTATACACAGTAAGTATTCATAATGTCTTTTGTAGAAGAAGCAAGCCAGAAACCCTATGGGGGACAGCCTTCCAGCTAAGGACAGTATTCTTTCTGCATTTGTGCTTCTATGAATTTCTCCCTTTCTGCATCTGTAGTTTCAGTTTTTATTACCCTACTATTTAAACAGCTGAATTTGGGATATGCTTACTGAGTTTTTGTTATATTGATAAGATATAAAAATAAGTATCTTTTTTTAAGTCTGATCAGTGTATGACCAGAATTTGTGAAGGTTAACCTGAGTCATGTGCATTCTAAATCATGATTAATTGGTTGTCTGGATGAAAGGAAGATACATTTCATTGTAACAAGAGTGATTTTCTCTATGTCCTTCATTGCGGACCTTGTGCTCAGTCCAACGGATTGGACTTCATTGGGTGCCCAATGAAAGAGGTAGAGAAAGGACCCAAAGAGCTGAAGGGATTTGCAGCCCCATAGGAGGAACAACAATATGAACTAACCAGTACACCTAGAGCTCCCAGGGACTAAACCACCAACCAAAGTATAAACTTGGTGGGACTCATGGTTCCATTAGCATATGTAGCAGAGGATGGCCTAGTTGGTCATTAATGGGAGGAGAAACCCTTGGTCCTATGAAGGCTCTATGCCCCAGTGTAGGGGAATGCCAGAGACAGAAAATGGGAGTGGGCAGGTTTGTGATCAGGGGAGGAAAAGGAGGAGGGTGTTTTCAAAGGGGAAACCAGGAAAGGGGATAACATCTGAAATGTAAATAAAGAAAATATCTAATAAAATAAAATAAAGTGCAAATTGCACAACCAAAAAAAAAAAAGTAAGTACACACAATTACAAAACACGTCAGCTATCTCAGGGAGACTCTAACATATAGGAGGGTCAACGGCAGCAGGTGAAACAGGAGAATGAATGTTAGTTTGCTTGGAATACATAGAATGGGTCAGGAGCACCCTGTAGATCATTTGCAAGGGCCCTATGTCTTTTATTAAATGACAACTGGATGGTTTTCACTAGCATAGGCAATGTGCTCTGGTGAGACATTTCAGTGCATTCAAAATTAGATCATGGTTACTCATTTGCCTTGATATAGTCCTAGGATTTCATAAAATTTACATGCCATAGGCCTAGTACCTTAAGGGGAATTATTAGTCTGGTGCTGGAATATTTAAATAATTAATAATAGATTTCATAAGAAATGTTTCTATTATATAATTTACAGTGCTTCCTATTTTTCCCAAAATGGAAAATTGCTGCAAAAAATATTTCAAAGCACTTGCAATCAGTCTGATTATAGGCATTTTAGGTATCCCCTCTCCCCATTGGGATATACTTGAAATCACTGCAAAGTTATTGACTTAAGTTGAAAAATCAATTTGAGGTAGTCACATCACAAATAGAGAGGGTTGACAAGAATGTAGAGAGAGGATTGATGAATTGGACCCCTCAGAAATGTAAAAAAGGGGACATTTTATGTCTTAAGGGACATGTTTTCCAGTAGTATGTCTCAAAATGAATCTATTGAATTTAAATATGTTAATCTTCATCTGCTTAAGAATTCCTGTAATAATGATTTCTTTAATAGTATGAAAATGCAAAGAAGTGAATCTCATGGTGATCATATACAAGCAAACATGTTTTAAATAAGTACGACTTTAATTGATGTTATTGTCATTAGTTGTGACCCATGTACTACTACAGCTAAACAATTTCAGTTGGGTCAGGATATTCTTAAATTACTTGCTACAATATAAACAGCTGTGTGACTCAAGTCCTATAAATTATGCTTGGCTTAGTAAAAACTTCTATGAGAACATTTTATTTTCATAGTACATTTAAATGGAGTTGTGCACGTTTATTTTATTTGTATGAAAAAAACATGTAAACTTTTTATTAATTGTTGTGCTACTCAGAAGATAAAATATATGAACCACTATTTGTGAGAAGTAATATATGTGTCTTTATGTCTAATAAATTATTCCCTAACTCTGCAAAATATTCTTTTGACCTGGTCTTCTATCTCAAACAAATGGTTTCTTATCTACTTTGTAAATTTAGTTGATAATACCTACTTTTTAGAGTATTAAGCTCTGAAAGTCGATGTGAAACTATTTGATTACGTTTATTTTTGTTGCTTCAAGATAATTAACGTTAATTAAAAAATAGTCCCAACAGTTATATTCTGTCACAGTCAGTGGCTGCAGTGCCTACTACAGAGGATACTGTATGGGTGGAAATAATTTGGCATCTTCAGAGTGAACTGACATGTGTCATGGCTGTAGTACAAAGTTATCAGGAATTAGCATTCTGTATATATCCACATTGGAGGACTTCAAAGAACATGCAAGATCTTATCTGAGGTCAATATTATCCTCAATATAGACTTCAGGAATTCATATGGATCAATTTAATTGTCAATACCCTAGTCAAAAAATTATTTGTTCAGCTCACTAGGAAAAAAAGATGTAAAACATGGCTACATCATTGATTTAGGTGTCCATTATGTAGATAAAACACACACATACACACAGAGGGAGAGAGAGAGGGAGAGGAAGAGGGAGAAGGAGAGGGGGAGGGGGAGTGGGAGGGAGAGAGAAACACTCAAGCTCTTGCATATACAAACACCATCCTAGCAATTCTGTTTTTACTGCAGAAGTTGACTATATGTGGCTTTCATCTGAGATATTCCATACTTTTAATTTGTTGTGTTGTATGTTAGACAGCATACTTCCTTTGATTCTAAGATACAGCACATTGTTACTTCTCAAAGCATCATGTTACTAATCTTGCCAGCAGAAGCCACAAGGCAGACCTCCCTATTCTTGTTTTATAAATGAGGATCATAGAGATGGCAACACAAGGCTTACCACAAAATGAGATAAGAAACAGGGCCTTTTTCCCATCATGATTACTGTTTACTACTTTTATTATCAGAATGATTTTAGGAAAATATCAATTGACAGATTCTTTGGTGGCAAAAGTCTTTCTACAAACAAGAATCCTAAGGATAACAGCAAATGCCAGGGTGAGATGGTGAGAAATTCTAGCAGAGTTGAGCTCAAAAGCAACTGCTTTGCACTGTAAGAATACCAAATGTTTCAATGTGATCATATTTCCCAGTTTTCACAAAAGAAGTGATTATTTCATAACTTTGAACCTGGTTTGATTCCACAGAAAACATGGAAATACACTATTTGTAAATACAAACATTTCTACTAAGCCTAAGATTCCTTTTCTTTTTAAAAATTATTTTATTTATTTGCATTCCAAATGTTGCCACCCTCCCAGATTTGAAAGGGATGGCAACCCAATAGGAAGACAACCAATATCAACTAATCCCTTTCTTTTTATATCTGCCTAAAGATTTTGTCCTTTCTGATTTTGTAGATAAAAACTGCTCTGAATTCAATACCTTCCAGATAAGCATCTCTTTTTCTCTGTCTCTGTCTCTGTCTCTGTCTCTGTCTACTTCCATTTGTGTTTAAGTTCCTAACAAACCTATGGGATAGCGTTTTGCTTATACCCATACTTACTTACATAAATAGCCCTACATTCATATTAAGCTATGGAAAATAACTTTTTCAATTAACTATGTGTTACAGTAGTTTTAATATAAGGCCTCTGAACAGTTAAATAAAATCCCTTGCAATTATAATGTGCCAATAACAAAGTCATCCCAACACTGATGGACACTAACATGCGTTCTAAGGTTTTGGCTCGTGGTTACATTACTGTCATGAATGAATTTCAATGGTACTCCTGCTATCTCCAGAGAACTCTCTAGGGAATCACATCCAATTTAAAAGAAAATGCCATCCTATGCAAACCCATATCCAGTGCAGGATGAACTCCTTTATTTCCTTATCTTCTTATTCCTGACTACAGAGCCAGCCTTTGAGGAAAGGGAGTATCTCTAGCCTTACCATTATTGCTCATACATGTACTTGGTCATGGCATGCATTCAGAGTTAGAGCCAGTTCCTCCCTGAAATCACTCTGGGTGGCTTTATCTACTACAATGCTTTGTGGTGCGATTACACCCATGGAGGAATCTAAGTGCAGGAAATCCTTTTGTCAAATATTTGGAAATAGTCAATTATTCCTTGTCCTCTCTTTTCTCTCTGTGAAATGACTCCTGCATTTTTTCTCTTTTTTACTGTGATTCATATACAGTCCTTGGCCACTCTCATGTGCTAGGCACTGCTTAGACCTTGAAGATCCATCAACGAAAAGAACAAACTATGTTCTTGTCCTTGTGGGAATATTTTAGATGGAGAAGAAACAGTAAAGCAAAAATGAAACAATAGACAGTAAGAAATTTTTATGATATATAGAATAGTGAAAAATTAAAGTTCCACAAAAATTAAATGCAAAAGTATTATATGATCTGATAATTTACCCCCTTGTACAAGGAAATTTACAGTAAGTTTTCATACAGAACTTTTTGATGCATAAAAGCATTATTCATAGTATCCAAGGAATAGCAACACCTCAAATATCCACCATGAAATCTGAATGAAATATTAATACATACCAAAACATACAACTCAGTGTAGGAGGCTAGGTGAAAGGTCACAATGAAATGTAACATATAGTGTGATTCCACTGATATATATTCAAAACCAGTCATGTCCAAAGAATCAGAAGAGACTTGTACTTCTTAAGGGATAGTGGGAGAGAAACTTAGTTTCAGCATGCCCTTCTCCATGACCCTCTAACTCACCTGAGCCCTAACAGCATCTGAGCAAATGACCACAGATTAAAACATCTGAAACAGTAATCCCAAATTAATCTTTCTTTATTTCAGTTGAAAGGATTTAAGGTATTTGTCACAGCAATATAAAGTCAGGGAAGACTCTCTTCTTGGGGGACTAGGAGAGGGGATAACATTTGAAGTGTAAATAAAGAAAATATCTGATATGGGAGTATAGATCTAAACAGAATTTTTAACAGAGGAATGTCAAATGAACAATAAGTACATAAAGAAATGGTCAACATTCTTAGTCATCAGGAAAATGCAAATAAAATGACTCTGAGATTCCATCATACACCCATCAGAATGGCTAAGATCAAAAACTCAGGTAACAGCAGATGCTGGCAAGAATGTGGAGAAAGAGGAACACTCCTCCATTGCTGGTGGGAGTACAAACTTGTACAACAATTTTGGAAATAAATATGCTCATTTCTCAGGAAATTAGAAAAAGTTCTACACGAAGACTCAGTTATACCACTCCTGGGTATATACCCAAAAGATGCCCCACTATACCATAAAAACACTTGCTCAACTATATTTATAGTGACTTTATTCATAGAAGCCAGAAACTGGAAGCAACCTAGATCTCCCTCAACTGAAGAACGGATAAAGAAAATGTGGTATATTTACACAATGGAATACTATTCAGCAATCTAAAACAAAGATATCTTGAAATTTGCAGTCTGCAATTTTGATATGAACTTAATATTTTTTAGCTTCCTTCACCATTTATAAACACATAAGTATTCAAAGTCTTAATGTTCTATTAAATAGCATCAATCCTAGGGATCTTCAGATGATTAACGGATAGCAGTCCTTGACAATACATTCAGTACAAGGCATGCACACAATCAATCACTCAGAAAGATGAGGCTGGAAAACAGTGATTTCTATGCCAAACAAAGGTACATAATGAGACTATATGTCAACCACTGCAAGACAGAAAATGGGCATTTTATACATTCAGATCCTGAAAAACCCTCCATAAGATAAGGCTTATTATTAATGTTTAGTTACTGAGATATGAGAACTAAAGATTAGCCACAATAAGTAGTGCTTGCCTGCATTTATGCAGGGGGTTATAAATATGGGCACACAGCGATTCAAATATAATAATTCATTTAGCTGAAGTGACTGCTGAATTCTTCTTTGAAGGAATTTCAATTTCAAATTTTGGAGGAGAAGAAGTTGTTGCTGGACAAACTAAAAATATACCACCATTTTCCAGAGAATGTTTAAACCATTACACATGTGGATTCATATTCTCTCTCTCTCTCTCTCTCTCTCTCTCTCTCTCTCTCTC
>NC_034613.1:58544205-58562205 GCF_900095145.1 Mus pahari
AATTTTGTCTCTGTATCTATATCATTTCATGGGTATTTTGTT
Source organism: Mus pahari (assembly GCF_900095145.1). Lineage (NCBI taxonomy): Eukaryota > Metazoa > Chordata > Mammalia > Rodentia > Muridae > Mus > Mus pahari. The sequence goes on from NC_034613.1 coordinate 58,544,248, forward strand.
CCCTATTCTAAGGAGGAATGAAGTATCCACACGATGGTCTTCCTTCTTGGTTTTCTTATGTTTTGCAAAATGTATCTTGGGTATTCTAAGTTTCTTGGCTAATATCTACTTATCAGTGAGTGCATATCTAGTGACTTCTTTTGTGATTGGTTTACCTCACTAAGGATGATATCCTTCAGATACATCTTATTTACTTTGTCAACTAAGAGTGAAAATTTCAGTGAGACTTGTCATTTATCACTTTCTGTGCTTTCCAAGGCAAGTTCTGGAAGTTTCATTTTCTGAACTCCATGTTTACCATCATTATATTTTAAATTTATGTTTCCAAGTAAGCTGAAAAAGAAAAAATATATCTGCGTAATTACCTACCTACTCACTAATAAATTGTTCATTTCCCTTCATATTATGAGATTTTCCCTTGCTTCCAGACTATCTATCTATCTATCTACATCTCATTATTTCTTCTGATCATTTAGAAGGAAACTTGCTTCTGAGTGTATATTTCTCAGTAAGAGTAAGACATTCTAAAATCTGAACCAAACTGTAAAAGAAGTAGCAATAATCTGAACAAAATTGGGCAACTATCAAGAAAAGATTTGTATGAACAAATAGTATCTTGACCATAGCCATGAAAAGCACATGCTTTGGAGTTGGATGGAACTAGCTCTAATATTTATTATATATATGGCATTGGGAAACACCCTTACCTGGAATTCAGCTTCTTCACATATACCATGGTGATAATACTAAGTACTGATTCACTATCATCTTGAGTACTAAATAAAGCAAATGCATTTAAAATCATTTGTGAGTACCTAAAACAAAGTCTTTGAAGTGGTTAATGTATGGAATCTCTTGATAATTGGGAGTTGTTATTAGTATTGTCTTATTAGACGTTTTATTTTTCAATCTGGCAGTAGGTTGGTACCATTCATGTAAGATCAGGAATTGAGCGAGTCAAAGTATTATGCAATAGTATTTAATTTCTGACTTGTCAAGATAAATAATCTCAGGCTTGACGAGACTTGAATGAAGCTTCACAGAGGATGTAGATTCTCAAAGGTTTTAATTTATACCTTTTCTGGGACTGAAATAAAAATAAAAGCACCATAAACAAAATGGCTTAAAGAACAGAAAAGTATGATGTCATAGTGCTGAAGGCTTTAGTTCAATAATCCATGTGAAAAAAAAAAAAGAGCTATAGTCCCCCTGAAACCCTTAGAAGAATGTTTTTCTTGACTTCCTCTAGACTTTTGTGTCCCAATATGTTCTTTGGCTTGCAGCAGAAGGCATGAAATCCTCAATTTCCATCATCCTCTCTATATGCCCTAGTCCAGATTTCTGTCTTCTTTTAAGAATGTTACTCATATTGGATTAAGAGACCACTATACCCCATTCTGCCTTTCTTCTAACTGTTTCTTCTTCCTATAGTTACTTCTTGATACTGCTGATACTCTGTATATGTCAACTGAGTCATACTTTTTATGACCATATTCTCACATAAGGACATATCCAGAAACACTAGAGGTTAGAATTCATTATTCCCTTGTATCTTTCAATGTCCTTCAAAAAGTGATATGTGCACCTTGATCTAGAGTGAGGAGTAAGAAGGCAGGAAGATCACATGAATTTAGATTTAGGAGAAAACAATTATATGCGGCGAATAAGGAAATGTTACTTAACAATGCTGAATATTCCTAATGAGGATAAAACAGCAATTAAACCTTACTCTGTTGTATATAATGGAATATCCCGATCACGAATTAAATCAATTTTCTACTCCATCACATAGTGAACACTTGAGAAGGACTGGGTTTGTGTCTCTTTCTACCTGCTATACTAAATGCTAACTGAATCTGCTCCAGGATTAAAAAGTAAGAAACTGTTCTGGACTGGAATGTAGAGTCTATTTGCACCAATCTCATTCCTTATAATTTTCTTAAAGATGACACCCTTCTAATGTATTTTGGCAGATATTAAGGAGGGAATATTGCCTCTACATTCTACAAATCCTTTAGCAATGGAAGTCATTAGTGTAACTTGGATATAAAATGAAGAATTTTTCATGGCACCATCCATGTGTTGGCATTTAACAGATATCTACATAGTTCATATAGAATACTTACTTTGAATGCTTTAATTCACCATAATTATTAAGAGTACATTAAGTATAATTGAGATAATATTCAGTACATAATCTACCCTGTAAATATATTGAATCGAAATAGCTTTTAAACAAGCATTCTCAGCACCAACTGAAGCTCATACAAGTTTAGCCAAGCAAATCAATGCAAGTTCATCTTTCAGTGTCAGCTGGCTGAGTTTTGGACTAGTGATGAATGCCTTGACTAGAAAGATGAAATGCTGGAATGCCAGCCAGTGCTCTGACAGCTACAGATGGTGCCAATTACTGCCAGTGGAGCCTGTCCTGCTGTGAGCCCAAGATGTCTGATTTGTGGTCACAGGAAAATGAAAAAGAGGCCTTCCAGCTGGGTTTGTCACCTGTCCTTTATTGTTCTTTAACCAAAATTGTAATGAAGTGTGAATGTTCCTTTTTTTCATTTTTGGACATGTTAGCTGGGGACATTGAGGGAAGGCCTGGGCCAAGTAGTGGGAGTGGGTGGGTAGGGGAGCAGTGCCGGGGGGAGGGTATAGGGAACTTTCCGGATAGCATTTGAAATGTAAATAAAGAAAATAAAAATAAAAAAGAACATGATAAGGAAGCAATTTTACTCATGTTAATTGCAGAGTCATGCTAATTGCCAAGCATATTCCAGAGAAGTTGGAATAGGTCACTCGCAAGTGGACAGTTTTCTCACACCCTATTTCTAGTCTACAAAATGGAATATGAATATAAGATAATGAAAATATCCAACATTTGCGAATTTCATTGAGCTGTGTACACACAAACATTGTATAGTATATCATTTGAAGAAAATATTCTTATTAGACTAATCATTGAGCCTCTGTCCTTTAGAAGACATTGGATATTGGGTCCTCCCAAGTAGTGGCAGATGATCCCAGGATACATATTTGAAGTGTAACAGTCAAATATATTCTATTCCTCCCTTCCTCTGAGTGTCTTATGTTGAATTCATACATTGGAATCATCATCCCCTAATGAGAAAATGGGTATCTGCATCCTCATTATAAGACTAACAAAGTAAAATTTTAAAAAAGTTTCATTATTCTAACTTAATTGTTGATGTGAATGCATGTACACCACAGTTCATCTGTGGAGATCAAAGGACAATTTTCAGGAGTTGGGTCTTTCTTTCTACCATGTAGGACCTAGGGATCCAATTTAGGTAATCAACTTTGGCATCAACTGTGTTTATACCCTGAGTCATCTCTCTAGCCCAGAATCTGAAAGATAGCAGCAATATCAATATTAATTTTAGCCACAATATTATGACAGTTTCTTTATTTTATAGTTATTGTATACTTATAGTACAAATTAGCATTGTAATCTTTCATGTAGGTATACTCCTGTCACCCTGTCTTATCTCCCTTTCTCCCGCACCTGTTCCCCTTCTTTCCTCCTAACAGTCTGACCTCTGCTCTCATTTCTTAAAAGTGCAGATTGAACAGATGGTTGGAAAGGATAGTTATTATATTTCTGAAACTCTCTTATTGCACTTGGCATGGTTAATTTCAGTTATACTCATTTAGTGGAAAATGACAAAATATCATTCTCTATGAATGAATAATACCTTATGTATATATGACAGATTTGGGGAAAGTATTAGGTAAGGGGATTTACATATATTGTTCTTAATATTATGACCAAACTTGTTGACATATATTCCTATACCAGGTTATCAATGAAAAGTGATGAAAATGCATGTAATGTATTATTATATTAAAGTCTACAAATTTGATTTAAATACCATTATTCATGTGTGAAGGATGAATTCAGCCAAGAATAGAAAAGAATTTTCCTGTTCTGACTGTATATTTTAGGGATAGAATGTATTGAACTACTGGTGGGAGAGTAAGAAAGCTCCTGACATCCGGCTAGAATGGAAATTAAAATGGCAATAGGAAGCAGAAAGGCAACAGTAGTGAGTTGTTAAAAATTTTAACATTATTACTTGTAGCTGAGTCTTACAGGTAATGGCTATAATAAACTGTCATCATTCTGGTTCTTGGAGTGTCACATGGAGTGTGGTGGTCAGATGTCAGAAGCTTGATTCAGGAAAAGGCATTTTTTTACAACTGTTCATCCCTTAGTATCTGTCTTTTGTTATATGTTTTCTCTTCTACGTGGAGGATAAAACAAAAGCAATCTGATGATAGAAGGAAGACTAATGGAGAAGAGGAAAGAGTAATGTCAGGATCAATGTGATCTAAATATAGAGATGGCTGAGGCAAAAATCTATTATTCTTTATAAATTCATATGCTCCAGGAAAAACATATTTATCCTAGAAAGGTAGAGTAAGAACTTCCATCCTGTTTTTGAATGAATTTTTAATTACTAGTGTGAGGCATTAATTTAGAAATATCCCAGTTCTGGTTGCATGTTACCACATGACCTGAAATTCTATCAAGTATGAGGTATCATCATGTTAGTAAGAACTTGCAAAGGATTCATACTCTCCCAAAGATACCAATGGGCTCTTGAAAAACCCAAAGTTTTACTAATGGTTAAGACATTACAAGCAGTACAGGTTGAGTTTACAGTGTAACTTTACATTGAAAAGAAGTATGGAAGGCACTTGATGTTTTTTTTTGCTTGATTTTTTGTTTTTTGTTGTTTTGTTAGTGTTTTCCCCCCTCTCATTGAAATGATAACTATTGTATTCTTGGCTTATCCCTTGCTTCAGCATATATAAAGCTCCTGACATCGGAGAAAACCTAGCTGGTGATTTGCTTGTGTTCTAAAAGAGGCCCAAGTTTTCAAGGTTGATGTTTCTATATATGAATTCCTCAATTTTTGGTACAAAGATCAATAAAGTACTTCATAAGAAGTTTGTATATTTGTTCAGGGAAGCAAATTAATGATGTTGCTATTTTGGTAGATGTATGTTTTAGAAGGACCACTGGGACAATAAAGAAGTTGTTAAGCCATAAACTGCCAAAGCCTAACCAACCATTATTCATCGCTAAAATAGTTAACCTCATAATTCTAGAGAACTAGCTAAGGGGAGGAGTCACATGCAGGTCTCTTTTTAAACAGAGCTACTCTCTCAGCCTCATTAAGCTTATTCTCCTGGGCACATTCTTTTAGACTATGTAACAACTCTCTAGGTATTGGTCTTTGCAGGGACAGGCTGACTTACAAAAGAATTCTCCGTTGTCTCCTGAACCCATTTTCATTTCCTATCTATAAGGTCAGAGGGAATCAAACTAGTGAAAATCATAGGCCATTGGTCCCAGGGCTGGGATGGACACTGAGCCATCTTATGCTAAATTAAAACCAGGTGGGTACTTTTCTACTTTGCCTCTGTACAATGTGTGTAGGACTTGGCACAAATCAGTGTGTTTGTCTTTTCATTCCACTTGGCCAGTAGCCATCAGGGATTCTCTATTTTCATTTTGAAATTTTACTTGGCAGATCCTTAAAAGTCACTGGAGGACTTTTCCTGAGTAATAAAAAGCAATTTTCATTGAAAACTAATTATTTTTTCAGATGAATATGCCAGCTGTTTGAAAATGTTCTAGTCACATTAAAGTATATTTTAATAATGTGCACACAAATACAGATCCATTAGTAAACTGCTTTTTGACAGTATCTTGTAAGTATTATGTTATACTATGCCTCTAAACCTCCATCCACACAGGTCTAGCAATGTGGTAAGTGAAAAATATGTATACTGGGTAAAGAAATCACTTATTTGGGAATGGATGGCATTGTAAAATCCACTATATAGACTTCATGAGGGTTGTCAATAACTAAGACAGAAAAGTAAGTCCATATTTGTTCACTAAACAGTTTTGAGATTCTAACAGTAGGTTAAATCTAATGACTTCAGAGGTTTGAACTGTTCTGCTTATGATTGTTCTTCTCCATATGTCTATTTACATGGCAGTTACATGTTTTTCTGTTGCCTAAGCATGATAATACTCATTATAATATTCATGAAACATGAGGATTAATTAAACATTGTCTTTTCCTGCCAGAAATGTATAGCCTCATGGGATAGATCCAAAAATGAGTATAAACAGAAATGTAAACAAAGTAGAATTACATACATGGAGAACAGAGCAACAAATGTTATATTGGGTTCGTGAAAAGCTTACTATAATTCTGATTTAAAGGCAAAATGTATAATAAAGGATGCACCATTTGTTCTGGACTTTGAAGAAGAATGGTAATGACAAAAATAGTGAAATATGGATGAAGGACATTTCTTACTGAATAAACAATAGTAAAGACACAAAAGAGAATAATATATTGTCTCCTTGGGGAATATCAAAAGAGATAAGGCTAAATGGACCCCACTTGATAGAAGATTTAAATATCACCGTGAGTAGGTTATTTGCTCTTCTGTTTAAGTTTGTGAAAAATAGATGGATTCACTGTGCATTTATAGGTTTGTGAGAAAATCAAGTGTATATTCAAATCTTCTAATTCTGGTGGAGAGCAGAGCATAAACTCAGGAGGTAAAGTAAAGACAGCTGGTATAGTTGTTCATCTTGATTGTCAGTTTAATGGGATTTAGAATGATCATGGTGACACACTTTTGGGCATGTCAGTAAGTGTATATCCAGAGAATTTTCACTGAGGAGGAAAGACCTACTTTGAGTGTGCACAGAATGGCTAGGGCTAGATTCTAAGAGTTCATAAAGTGCAATAACATACATTGAGTGAAATCAAGACAGTAAATTAAACACAAGCATTATTAGTACCAATAATTCTGTCTATAGACTCAGTGTGATCAGATACTTCACATTCATGCCATCCACCAGACCTAGAGCCATCGCAGTGCCATACCTTCAGCAATACAGTTGATTATACCATTTCCTTGTGAGTCAAACTCCTCCTTTATTTGATTTTATCATGAAAACACCCAAAAAATTAGTATGGAAAAATGGTACCAGGAGCCAGGGTTCTACACTGATAGGTCTGACCATATAGTCCTTATTCTTTTCAAAACTGTTTGAAGCGCAAATGTGGAGTAGTTTATATCCATCGATAGAAAAGCCCAAGAATACTGGTGGTACTTTAGAAAATTAGAATGCCAAAAAGAGTACAAACAGTGGTGAAGCTCTTAAAGACTCAGAGGGATACAGTGACTCTAGTAGGAACTGACATAAAGGTCACTGACATAATACCTTGGCAAAATAATAATAATAATAATAATAATAATAATAATAATAATAATAATAATAGTTGCATTCTACCTGTGTCCTGAAATGTTGAATACAGCTGAATTCAAAAGTAATTCAGTTATTTTTTGGCAGAAGAGATCCTAAGACACCACAACATTCAAGCTGTGTGGTAATTACCGCACACTCGTCTTAGCCATATAGTGAGAGAAAATATGAAGAAAGTAGCATAGTTTAGTTTAAATATGCAAAGAGGGTAGGTGTAGGAAAGCAGCCATAATTTTTAAAGAGATTAATACGAATTAAAGAGAAATCTTATGTTTAACAGTTTGTCCATTAGAAACTAGTTTGGAGCAAGACTCACTGAAGGATCCAACTTGTGAAAATATAAATTGGTATGAAAGGAAAGATTCTGAAATGAAACTTCTAATGTAGGAGTTAGTCTCCCTGTGCCCTAGTTCTAAAGCAACTGCTTGGGAAAGTATTCTCTCAGGTTGAGCTGCCAAGGTGAACAGAAGCCACTACAGCTACATTAGAAAGGGAATACACTGCATTTCAATGCAACTTGAAAGCATCACCCCCATGGTACTAGTTTTGCAGTCATGGAAAATGCAAGAGTGAGAATGTCTTAGGGACTTGTTTCAGAGAGTCTCTCAAGCCAGGCAAAATAAGGCAGGGTCACTTTCCCTGGGAAAAGGTTCCAAGAGGCCATTCTAGGAAACTTTGAAGGTGATTCCTGGTTGTAGTAAGGATTTCAGATAGCAGATAGCCAGGATAATGGGTTAATTACCAAGGAAAGCTAGAAGCACAGAGTGTATCTGGGCCAAGAGCAAGGCCCTATGTGCTATAAACTGCAAGGCTAAAGGTGAGGGTATATCTCCGGCCATTGAATTCTATCAAAGATCCAGATAATGGACACAAATCTCTAGGATTCAGTGTCTGTCCTGCTGTTTTTCAGTCTTCTTTTGGCCTAGCCATTCCTTATTGTTCCTACTTTCATCCCTTTTCAAATGTGGACATTTGTTCTGTGCCATTGTAATATATCTTTTTGAAAATAGGAACTCACAGTTATGAGAATGCCTTGAGTCTCAGAAAAGTCTAAACTTTTTTTTCTTGTGGAAATAGGTTTTTTTAAATATTTATAAAATTTAGAATACACTCCATATTCCATTCCCCACACCCTCCAACTGCTCCACATCCCACCCATCTCCACATGGATGCCCCCCACCCCCCACCACACCTGACCTCTAAACTCCCTGGGGCCTTCAGTCTCTTTGAGGGTTAAGTGCATCATCTCTGAATGAACAGAGACCTGAAAGTCCTCTACTGTATGTGTGTTGGGGACCACATATCAGCTGGCATATGCTGTCTGTTTGGTGGTCCAGTGTTTGAGAGATCTCAGGAGTCCAGATTAATTGAGACTGCTGGTCCTCCTACAGGGTGGCCCTCCTCCTCCTCAGCTTCTTTCAAACTTCCCTAATGCAACAACAGGGGTCAGCTGCTTCTGTCCATTAGTTGTATGCAAATATCTGCATCTGACTCTTTCAGCTGCTTGTTGGGTCTTTTGAAGGGCAGTTACAATAGGTCCCTTTTTGTGAACACTCCATAGCCTCAATAATAGTGTCAGGCCTTGGGACCTCCTCTTGAGCTGGATCCCCCTTTGGGTCTGTAGCTGGACCTTCTTTTTCTCAGTCTCCTCTCCATTTCCATCCCTGCAGTTCTTTCAGACAGGAACAATTATGGGTCAGAGTTTTGACTGTGGGATGGCAACCCCCCTCACTTAGTTCCCTATCTTTATGCTGGAGTCATGTTCTAAAAGTTCCCTCTCCCTACTATCAGACATTTCATGTAAGGTCCCTCCCTTTTATTCCTCAGAGTCTCACCTACCAGGTCTCTGGTGCATTCTTGAGAGTCCCTGAACCTCCTATTTCCTAAGGTTACCTGTTTCCATTCTTTCTGCTGGTATTGGGTGAGGGAAAAAGACTAAACTTTTAAATAGTATTTTCAACGTTAAATACTATAGTGCCTTTAAAAATTGGACTGACTCAGGAGGCAGAGGCAGGCAGATTTCTGAGTTCCAGGCCAGCCTGGTCTACAAGGTGAGTTCCAGGACAGCCAGGGCTATACAGAGAAACCCTGTCTCGAAAAACTAACCAAACAAACAACAAAAAATTGGACTGATTCATTTTGCATAATAGTATGGCCAATACCCTTTGAGTACCAAAAGTGGAAAGTTATGATTTGAAAGTGATATATTTGGGTGTCATGTTGACAATGGATGGGCTTATGATAGTCCTGATTGTTAATTTAATGGTATTTAGAATGTTGTAGTAATACAACTCTTAATATGTCTAATATGGTCTTATCAGAAATTAATTGTGAGTGGAAAGACTCACTATGAATATTCTACTTAATTGAATTGAAAAGATGCACTATGAGTGTAGGTAGTTCCATTCCATGACTTGGGCTTCATGGCTGAATAAAAAGAAGGAAGTTATCTAAAGACCAACATTTTTTTTATTTTTATTTTATTTTTTAAGATTTATTTATTTATATGAGTACACTGTAGCTGTCTTCAGACACACCAGAAGAGGGCATCGGATTCCCATTACAGATGGTTGTGAGCCACCATGTGGTTGCTGGGAATTGAACTCAGGACCNCTGGAAGAGCAGCCTGTGCTCTTAACCACTGAGCCATCTCTCCAGCCCCAAGTTTGATGATTCTTTTTTTTAAATTTTATTTATTTACATTTCAAATGCTATCCCGAAAGTTCCCTATAACCCCCCGCCTCTGCTCCCCTACCCACCCACTCCCACTACTTGGCCCAGGCCTTCCCTTGTGCTGGGACATATAAAGTTTGCAAGACCAAGGGGCCTCTATTCCCAGTGATAGCCAATTAGGCCATCTTCTGCTACATATGCAGCCAGAGACACAAGCTCAGGGGGTACTGGTTAGTTCATATTGTTGTTCCACCTACAGGGTTGCAGCCCCCTTCAGTTCCTTGGGTACTTTTATTCCTCTTGACTCTGGGCATAATGTAATCGACTGCCTCATGTTCCTTTCATTACTATCACAGCTGTTTACATGCCACACATTTTCCACCATACCTTCAAAGTGAACTAAACTAACCCATCTCCCTTGGTATCTTTTTGTCTGATATTTGTCACAATGACCAAAAAGTAACTAACACAAATGAGTTAGGAGCTTTTGAAATTGTTCAGGTGAATGAAGATCTGGGACCAAAAGAGGCATTAAAACAATTGTCTGGGGAATCCAATCAATGCAGAAAGTGAGCTTGCTAATGCATATGGATGGGGAGAAGGCACTTAACTCTGTTTTTATTGGCTTGGTCTGGCCACATAATTGTTTTAGCTTTCTACTTTGCTTTGACTATGCCACAGTAATTGTATGGTTTATATAAGTTGCTTAATATCCATAGGTTTCATTTTAACCAGGTGAAAAGAAGGAAAACAATTCTTGTCATCACTGGTAATTGCATCATAAGAATGCTTTATGCACTTTATAAGTGCTAGTATATTTGTGACATGAAATCATCATTAATAAGGTTTCTAATATTTATTTTAAAGTGCTTCAAGATCTTCTAGAAACTCAACATGTTGAAATGCTAAATATTTTAAATAAAATAGTATTCAAAATAATAAGTTGGGAACAATTGCTAGTGGCTTTCCTTTGGTTACAAGTCTTCTCTGATCCATTTTCCGTTTATTCATAAAATTTATAAAAAAACTACAATTTCCAAAGTTGTTTTAAGAAAGATGCTAGAGTTTTTAGGATGGATTAGAAGATGTCTCCATCAATTCTGAGTTTATCCCCATAAGTAAAGGCTTCCAGTCTATCTTTAGTAGACAGTTGAAAGTAAGAAATTTGTGAATTTAGCAGCACCCTTCCCCTATGGCTCAAGGGCTAATGACAGAACAATGCTTAATTTTTCAGAGTGATGATAAAAACTTAAAGGAATAAGTGTTTGGCCAGTTACCTCATGGTTTTGTAGAGGACAAAAGACATGGGCCAAATTCACAAATGGTTTAGATGACATTTTATTTGAGGAAACCATTTTACACTTCCTTTTATCCTTACAAAACAGGCAGAAATGCACATTCATGATATTCACATGTATTATGGTATGTTAATCTGGCCAGAAATAGGGCATGTAAAACACCTGTTGCTATTTGACAAACATTAACAGTGCCTAAAACAACAAAAATGGTCAGAGCCAGAAGGTATGCATCTTCTGCCATCAGCAAGTGAATAAGTAAAACTATTCCTATGACTTCAAACCAGTAAGTTAACTTAGAAATTCTTTATTGTAGAAAATATAACTTTGTGACGGTTGTATAGCCTCAGAAAGCCAAGTGACAGCAGAGAGGAACACCAGTATTGAACTACTTTATTCTAGAAGTATCCAAGTAGGAAGGAAGAATTTATTCATACAGCCAGGTTTCCAAGCTCTTTATCTCAGGTCAGTGCTCCTTACATATCATTTCAATAATAATACCTGGAGATACAGCAATTTTTGAGTACCCTATTTTTTGCTGATGCTACTCCATTTTGTAAGAGACTCACAAGTTAGTTTGTCAGATTCCTTATAGAGAAGAGTTCTGCTTTCAGTGTGCATATGGCAGGCCCTGTCAATACTATGTCAAGCTATGGGTACACTTTTCAGCTGACTGTGATAAAAGACGAATCCTAAAGACCTGAACCAAAGTAGCAGTACTTGACTTAACATGAATGGGTAATTTCTATAGGAACACATTCATTATTTGAAAAATATAAAGGACTGTTTATTTGGAACTTTCTATTTGGAACGTAGAGTGTATTTCTATCAGAGAATACACAGTTGTTTAGGTTAATTATCTGTCAATAGAAGCAGGAAGAATTCTATAACCCTGCAACCCACTTGTCTATTTAAGGAACACCCAGTGACATGTTTGTGGCTTCCTTTTCCTTTTTTATAAATAGAACTAGGTTCAAAACAATTTAATCTCTGGTCAAGAAGTTATCACTGACTCAGATTTAGAGATGCAATTAGTTTCCCATCATTGAGTGTGGTCATCCTGAAACAATTATGGTAATTATTATCATACCTGTGTGGTTTTCTCAGAAGGTAAAGTTCATTGTCTTTTTCCTATTAATGAACTGTTCAGAATAAATTAATAAAAGTAGCTAATTTTGACTACTCATGCAGCATATTGACTGCCTGCTTTATATTATCTCTCAAGAGCATTAGCTTGTGGATGAGTGAAATTGTCATTAATTTATTCATTAAAATATTTGTGATACAATGCCCATGTCACCAGCACTGTCATCTTAGGAACTAAATGCTAAAGCATTTTCTTCTCTAATGCATTATATCTATTTAAACCTAGTGTACTCATCTTTGTTTTGTGCAATCGTCCATTGATCTAGCTATGAATCCCTGATTAAGTACTACAATTGATCTACACATTATAAACATTGCAAGTATTCTGGAAATGGAGCTTAGCAGAAGTTTCTATGATCCTTGACATGGAGCTTATACCATATCTTTAATGAAAAAGAAGGGAAAAACACTTTTAACTAATAACATTTTTCCATATGTTAGCAAAGTCAATGCCACGCCTCCGTGATTAGTGTATGTCTATAGGACTTATCTATATTCTTTGAAATGCTGCCAGTTGGTTACCATATCATTAGATAAACACTTTATCAGGATATATAATTAATGCACGGAAATTGTAGCTTTCAGAAAGTCTCCATAAGCATAGTTTAACACCTTTATCTGACAGTTGGCTTGATCAAATGTTAGTTTGGTTGAACAAGATAACAGCTAAGCCATTTTTATAGTACATGGCTTATAATCTGACAGGAGGAGACCAAACCTACCCAAGATATTTTCACATGGTGGTGTGAATTCTTACAAAAGAACTTCTCTTGGCTGGACTTCCTGATGACTTTTCATGGCATGGTATGGGATGAGAATCTGGGGACAGAACCTGTATTTCTGCTCACACTGTGGGGATATCCTAGGACAATTTATATGTATGTGGGACTATGGTGAGTTGTTTACTCAGTGTCCTTTGCTATTAGTATTGTCTAACATTTCCATTCTTGCAGCAGACACTGCTTTTGCTCATGTACTTGAGCCATTATATAGCTTAACATTATGTAGCTTAACATTTTGTCCATCCTTTGGGGACTAGAACTAAACCAACAGGATGAAGAAAGAAGAAACTTAGCAAGCATTTACACACTTGGCACTTCATTTTACTTGAACTTCCAAAGAATTCCATGAAATAAGGGTTAATATTTTATATCACTGGAACAGTTATCAGCCTCATCCCTAAAACCATGCAGTGAAGGATGGAGACAAGATTCCACCCAAATCCATATTAATATCATAGCATGGTGTTTTTGAAAATCTCTAACACACTAAAACTTATTTCAACTTTCCTTATGAACTCAGATGACACAGATGACAGTGACCAAATATGTGTCATTGTTCTGGCTTAGTTAGGCTTATCGGCATTATAATTTCGAACACATCAAAAGACTAGAGCATCAGAAAATATTAGAAAGTATTGCATTTTTCTACTTGCATAAAAATTAAATTCATTGTAGTATTTTATTTTACAAATAAGTGAGCAATACAAGTAAATAGTATCTATTGGTATATATGAATTCAAAATGCTATTGAAATCAACTTTTTATTGATTACAGTAGATATGTTTACATGAAACCTTCATGTAAGAAACCAGTTTCTTGTTTCTGGATAAAAAGTAGACTTGTCAATGACATCCATATTCTTGCACTTAAGTTGTTGACAAGGAAAGGAAAAAGTAAGGTTTATTAGCTCAATTATTCCATTTTTCCCATCTATAGAAGGTATTAGAAATCATGTTTGGAGTGTATCTTAGTCAGGGTTTCTGTTCCTGCACAAACATCATGATCAAGAAGCAGTTGGGGAGGAAAGGGTTTATTTAGCTTACACTTCCATACTTCTGTTCATCACCAAGGAAGTCAGGACCGGAACTCAAGCAGGTCAGGAAGCAGGAGCTGATGTAGAAGCCATGGAGGGATGTTCCTTACTGGCTTGCTTCCCCTGGCTTGCTCAGCCTGCTCTCTTATAGAACCCAAGACTACCAGCCCAGAAATGGTCCCACACAAGGGGCCTTTCCCCCTTGATCACTAATTGAGAAAATGCCTTACAGCTGGAACTCCTTTCTCTGGAGCCCACAATTAAGATACTTTTAATTGTAAAAAGACTGGAATTTAAAAGAGATTTGTACATTTTAAAGGGATTGAAATTTTAGTAAGTAAGAATTTGCAAAGACTGTGGGACTTTTAAAATTATTTAGATCTTGGGGATGAATAAGAAAGTAAGGGTTGAGGCTTACTAGTGATGTGTTTGTGTGTCGAGTTGACAAGGGGTCAATTGTACTGGCTGGTTTTGTGTGAACTTGACACAAGCTGGAGTTATCACAGAAAAAGAGCTTCAGTTAAGGAAATGCCTCCATGATATGGAGCTGTAAGACATTTTCTCAACTGGTGAACAAGGGTGGGAGGGTCCCTTGTGGGTGGGACAATCCCTGGGCTGGTAGTCTTGGGTTCTATAAGAGAGCAGGCTGAAAAAGCCAAGGGAAGGAAGCAAGCCAGTAAAGAAATCCCTCCATGGCCTCTGCATCAGCTCCTGCTTCCTGACCTGCTTGAGTTCCAGTCCTGACTTCCTTGTTGATGAACATAAGTATGGAAATGTAAGCTGAATAAACCCTTTCCTCCCCAACTGCTTCTTGGTTATGATGTTTGTGCAGGAATAGAAACCCTGACTAAGACAGAGTGTAACAGAAGGCTATAAAATCAAAGCAAGCATTCCCTTTTTAGTTTACTGAGGCTATGACATGTTACAGTAGAGCAATCACACATTGCTCTCAGAGTTCACTGAGCCACATTTGGGGGGGGGGGAAGCAAGGTATCTTTACACACTACTCTTTTAGTTCTAACATCACACCATTAGGTACCTTATATCTGGATTTCAGGTAGAGGGATTAAGAACTATATATTTATGTTGGAAAAGAGGAAAACTGATGGTTATTTTTCCACAAGAATGGGATGACTGGTTAGCAAAATCCCAGTAGATCATTTTCATTACTTGTTGAATCCTCAAAAAAGGCCTGGTTACGTGTTCTTCAAACCATTTGTCTTAGTTTCAGAAATATTATTTGAATCCTCTTCTAGGCTGTATTTTATTCACTTTCCCCAAACTTAGTTTTTCTTCTAATGTTGATTTTCATGTCTTTCATGATTTTTCTCCAATTTATGGTTCCTTGGCAGAGATTAGTCGTGTTTTCCTGTTACAGCTCACTGTTTAGTTAGGTTTTATTGCTCCTAACTTTACATTTACATGCGTTCTCTGGATCTCATGTTCCAACTAATATTTGCTTTTAAGCTTATACTCGAGTTTCCCCATAAACCTTAGTAATCCTATGGACCTGAGATTTTTTTTAAAAAATGGTTTTACATTATAATGTTCTAGCTCAATCAATTGCTTGTGACAGAGATGTTTTTCAAAGAATAATAGTATTTATCAAGCAAGAGCTATTCCATTTTATGTAATGGGCAGCAATTGATGCCCCTCAACTGTGGCAATCAATGAAAGTAGACATTATAGTGGAAAATCTCAATGTTTTGTTATATAAATACTTAAAATTACAGTGGTTATAAGCTTTAAATATAGTAAGAGACCTCATGGAAAAAAATGCCCCTATAAATACCTCCCCACACTTCCCATTTTTTCTTACCATGTATAGTATTTTGTTCTCTATGCCTCAATAAACAATAAAATGAAATCCTCAGTAACTGTCTGAAAGTTACCGGGTAACAGGGAGATATATTGGTGAGTGTATCATGCTGGACTTGAATGGACATAATACATTTCCTATATTCTTTCTCTTCTTGCTTCTTAAATTTTATATAAAAGCTCTGGATTTTCCCCCTGACTGGACAAATATAATAGAGAAAACACTATAGAATCCTAAAAAAGAGACTCGTTGAAGATCAGAATAAGATATGCTATATTTCACTTAAAATAAATTCACATACATGGTGTCCATCTCAAACAGGTTTGCAACTTCTTATAGGCTGAAGTCACCTGTTGATGACATACAATTGCCAATTTTAGGCAGAATTTATTTGAAAGATGTTTTAGAAAGGAAATAAAAGCAAAAATAAATGTGTATGATATATATGGGACAGATTATCTTCTTTGATGATGCCAAGTTTTTTGTATGGAAACAGCCTAGGAAATCATTTCCCCAAATTTTACATGTCAATAATGATGTTAAGGAACCCCCCCCCAAAGAGTACACATGGAGGGACCCATGGCTCCAGCCACATATGTGGCAGAGGATGGCCTTATCAGATATCAATGGGAGGAGAGGCCCTTGGTCTTGTGACATTCTGAAGCTCCAGTGTAGGGGAATGCCAGGTTGGGGAGGTGGGAGTGGGTGGGTAGGTGAGTAACACCCTCATAGATGCAGAGAGGAGAGGGCAGGGGACAGGGGCTTTCTGGGTGGTAACCAGGAAAGGGAATAACATTTGAAAAGTAAATAAAGACAATATCCAATAAAAAAGAACCCCCAAAGATTGCTTGTATCTGTTTTCATTTGCTTTTTTTGTTAAATAGCCTAGTAAGATTTAACTGGGTCTTGGTACAGATTTCAGAGTTTTGCTCTATTATCAACAGGGCAGGAAGCATGGCAACATGCAAGCAGGCCTGGTCGTGGAGGTAGCCAAGAGCTACATCCTGATCCACAGGTAAGAGAGAGAGAGAGAGAGAGAGAGAGAGAGAGAGACAGACAGACAGACAGACAGACAGACACAGAGACACAGAGACAGAGACTGAGATTGTGCCAGATGTGGTATTTTGAAACCTTAAAGCCCATACCATTGGCATACTTCCTCCAAGAAGGACACATCAACTCCAACAAGGCCACTCCTCCTAACCCTTCCAAACAGTTCAATTAGAACCTAAACATGCAAATACATGAGCCTCTTGGGGCATTCTCATTTAAACCACCACAGGAACTCATTTAAATGCGTATTTCTTTTATAATATTCTAGTTAGTGAATGATAACATCCGAATCCTCCAATAAAACTATGATGGTAGATTGGGAAAATAAAAGATATTCTTATATCCATGAGCTTTTATCACATTCTCCTAGTTGACATCACAGTTATTATGATATACCCCAGAGTTCTCTGAGTGAACTTCTGTTTGAGATTGCCATTGTCTGATTGACTATTAGGTATATCTCTCGGTGGCATTTTTTTTTTTTTTGAATGTCAGTTTGATTGTGACTTTGGGTGATATCATCCATAGGCAATGGGTCCTGAGCTGTGTAAGAAAACTATCAGAGCAGATGCTAGAATGTGCAAACCAATGAGCAGTGTTTCTTCTTGGTATCAACTTCAGTGCCTACTCAAACTCCTTCCCTAACTTCCCTCAGTGAAGAACTGTGAAAGGAAAATATCAGCCAAATAAATCCTTCCATACCAATGTTGGTTTTGGTCATGGTACTTATCATAGCAACTGTCTTAGTCAGGGTTTCTATTCCTGCACAAACATCATGACCAAGAAGCAAGTTGGGGAGGAAAGGGTTTATTTGGCTTACATTTCCATACTGCTTT
>NC_034613.1:58562350-58568435 GCF_900095145.1 Mus pahari
GGCATTTCCCCAACTAAAGCTCCTTCCTCTGTGATAACTCCAGCTGTGTCAAGTTGACACAAAACTAGCCAATACAGCAACAGAACTCAAACTAGAATTTCCGTCTACCCCAAGTCAAGATTTATCTTAGAATCCAGTCACTTCTTGACACCTTGCTAACATTATTTTGATGAGGTAATTTTTAATAGATCAACAACATATGGGCTCTAATTGTTTTGAAATGCTCATTGGCTCAAAATGAAACAAAGATTTTAGTATATGTTTTAAAAAGTATCTTGAAGCTTAACCTGGAGTTCCTGTGAAATGATTATTGCTCGCATGTCTTTAAAAACCTAAGGGCTAGCATGCATATTAATATTATATTGCATTAAAGACTGACAATCATACTGCCTAACTGAAAGAGGAAAAATAAACATAAGCAAACAATGTAGTCTGTTAATTTTAAAAAGCTAAAAGAAAACTATGGGTAGAGCTTACTGCCTTATCCATAGTGGTAATGCTCTAAGATGTAGTCTTCTATTATATGGATGTTTCTTCTCAATTAATATTAAACCATGGCAAGCTTTTCACGGACTATTCTTTTTCCTTCTTTGAATATTAGCTTATGTTTGTGAGATGGTACTTTATCCACCTGACTATGACTTAATTTTTTCTCTTTCAAACCTTTTTAACATGACCATTTTTTAACATCATTTACCTCCTTTTTTTGCCCTGAGTATTTGGGGGAGACTACAAATAAAAGAACACAGGTTGTAAAGCTAAGCAGAATTCCTCCTTTTAGTTCTATAGTATTAATCATTGTTGGATTTTCTAAGGGGATCAGGGTTGTTCATCTTTTGGAGCATCTTAAACCTCTGCCTAGAGTGTTTAGCTAAGAATTTTGTCTTCCAGAAAGGAATCACCAGAACATAAAAGTCAGCAAGAAGTTAAGACTACAGTAAAGGATTTTATTCATCAATGCATTCATCCTTACCTGTTCTTTCCTATACTGTGTAGAAGGGGAAAGTATATGAGCAATGGTACTATTACGTTATATAATAGAGGCTTACCAGGATTCTGCTAGAACCCAGCCAAGGAGAAACACAGCAGCTAGGCTGCTCTGAATTTTTCCCATTTTTAAAGACAGTAGTCCTATTCACTGCTGGAGACTGGTGAGGATTGGCATCCTACAAGACTATACAGAGCATAGAAATATGCAAAGGACTGACCTACCCTAAAAAGAAAGAATTCCAGTGTAAGAAATGACTGACATGGTGACCAAGAACAACAAGGGCAAATAAGTTGATTTATATAGTGAACAGCTACATTAGATATAAGGTGATCTTGCTGAGACCGAATGTAATCTTTTTCAACTATGTTTTTCACTGTGACCCTCCCTGTGAATTCTACATGAAGTATTCTTGGGCCATCCTGTAAGATGCCAGATATAAATAGAAGCTGTTAGTAGCAGAACATGCACTACTGCTTAGAAACTCTTACTTGCCTTTCAATAATTACCTTATATGACAGTGTTGTAAGGAAGCGTTCCCTGAACTCTGTGTGTACCTCACAGTGCACGGTGCAAAAACTTTCCATATTAGTTTTTACCTAAAAGGTATTAAAATTAGGCTTACCTGTCTTTTTACAGTTGCAGTTCAAAGCAAAACATACTATGTGTCCCCTACAGGCTTAAAAAAACATTTTTGAATGAACCAAACAAAGTAGTATATATTCCATACACTAAAGTGCCATATGGGATGCATGTAAAATCTTGAATATGTATCTCTTTAGAAAGAAAAAGAAGAAAGAAAAGAATTATTTTTGTTTGAGGAGTAGATGGAAATAACACAACCCAAACCTTTATAACAAGACATCTAGCTGTCACGTACCAGGTTGACAGATTTTGGCTTTCCATCTGCCTTTTAAAAGCCAGGATCAGTTCTCAGGTTTCTTGTTTACAAGCATTTTTGGTTTTGTTTTATTTTACTTTTTCTGTTATTTTCATTAATAAAAATACTTTAATATGGTGCTACAGTGAACTGTATTAGATCAGCTGAAATCTTTAGCCTCTCCAAGCATGGGCATTACATATTCAAAACAGGACCTAATGTTTCAGAGCTTCATATTCTACTATAATTATATGGTTCAATGCAAGTGATTATATCTCTTCTTCAGTAACGGGCTGAAAAGTTTTGCTTTGCTGGTTCCCTCATAATTTACTGCCTAGGTATAATAGGCCAGTCTTGCGGAAAAAAAGATGATAAATGATGCTGGCTAGGATTCATAGATTTATTAAATTTCTATCAAACAGTGCAACAAAAAAAAATCTGCTTAAGTTAGAAATGGGCTCAAATTTTTTAATCAAAATTCATGAGTCCTGATGCTTGGTTCAGTAGGTCCAAGGAAGGCTTGAATTGAAGACTGATTAAAGAAAAGAAAAGGCTTATTTGAAGTAATTTTTCAATGACGGCTTTTAATTGGATGTTAAATCAAATTCTTATCTGCCTTTCTGCAGATAGCACATTATATAAAATACCGTTAGCGGCACCACCACTGTAACGGATACACTGAATAACAAGTGACTTCTCACTTTACACTAAGAGGGGAGAAGGCTTGTGGTTGTCAGCCTGTCAGAAATTAAGTATGTAAATTAATGCTTAAGTATATGAATATGATTTACGAGAAGCTTTGAGTATTGTTGGGGGCAAATACTAAGGTTTTTTTTTTTTTTTTAATTTCCCCTTCAAGATTAACAAGTGCCCAGTGACCTTTACCACTTGGGTGAGATTTTGAGTGTATTAGTATGTGATTTTCATGTCATTTTGCCACTGAGCTTGTCTGGAAGCTTTAATACTCAGAAGAGCAAATATTGTAGTCATTCTCTGATGTCCCTTTCTGCCACCCATGAATGTCAGCCCATAAAAGCAATTTCATTAGCATTTCTTCATTTTTCAATATAAGCCTTAAGTGTAGTACTAATGATCACAGGCACTTCTCCATCTTTTGTAGAGCATGGATGCCTCCCTTGCTTCAGGCAGGACCTGTCTTGATTTTTGGAGGTCACAGAAAGCACTGCAGTGAGGAAAGAGAAGCATTGATAGGAGCAACCATGTGTGTCTTGGGAAAGCGCTTACTTTTGCAGGCCACAGCAGAGAGAGGGTGGAACAAATTCAGCTTTCATAGCTGACTGAGATGAGGGTGGTTTGCAAGAGTTAATGGAACTTTTGTTAAATGTTGAGTTAACTCCCAGGACAGTGTTTACTGATTGAGGGAATGGAGTTTGCATAGACTGGTTTTTCATATACATTTTAATGGTATATCTCAAGTAGACAGCTCATTAATTTCAAGATTCTTTATTGCCAAGAATAATATCCTTTGGGCATGGGAAAAGTCTGTCCCATTTTTGGTTCTACCTGCCAGAGGAAATATAAAATGTGCACTTGACAGAGTTTTAAGAGGAGAGACCCCATTATGCAGCTGACATCCCAATATATCTCCATCTCTTTGTTTCCCTTAATAGAACTGCTCTTTTGGCTTTCCACTTCTGAGATAACTTGGGATGTAGCCATTTCATTGACTTAGATTTGTTCAAACTAATGAAACCCATATTGACTTTCCAGTTTGCCTTCTAAAAACCATTTTTAATTTATTCCTTGATAGTTTCATATATATATATATATATATATATATATATATATATATATATGTGTGTGTGTGTGTGTGTGTGTGTGTGTNTGTGTGTGTGTGTGTGTGCGTGTGTGTGTTTTGATCATATTCACCTATGCATTGTGCTTCCTTATCTTTCTCTCAGTGTCACTGAATTTGTCTCAAAAAGTGTCTTGTTTTCTTTCATGTTTTTACTACATATTTTCTGAACGCTTCGTAGAGTATGCATTAATCAGTGGATTTAAACTTTATTAATCATAATAATTAGATCTATTGTGAAAAGAATGCTTCTTAAGGCCAAGTTGGCTACTTTATACTATTGTAAGAACAGTGTGTCTCGAGTGTTGGAACAACTGAGCAGCGTCAAAAAAGTGATCAAGCAGGTACTGCAATCTCCATCAGATAGACAAGAGGTGCTCTAATAAAGCATGATAATTTTTCCTGAAACTTAAGAGAACATGTAAGGTAGTTAGCATTATAATGAGGGACAGGAGGCTAAGTATGCCAGCTAATTAGTAGCTAAGCAATGAAGTCATCATGTGGAATTTGAGCAAGGTTTTTCCATTTCTGTTGCTTCTCTCACAATATCCAGCACTTTTCTCCACTATCATATCAAGTATTTCCATCTTAACATTGGTCCATGGGCCTCCAAAGCAATGATTCTTTGTCAGAACTCATTTCTCTTGATTTTCTTTAGAGGAGATAGCATATGACACTGTTCATTTTGAAGATTTTCCATGGCACTGAATTGTGTCAGCACACATACCATCCCTTTTGTGCTGTGTCTTTCTCTTCTATCCACATCAGAAGGGATCAGCCTTTCAGTGTTTTAACCTTTGTCCTTGTCACTCATCATATTTATTCATTTTCAAAGCTTCAGTCACTTGAGCAGGCATTTCAACTTATGTCATTTTTCTAGAATCCTTTCTTGTACATCTAGCTGTCCTTTGTGCCAGTTTTGGATTGAAAACGGAATTCTGTAACATTTGCTGAGTATTTGCTGAGTAAACTCAATAAAGATGATGAACATTTGCTAAGCTTCCATTTCTTCATTTGAATCTAGGAAATAATTATAGTTCCTTATAGGTGGTTGGAAGAATTTAAAATGATAGAGTAAAGGACTGAACAGAGAATATGGTATATAATAAACACTAAACAATAGTGGCTAGTCTTTAAACTAGAACTTACTGATATGTCACATGTCACAAGATTCCTTACATAGTCATTCTTAATGACCATATTCTGTCTTTTTCAGACTTCCCATGAGAAGCTAGAAACTATGTATCTATCATGCTGCCACAATAAGTAGGCAAATGCAATAGTTTGTTTTCATTCTACGAGCAGAACAAAACAAATTTTGCTTATTTCCAAATACTTCGGCTCATAAATGTACATTTAAATCCACATAGAGATAAAAGTGTTTCCAGCATAAAATAATAACCCCTTACCTATATTATGTAACATTTAAAGCAAAGAACCAGTTTCTCTAGGAAATGGTTATAGTCATGCCAATACTGAGGTGAGCTTAAAAAATCATCCATCTAGTTCAATAGCATCATCTGTGTGTGTGTGAGTGTGTGTGTGTGTGTGTGTGTGTGTGTGTGTAGTAAAATGTGTGTATGTATGTGCTGTTTCCTTCATTCTAGGCCACGAAGCTATTTTATAACCAAGGTATTATCTTTGGGAATTAGTAGAAGATGTAATTCAAGAGCAAAATGGAATTACCAGATTATGCAAATTAATTATGGACAATTTTAAGAAATCCTGCTGACCATGGCAAAGAACAAGTAATTACGATGGCATTAATAGAGTCAAAAGTATATTAAACATAAGATGTACTGAACAGTTTCTATTTGAGTTTGTTTTCTGGGGATATTTACCATAAGTATCATCTGTGTATGTGCAGGATTGGGGGATTTTTTTTAAATTATAGAATCCATCTTATCCTGGATGACCAAATATCAGGTGCTTAAAATGATAATACTGTGCTGGCAAAGTGGCTCAAGTGTTTATAGGCATATAGGCACTTTCCACCAAACATGACAACTTGAGTTTCATTCCAGAAGCTTTCAGAAGCTTGCAAGATAAAAAGAGGAAACCCCCTGTACATTGTCCTCTAATCTACATATGCATTCTTTTTCTGTGTCTGTGTCTGTGTCTGTGCCTGTGCCTGTGCCTGTGTCTGTGTCTGTGTCTGTGTCTGTGTCTGTGTCTGTGTCTGTCTCTCTGTCTCTCTCTCTGTGTCTCTCTCTGTTGCTCTCTGAATCTCTCTGTCTCTCTCTGTCTCTGTCTCTGTCTCTGTCTCTGTCTCTGTCTCTCTCTCTCTCTCTCTCTCTCTCTCTCTCTAAATAATTTTACTGGTTGCTTTTTCTGAAACAAGTTGTTTGTTCAGTCTCTATGGAAGCTATATTAATATATTGAAGCTATGATAACAATGTAT
>NC_034613.1:58568446-58574163 GCF_900095145.1 Mus pahari
TAGGGGCCTTGAATTCCCAATCTTTCCAAGACTTTTATCATGAAGGGGTGTTGGATTTTGTCAAATGCTTTCTCAGCATCCAATGAGATGATCATGTGTTTAAAAATTGGATTTCAAGTGAGAGAATGCCATGGTCATATTAGCATTGAACTAGTCACAACACATCCCTGATTTAATTAAGCCATGTGAAAATCTTAGTAGTGATATAGGAACATATCCCATTTGGGGCTTTGGATTTTTTTTAAAAATTTAACCTTTGTGTTAGATAATACCATTTCTTTAATATGGCAGTGCTATCTAGTCAAAACCCTAATTGAACACTGACAGAAATTCATGTTTTTTTTTTTAACTGCATTGAAGAAAAAGTGTATATTACATGCTTAGATATGTTCCTAATTATAGAATTGGCATTATATTGCTTTAATTGTGCTATTAAATACAGTATCTGACATTCTTCAAGGAACTTCACAATAATTTTTATTGATTTGATTTATTCACAATGGTTTATTGACTTGAAAAAATTTAGTTATCAACTACACTTCCTAAATCTCCATTTTAACAATATTAAAACCCTCCCAAAGTCACAATAGAGCTTATTCTCCCCATTTCCTGGTCACATCTCCTCTCTAAGCATGGATGCCTAGGTCGTTAGAATATATGTGAGCAGCCATTTAGAAGACTTACTGTTTGTAAGTTCTACATAAATCCTTTGGATGATGTTATGATAAAGCTATTTGTCTGTAGGAAATGAACTAGAATTAAATGAAATGATGTCATGCCAGAATCACTCAACTCAACATTTTACAATATGAGTAATTTGTTGAGGATTTTTTTTTCTGAAATCCTTGAAAGATGCTCTTTACTTTTGTTTCAGAAAAATTGCTACCTCTGGGAGTCGTTAATATGGTTTTAAATTCTTCAAAAGTATCTGTGAATTGTAATTATTCTGAGGTTATTTTTTTAAGTTTTGTTGAGAAAATTATATACTAGGAGTATACTTTAAATGCAATTATATATCACTGGTAGAAATTTTTGAGGCAATAACCAAATGGACTATGGAACAGATAATACAGCTCAGCCAATACTATAAAATATGCATCTTGTGCTATATGCTTTGGTGTATCCTCATTTATCTCATTAAATTTATTCTGACACACTCGTTATGTAGTAGTTTCTGATTTCTTTGACTGGCAAAACACCCATATAATATCTTTTTAGGGGAAATAATGTTGCCATCGTTTTTAGTTTCCTGCAGTCCTTATGAACATTCTGTGTTTTACTGGGTGACATGGGGAAATTTTCATCACTGCTTCTGACAAGATAAGTTGGTATTGAGATGTCAGCCAAAGTCCTTAAGTGAAAAGTTTACCATAAGTCCTTATAAGTGATAGGGCAAGATGTCTAATACCTATTGGTTATATCTGCACTCAATAGAAGTTACAGCTACTGGTCTACTCCATTTGCCTAAATAATAGTCTCCCAATCTTACTACATCATATGTTTAGGTAAGTTATTCAGAATACAGAATTTATGATCTTTTTATATTTAGGCAATCTTCTTTTGCATAGGAAAGGACAATGTGACAAGTGGGTTTGGTTGTCTTGGATCAGGATCTTATAGTAAATTCTAATTAAGAATAAACCAGGAAAGCAGAATTCAAAAGTATAAGTTCCAATATCAACAAAATTGGCAAAGCTGTATTCTAAATCCATCTATAAGAAAATGATATATCATTCATATTGATAATATAATAAACCCTGCAAGGCCAAGCTTTGTAACAGTTTTTATCCTTTTGATAACCATCAATTAAACATTTAATTATGACTAATTGGGTTATCTTGTTACACTCCTAAGGAAATCTGAGGCATTGTTTTCCCTTTTCACATATCTATACTTTCTAGGACTCTTGAGCTGATCATTTTTTTAGTTATTTCTCTACAATAAAAACCATCAAGACTGTGGCTTTGGATTTAGAAATGCACAAATATATCTAATCACATATTGAGTATACCTGGGTACTCAACTCAGTGCCATAAGTTCTGAGACACTTGTTCTTTCCTTTTTGAGTTTTGTAAATCTCCCACTAAAATAAGTCCTTTAAAAGACAGAATTGGGAATATCAGTGAAGAATATCAGAAATCCCTAAATTTCAAATTATACTGGTAGTTGGAACAGGTATAAAAAAGGAAGAAGATTTATTTATTAGACTTAAAGACTCGCCTACTATTTATGGAATCAAACATTTGACCTTTAGCACAATTAATGATGGCAATTATGTCATTGTTCCTTCTTGTAACAGTGCTTCTCCTTATCTCTCCGAATGCCAGCAGGATACATCCCTGTTATAAAATTCACTCATTTTTTAGTTAGTGATTATATGGGTAGTAGATGAACAATTAATCAGTGTTGAATAGAGTTGTATAAAGTGCTAAAAATGGTATTTTCTTATGATTTACAGCCCTTCACTTTCCTGCTCATTTATTACTCAATTCAAATGTACTATAAGACAATAAGATTAACACTACCCACATAACTCCTGTACTCCAGAATTCTGAGATATATAGGAAAGTTAATTTAAACATACAAAAAATTACAGTGAGATTAAAAACTATGGCTCTGATCCATAAGACCTTTGTGATGTACACACAAGTCAGATAAAACCATGGGCGTGTCTATTGGGATCCTATTCTCACAGAGGGCAGTTTTCCTATTAGTTGCAAAAATGGTTATACTTCTGGTGATTTAGGGGTTTTCAGAGTTAAATAAATAAATTGTTCCTGGGAACTTCCTTTCTATTTTGCTCACCATATTAGCATCAGGTTTACCTACACTCAAACCAGCAACTCCCAGATCCTGTCAGTTCTTTTCATTTTATACATCCAACCATATCTTGATGAGGCTTAAATCTTCTTTAATCAGTTTTGTTTTGAAATCTTTGTGACATTTAGACAGTGGGTTGTTTTGTGCTTAATTAAGATATTCAATTACAGAAAAGCATTTTTAATTTTTTTTCCAGTTTTTGTCAATCAGAGCCTTAACTCTGACCACTTATTTCTAGATCATCATGTGTTTTTTTCTTCTCAACAAAAAAGTAGATTGGTCCCTTTTCGGGTTACACTACCTCACAAACTGATGAGGGAGTGAGAGGTACTTCACTAAGGGTAATCATGTATTGTCAGGTATTTACCTGTATGCACCAAATCACATGCACAAAGGGCCATTGAATATGCTCAGGTGCTCTTAGATGTGATCATAACATTACAGTGATTAGGCCTCTCTTTGGACAAGAAGAAT
Organism: Mus pahari; assembly: GCF_900095145.1. Lineage (NCBI taxonomy): Eukaryota > Metazoa > Chordata > Mammalia > Rodentia > Muridae > Mus > Mus pahari. The sequence goes on from NC_034613.1 coordinate 58,571,741, forward strand.
GTTCTAGTCTCAACTCTTCTGTTCTGATAAAATATTCTGACAGAAAGCAACATGGGGAAGAAAGAATATTTGGTTTCCACTTCCAGGTCAGAATCTTCCACTGAGAGAAGTTAAGATATGAGAATAGTGCCTGCTGACTTAGTTATCTGCAGGTTCATCCTTAGTTAGCTTTCTTATATAGCCTCAGGCCCACTTGTGCAAGGACTGCTGTTATTTACCATACGTATGGCTTTTCTGTATCAATTTACAATGAACAATCTTTCACAGACATGCACATATGAGAATATTATCCAGGCAATCCCTCAGTTGAGGCTTTTCTTTCAGATGGTGTGGCAAATTGACAAATCTTATTAGGACAGGATACATATTGGATTCTCTAATAATAAAACTCTAAGTATCATTGAAGTTATCTCATATTAAATTATCCAGTATCTACATGTCCATCTATCCATCCTTACTATTGGCTACTAAGTTATCATATAGGATGCTTCCTAAATTCTGCTTGCAACATTCAAATACATTCCTGGAAGAAATATGCAGTTGAATACCTGAACTACTTGGTCAGTTAAGGAAAATCAGTGAGGGCAAATAGCTAACCTGAAGCACTACCTAGGTTTAATAGTTACAGTCACTGGCTTTTTTTTTTTTTAGATATTTTCTTTATTTACATTTCAAATGTTATCCCCTATCCTGGTTTTCCCCCTGAAAAACCCCAAATCCCATCCCCCCTCACCCTGCTCACCAACCCACCCACTCCCCCTTCCCTGTCCTGGCATTGCCCTACGCTGGGGCATTGAGCCTTCTCAGGACCAAGGGCCTATCCTTCCAATGATGTTCAACAAGGTCATTGTCTGCTATATATGCAGAAGGTGGGAGCCATGAGACCCACCATGTGTACTCTTTGGTTGGTAGTTTAGTCCCTGAGGTCTCTGGGGGTACTGGTTGGTTCATATTGTTGTTCCTACTATGGGACTATAACCTCCTTTAGCTCCTATTCATTCCTTCCTTTAGTTCCTCGACTGGTGACATTGTGCTCAGTCCAATGGTTGGCTGTGAGCATCCACCTCTGTATTTGTCAGGCACTGTCAGAGCCTCTCAGGAGACCGCTATATCAGGCTCCTGTCAGCAAACACTTGTTGGCATCCACAATACTGTCCTTCTTTGGGGACTGTATATGGGATGGATCCCCAGGTGAGGCAGTCTCTGGATGGTCTTTCCTTCAGGCTCTGAACCACACTTTGTCTCTGTATCTCCTCCCATGTGTATTTTGTTCCATTATCTTCTTATATAAAACTCAAGTCCAAGTGGATCAGGACCTCCACATTAAACCAGATACACTGAAACTAATAGAGAAGAAAGTGAGGAAGAGCATCAAGCACATGGGCACAGGGGGAAATTTCCTGAGCAAAACACGAATAGCTTATGCTCTAAGATCAAGAATTGACAAATGGGACCTCATAAAATTACAAACCTTCTGTAAGGCAAAGTAAACTCTCAATAGGACAAAACAGCAACCAACAGATTGGGAAAAGATCTTTACCAATCCTACATCTGATAGAGGGCTAATATCCAATATATACAAAGAACCAAAGAAGCTAGACCCCAGAGAACCAAATAACCCTATTAAAAATGGGGTACAGAGCTAAACAAAGAATTCTCAACCGAAGAATATTGAACTGCTGAGAAGCACCTAAGGAAATGTTCAACACCCTTAATTATCAGGGAAATGCAAATCAAAACAACCCTGAGATTCCACCTCACATCAGACAGAATGGCTAAGATTAAAAATTCAGGGGACATAGCGTTTGAAATGTAACTAAAGAAAATATCTAATAGAAAAAAATTCAGGGGACAGCAGCTGCTGGTGAGGATGTGGAGAAAGAGGAACACTCCTCCATTGCTGGTGGGATTGCAAGCTGGTACAACCACTCTGGAAGTCAGTTCGGCAACTCCTCAGAAAACTGGACATAGTACTATCTGAGGACCCAGCAATACCACTCCTGGGCATATACCCAAAAGATGTTCCAACTTGTAATAAGGACACATGCTCCACTATGTTCATAGCAGCCTTATTTATAATATCCAGAAACTGGAAAGAACCCAGATGTCCCTCAACAGAGGAATGGATATAGAAAATGTGTTACATTTACACAATGGAGTACTACTCAACAATTAAAAACAATGAATTCATGAAATTCTTAGGCAAATGGATGGAACTAGAAAATATCATCCTGAGTGATGTAAACCAATCACAAGAGAACACACATTGTATGCACTGACTGGTAAGTGGATATTAGCTCAGAAGCTCAGAATACCCAAGATACAATTCTCAAAACACATGAATCTCAAGAAGAAAGAAGACCAAAGTGTGGATAATCCAGTCCTCCTTAGAAGTTACTGACTTCCTCCTCCTCCTCCTCCTC
>NC_034613.1:58574293-58576435 GCF_900095145.1 Mus pahari
TTCTTCTTCTTCTTCTTCTTCTTCTTCTTCTTCTTCTTCTTCTTCTTCTTCTTCTTCTTCTTCTTCTTCTTCTTCTTCTTCTGTTGTTGTTACTGGCTTCTTAAAAGCTTTACAGATAGGCTTGATATGGTCCTGGGGTAAAGATCTCTCTTATTAAGGAGCAATATAGGGTATATAATTGGAATAAAATAGATTTTATAATATAACACAAGAATTTATACCCAGGAGCTGTATCATTTTGCTTGTGAAAACTATTTAAGTGTCCAGAGTCTAATTATCATTATCTGTGAAATGGGGGTAATAGTGCTCTCCTGAAGCATTAGTGGGGATCATGGAAAATTTTGTACTCATGACAGAAGGTGAGCTGTGATGTATGTGAACTAACCTTTAAATAGAGCTGTCTTGGTTGATAAAGGGAGTTTGCTAGAATTTTCTTAAGCATAGTTAGCAAATTGATACAGTGAAATGTGTTAATGACCCTATACAGGACAGCTAAATGTCCTGTCCTTTTTAATAGAATTTTTAAATTCTGAATTTGATGCTTTCAAAATAAGAACATCTCATTTAGTAATGGTTATTGGTATTTCCTATAATCAGCAAATAATCAACTTGTTTGAAACAAGAGTAAAAAACAGTTTATGAATTGACATATTTCCCTCTAATGTTTCAATGGTAGTGAGCCTGAGTCTTCATTCACTATGCCTGAATAATACAGAAACCTGACGAAGTTTGTTAACCAAAATTATGATTTTGGATTTTAAATATGAATTAAATGAAACGTGTTTATCAGAGAACACTTCCCCACTCTGACGATGACTAGATTTACATGGCACAGACTATTTTAAGGGATAATATACAGTGGCTTAAGTGTAATTGTAGGATATATTTGGAGAATGTTTGGTTTTACAACAATGCTGTCTTCATGGCATAACTTTCTGAATGTAGGCAGTATTATACTAAACTTTTATTTAGTATATACCATGGATTCACAAATCATATGTACTTGGTTTTTTTTTAAATAAAGATTTAACAATATATAAACATTCCAATTTACTTACATATATTCTATGGTTGTTTCATGTTTCAAAATCTAGACTTGTGTACTTAAAATCATACCATAGGACCCATAAAATTGAAAAGATATGCAATCTATTCCCCTACAAAAATATTTACTGCCTACTATTCTGTAAGAGCAAGAAAGTTATCAATGGTTGAATGTCAAATCACCATGCATACCTATTAAATTGAAAATAATAGTGAAAACTAAGTTCTAAGAGCCTAGAATGCCAGGTGGTCCCTGGGAAGTGATTTTAAAAGAGAGAGTAGCTAATTTTAAAAGCAACTGACACTTTAAAAGGAAAACTAAATCTCCCTGTTGGCCATTATTGGGAAGAGAGGCCCCTAGGTCTTGCAAACATTATATGCCCCAGTACAGGGGAATGCCAGGGCCAAGAAGTGGGAATGGGTGGGTAGGGGAGCAGGGCAGGGGAGGGGGAACTTTCAGGATAGCATTTGAAATGTAAATAAAGAAAATATCTAATAAAAATTGAAAAAAAAAAAAAGAATATTGGTGCATGTTTTCCAACTGTCCTCCAGGAAGGAATTGCCATTGTGACAAAACCCTAGCAGAAACATAGAAGGCTAATACAGCTAGCTCCCTCTTCCTTGACAGAACTAAAGAGTATAACTTTTGAATATTTGCTTTTTGAAAGTTTAAATGTCACTCTGAAATGTTTATTATAACAAATTTCTATTCTCTATCAGACTCTGAAGAAGACCTTGATAATGATAAAATACACTTCCATGAAAAATCCATTCCTTTAGTTTTTAATGGCCCTTAAAAAATCTTACAAAACCATAAACTACTCAGTTTTAATCAGTCTGGCGGTTCCTCAGAAAATTGGACATAGTACTACCGGAGGACCCAACAATACCTCTTCTGGGCATATACCCAGATGATGTTCCAACATGTAATAAGGACACATGCTCCACTATATTCATAGCAGCCTTATTTATAATAGCCAGAAGCTGGAAAGAACCCAGATGTCCCTCAATAGAGGAGTGGATACAGAAAATGTGGTACATTTACACAATGGAGTGCTACTCAGCTATTACAAACAACAAATTTATGAAATTCTTGAG
>NC_034613.1:58577119-58612978 GCF_900095145.1 Mus pahari
AATAATAATAATAATAATAATAATAATAATAATAATAATAATTTAAAACAGGAAATCCTGAAAGGGATACTGCAAGAATACTGAAGGAAGTTCAAGGATTTTTACTGAGATATGAAAACTTCACATGATCATGTATACAAAAATAATTCCAATGAAGTTAAGCATTTCATATGGGATGTTTGCTGACATAGTTCTCTCACCTCACACTTTTCTGACCACAAAATGCTATGTAAGAGGACAGTATTGATCCAGGTCATAGCAAGAGAAGTGGGGTGGAGACTTCTGTATTGAAGTTGGATCATTATGTCATCTTAGGGATCAATTGTGTGTTGCAGTTCATTTCACCAATATATTGTAATTAGAAAAATGCCTGAATTGTGTCTGTAAACCTCAGCTACATTCAGCCTGGGAGGAAAATCATTGCCTGGCCAAAGAATTCACTAATTGTGTCACCTTCTTGGGCATGTTAGAAAAGAAACTTTGAAGCAACTGACTAATGGCAGTTGCAGTACCCCTCAGATTTACTAAATATGCTTTCTTGAGGTTTTTGCTTTGGGCCACAGTTAGACAGGGTACAGAATTGAAAATTCTACTTTTAAACTTATTCAATTTCTACCAAATATATCTACCCATGAATATTTACTGTTTTGTGTGTGTGTGTTTTTTTATAATAACAAGTAATCTTTTAAGTTAAAAAACAATACATCAAAACATAGTCGTTTGTTTCTTTGTTCAAAAAAAACCTGCCATAGTTGGAATTTTCATCAGGTTGGAAGAAGAATTCACCCTAAACCTAAGACCTATTATGGCAGATTTAATAGATAAGCTACAGAACAAACAAGCGTTAGGTTTCAATGGAAACAGTTGCACACCACTTGAATCCTGTGAAACTAGACTGAATGACACTATCCTGCAGTTTTCCATGGGTCTCCTTTCAAAGAGTTATGATTCCTGTCTGCACAACCTGATTACATAAAACAGTGCAAGAAATGAAGACATCATCTTCTGAAAGAAATCACAAAAATCTGTGTCTAGTTTAGTGACTTCTCATAAAAATCCATTGGCATTCAGGCATTATCAAATATCTATAGGAAATGGGCTTTTAAAAAAATTGTACTCTCAATTTTATGATCAAACCTCAGTTGTCTCAGTGGGTTAGGAGACAATGGGCAAGTCTTATTGAGAAGAAGCTAAACCAGTATGTCCAAATTAGAAACATTCTATGTGTAAAGTAGTGAAATGCTCTTTCATCTACTTGAACCCTTGAAGCAGTTTCAAAGTAGCCAAAGAACTATGTTGAATAGACTGTTAGGACAATAAATAATTTATACAGCTTTTTTAAAAATATCAAGTTATTTCTTTAGAATACAGAAACTGTTTAGATTGATAATATTCCTGTAGTAGCCAAACTGATATTGAATATCAAAACTACAACGGTGAAACACTTCTAATGGCCAAGAGAAGATATGTTTCACTTCCCTACATTGAACTTTCATATTATCTATCTGTGGCATTAGAAGAAACTTGTGGAACAACCATAGTTTTGTACATATGAACATTAGTCTCTTTTTCCTTATGTGTAAATGAACTTTATGCCTCCATAATACTTCATGGGTTTTCTGTGACTATCAGGGGCAATATTATGTTAGCTGCATATAAATATACATTATTTGTGGCTGTGACAACAGTTTGAATACTTAGTTATATCATCATTTTGAGTGCTTACATAGGATCAACTACTTACAATAAATTGAATCTCATTGAACTTTTTTTCAATAAACATTTGTAGAGCCAGAGAGAACTCTATGTCCATGAACAGAGCAGGATGGAGCACTCATAGCATATAGCCAAAGTGTACCCCCTTCTGTTGTGGCTGCCTTGTCACTGAGCATCGTGTCTACTGTAGGATTTAGGTACAGGTAATTAGCCTCAGAGTGAATTATTAATGTATTATTGAGAAATTGAGTAATTACAATTGTCCTAAAGTTTCTCTAGCAACAAAGTACTTCCAAAAATACCTACTATCATGGTACTGCTTAAACATGTATAATCTGCTATGTCCTGTGAATCCAGAAGATCACAGTCTCATAGAATTCTACCTGAGTTAAAGGCTTAGTAGTACTTGTCTTGTGCTGAATTAATATATTTTCTGAATCTCAGGACTCCCTCTCAGGAAACTGAGTGACCAGTTTGTGACATGCCTGATCTGCAAAGGCTTTATAAAAGAGCACCTGGGTTATTAATCTTGGTTTCATTTCACCATTTTCATTTCTTCCATGTAATGTCATCCTGTTGTTATTAGTTGTCACATCTTTTCTTTAACATATGTATAGAGAATATAAACTATAAAGACTCTATGTGGTAAATGATAACTGACCTTCACAGACAAGGCCAATGAAGGTCATTATTGTAACAAACTCCATGCATCATTTGTTGAATTACATTATATTTAAAGGAAAATGTACAATAGCCATTCTCACAACAAGAAATGTTGACTGAAAAAAAAAACATTTTAGTATTGAAACTTTCAATGCGTTTTACAAACAAAAAGTATCTAGACTTGACAATAATTTTTAGTAAAAGATTGATGTGTTGTCATTGTGTTGGATACTTAGAAAAGTTGAATTCCACATTTGCAGCTTGGTATTTTTTATTATGGCAAAAAAACACTTCCAAATCTTAGTCTCTTAGACACATGTTAAACATGCTAATTGAATGTTAAGCCTGGTTTAAAAGTTTAGCTTTTAAAAGTGATACCTGAGGTCAGTTTTTATCTGTAATGTCATGTCCCGCAAACTTTCAACTTTGACATTACTTGTGTTATCTTGCTTTTTTTCTCACTTTTCACCTGTGCATCTTTTGGAATGACAGGGTTGTAAATTAGCCTACAGAAAAAGGTTAATTCCTAACTGGTAAATCTTTACTTTTGCTACTCCTGCAAAGTGATTATTAGTTGAAATGTTTCAGTAAAGATCTCAATGCCCACAAAAAGAAATTGACTCAGGGAATAAACTAACAGTGATGATGTTTTTCTGGTAGCAGAGAAAGTAATTAGAGCGATGTCTTTTAGGGACTTCATTGAAGAAAATTTTATGCTTTAGTATTCAAATAATAGTCACATTAATCTGTATACTAGTCAGCTGAAAAATCCATTGGCATGAACTTAATAAAAGTTGTCATAATGGTGCCAAAAAGAAATGTTGTGGGGGTCTTTTTAATGCCAAAGAAACTCTTCATTGTTATGATAAAATACAGATGTGTCTTAGAAAGAAACTTGCATAGTGAGCAGAAATAGAATATATAATTAGAACAAAGAAAGCTTAAATCAAATTAATCTTCATCTGACAGGAACAGTTACATTTACATCACTGAGTGCAAAGTCATAGCCAAAATTGAAATTAGAAACAGATAATTATGATAAGAGAGGACACTTATGCTGACTTTTCTCATGTATAATTGGGAAGCATACAAAATGAAATGCTTGTTCTAATTAGAATTAGCATTAAAACATGCTACTTCTGATGAATTCCGGGTTTTGCCATAAAATGTGTTGTTTAAGTAATTAAACTATGGACATGCAAATTTGTTTGTCTGTTTGTTCAAGGTCCCAGCAGTAAATGGGTTTAGAAATACAGTACAACTTGAATAGTATTACTAGGATGATGGATGTTAATTTCTTTTGACAGTAACTAGTTGTAATCCTGTTGGTTTCTTTTTTAGTCTATTTTTTTCTAAATATGATTTTAGTTTTAAAATGTATAATTTTTCCCTTTTTACACACATACAAATGTAGGTTCCAGGTCTTCATTCATGAGACACAAAAAGTGCAGATGTTTTTAAATTCTTTTATTGTTTCACCTTGGAAGTCAAATTTATCAGTTCTGAATGGGTTTACTAACAGGGAAATGTTGCTTCCTGATGACAGTTCCTTTTGAAATATTTCTTCCTAATTCCTGAACTAGAGTCAGTCTCTTCAATTGCTTGATATCTCTAGTAATCTTGGCATTTGAGAGAAGCATGAGCTATTGATCAGCAAATCTAAGATTTTGATAGGACTTCAGAATTCATTACTTTGTAATAGGTACTTTACCCCTGTGTCCTTGGTTTTTTCTTAATTTCTCTCTCTCTCTCTCTCTCTCTCTCTCTCTCTCTCTCTCTCTTTTCTTTCTTTCTCTCTCCCCCCCTCTCTCATTTTCTTTGTTTCTTGTTGACTTTTGTTTCTCCTAAGGTGGTTTGATCTCTTCAATATCAGCAATTGCTTAAGTTCTTTTCATCAATCTCCAGAGACCCTATAGGCCAAATTCCTTTATTTTAAATAAGTTGATTCCATCATATGGTGCTTTACTTCATTGTGAATTGTGAAAGTCTTAATTTCATCTTTTTTTGGAAATACATGGATTTCTGGAGACACGGGCCTAGATTAAGCAATGGAAATTCATTTTGAAGCTTGTTTCCCAATTTCAAGTGAAGAGTTTTCTCTGCAAAAACAACATGTATACATACATGATTGTACAGCATACAGGCTTTCTCTTTAGGATAACATTGAACATCCTTCTAGCTAGGGTTCATCAAAACATTGCAAGTGATGGCTAAGTGAAGCTGTGGGTTTCTTTCCTATCCAAGGAAGATTCTGATCTATCAAAGATTATGTAAGATGCTGCTGCCTCAGGCATTTTTCATTGTATCTGATCACTGTAATATTTCCTCTTGGCTTACTGTTTTCTCCAAGTTTCTTAGTACTGAAAAATATCAAACGACATATTGAAGTAGAAATCTACCTTAAAATATGAGTAACAGTGTCTTCCTTTGTCCTTCCTATTTTGTTTTATATCCTGAGCTCAATTGATAGACCTTGGTATAAAGTCATAGTTCAATGACAAGAGTTAACTTTCATTAGATTTTAAGAACCATGATATTTAAAATGCCATCTTAATTCAAATCTTTTTACAAAGCTGAATTATATGGGTTGATTCAACTGTTATCAGTATGAATCATGGAAATGACATTCCTACGTTGTATAGTGTTAAACAAGAATACTTTAAAGAATAGGTAATGTTCCATGTTCTAAAAATAAGAGGGAAAGGGGGACCTGGGTGGGAGAGGAGATAGGGAGGGGAGAGGAAAATGGGGACAGGATCAGGTATGTAGAGAGACATGAAAGAAGTCCAGAGGGCCAGGAGAATGAATGGAAATATGCAGCTGTGAGGAATCAGGGATAGGAGGAGCCAGCTGAAATGCCCAACATTGGGGCAATAGAACATTCAACAGACAGGACCCCCAGAAAGGGATGGGGTCACTCATCTACCTTCAAATTTTTTGACCCAGAATTGTTCCTGTATAAAGAAAAGCAGGGACAAAAATGGAGGAGAGCCTGAAAGAAAGGCCATCCAGTGACAGGCCCAACTTGGGATCCTTCCCATGGGCTAGCAACAAACCCTCTCTCAATTCCTGATGCCATGTTTTATTTACAGTCAGGAGCCTAGCATGGCTGTCCTCTGAGAATCTTTACTAGCAGCTGACTGAGACAGATGCAGACACTCACAACCAACCATTGCACAGAGGTCAGGACACTTTTGGAAGAGTTAGAGGAAGGACTGAAGGGGCTGAAGAGGATTTCAACCCCATAGGAAGAACAACAGTATCAACTAACCAGACCCCTCAGAACTCCCAGGGACAAAACCACCAACATTTGGAATGTAAAAAAATAAAACAATTGAAAAGTTTATATATATTATATGTATAATATATATATAAATATATATATTATATATATAATATATATATATTATATATATATATATAAAATAAATATAAAACTGGATTAAAAAACAATGACAATAAGATAATCTATCATAAGCCCTATTTGTATCATTAATTTGATTAATGGATATACCTTAAATGACTGTAGTCAAAGAGAGTTTTAAAAGCTTACCAGTCCTTAAATCAAAATACCTTAAGAAAAATCTAGTCAAAGAAGATAATATAATTGTAATGTAATAAGTGGCATCAATATTGCCATTTAAGAAAATTTTCTGTTCTTAATATATCAACAAGGTCTTTCCAACAAGGGATTCAGGAGAAAGTTTTCAATTGAAAGAGATTTTCTCCTGTGAGCATACTTGCTTCTACTCGAATATAGGATTTTTTTTAGGGCAGTTACTCTTGAAGCCCTAAACAACCTAACCCTTGTTGTAAGAGCAAAGGGTAATCCGAAGCCTGTGATTTTATCATACCGTTGCAACTACATGCTGAATAAACTTATTTGCTAACAAGTTAAAAGGGCTGACAAGGAAATTACTGCCATCTTGATAGAGGGTGATTATTGACATTCTCAACTCAGTTGGTTATTCTTAATGAAATAAGACAGCTTTGTTTTCACAACTTGGCTTGTAATGAAGGTGAAAAGTATTTAATGCTTTTTTAATGAGCAATATTACAGAGTTATATAGTGTTTTATATTTGCAGATATCATTGAAGCCAATTTTATGTCCTTTATTTATCCTTCTAAACCTTCTACAAAGGAAGTCAGGAAATTCCTCCTATTGTATAGAAAGAATTAAGTTTTTTTTTTTTTCATTAGCTTGTTTGGTTGTTTTTTTCAAGACACGGTTTCTGGGTGTAACATCCCTGGCTGGAGAACTGTAAATTTTGGCTCCAATTTGATGAGAATATAGAGTGCCCGTATGACTTCTAAGAAATGGATTTGGCATTTGAGAAGCTACCTATTGTCTTTCTCTGCTGTCATGCTTTCTCTCTGATATTTTTTCTTTTTGGAATAATTGACTGCCTTTACTCTTTCTTCCCAGTGAACTTTTATTTCAGCCCATAAGAGCCTACACAAACAGGCCCTTTGCTATACAAGTTTCTCCCAGCTCCTCCAAGTCCTTTTTCGAGCCCCCTCTCAGTTCTGGTAGTAGATAATAACTTGCTCTTGTTCCTATGGCTGTTAAAACATCTATCAATCGAAACATGGTGATCTATGCACCTGTAGTATGCTGAACCTCTTTTGCCCCTACATATTTGAATACACCTAGGTTACTTGAAATGTTTGCTAATTAAGTACAGTTTGTACCTCCTTACTGCAATCCCAGGTCTTCAGAGCCTCTTCTTTACCACTCCTGCTGCTTTTAACAATTTTACAAAGAATTTTTAGAGCATTTTCTTCAAACAAGACCAAAATGTGCATGAGGACCCACATCCATATGCATATGTTTTTAAGTCAATAGGACCATTCACTTTCAAAACAATAACTTCTGATGGAGGAAAATCTTTTCTAAGCCATTAGTTCAAGACTATAAAGCATCCTTTGGATTCAATGACCAAAATGTATTTGCTGTGGCAAAAAGTTACAGAAACATCTTTTTTTTTCCTTTTTGCTATAAATATTGTCATGAAAAGGCATGGGATTTCTTCCATCCATCTGTGTCACCTGTGCCCTGGATACATCTCCATGACGACACAAGATGAAGATCAAAATCAAGATCAAGAATCAGATTTTGTCATGGTACCATTTATTTTTTATCCCCAAATTTCTCTTTTAATTCTTTCTCTAGAGTGCTTTGAAGTAGATGATGTTCTATTCCATTTAAAGATGAAAACATTGATATCCCGAGAGGCCAAGGAGCTCAGCTTTTATGCAACTAGTGTGTGTCCACCTATTGGAATGAACTTGAGGTTATCTGGGTGGCTTCTCATCTCTCTCAACTGAATGGAGACAGCCTTTGCTGGAAGGAAATTGATAGATAAAAATCATATTAAAAATAGATAAATTTGATTTTTGTATTTAAAAAGGAGTTGCTATAGAAGTCTTTACAATCGTCCCTGCTTTGTGGAAAGCAAGGTGCAGCTTTCCTGTTAAGGGTCTATTTTGAATACATGAGATAAAAGGCAGCTATAGCAGCGTGAATGCTGCCAGCAAGTGTAAAGTGTGAGAGGTTTTCATGAGCAGCAGGGATGCAAGCCTGTGACAGAAGAAACTAAGGTGACAGAGTAATAGGCAGCACTGACAGTAATGTCCTTTCTGTTTCTACTGATAAACTGTTGGGCAATTTTAAAATGCACAGTCATTTATTTCCCAACTCAGCATGCCACTGGGTAGGTATGTTGGTTGGAAATATTAAGCTGCCTTTCAGTCTTAAATTAAGACATGCCCCTCCCAAACCCAAGAATTTATTCCTTTTTTCCTCAGGTTGATTTAACTTCAGAGAGAGTTTCAAGCAGACATTCAGACACATGTAAAAGCAAGTTCACAACTGTTAGAGTAACATAGAAAAATATACAAACCTACTTCCACCAACTAGGTTCCATCTCCGAAATCTCCTACCACCTCCCAATGATGTCATCATATTTTGTATCTACCTATGTATTACTTCATCCATGAAGGTACAGTTTATCATGATCTGATCACTTTCTAAAAGCCACTGGCAGCCAAGCCCTCAGATAATGACCCATAGAAGGATATTTCATATTCAAAACAACCCTCTAAATCAGTTGAATTCTTTTTAAACGTAGACCTTATCTCGTGGATGATACAAAATAATGGCCCATATCCCCAGAAAGATCCCCAGATTTCCAACTGCTTCATCATTGTCATCCATCCATACAGTAATAGTCATTTTCCAAGAGCCAATTATGTACTAGTTCTGTGTGCAATTTGACAGAATCACCTAAAAGACAAACCTGTGGATGTCTATGAGAAAGTTTCCAGGTTGACTCAGTTGATATGGAAAAACCCACCTGAATTGACAGTTTTGGAATTTCAGTTTCTTAAAAAAACAAACAAACAAACATAGTAATGTTTTAATTTCAGTCCTATGGGTCAGGTATTGTCCATAGCATCTGACTATGACTTGCTTGGACTCTAGCAGGGGCATGATTTTGCCAGTGGCAGATAATTTCTGTGATTGTGTGACCTTTGGAATTCTGGGTACTTTTTAGAATGTATATAAATGCTAGGGGGCAGAGGGTTGTTGGCTGGAGTTGGGGTATTGGTTGGTTGTTGGTTGTTATCGATGGGTGTTTGATGCAGTTTATTATGTAGTCATGTACAAAGAACAAGAAAAAAACAAGAAGAGTTTAGATATCCTGATTGCGAAGACCAAACTTACCCCAAAGAGCTCAATGCCCCTAATTAGCAGGAATAGTCTAACCTTAATGTTGCCCGTTTTTCAACCCCTAATGATATTCAGGGATCTCTTTCCTTTTCTCTCTATTCTTTTTCTCTTTATCTAGTGTTAGGGAGTGGAAAGAGAAGAAGGAAAAGGGTGATGAAGAGGGTATAAGACAGAAGAACCCACAAAGTAGCCAAAAACAAGTCACACCCACCCTAAATGTAGGAAGTACCAGCTGAATAAAAAGGAAAATATGAGTTGAACACAAACATTCATCTCCTTCTGCAATGCAACTAGCTCACTTATGCTCCTGCCACCATGCCTCCCCTGCAAAACAGACAGAACTCTTAAACACTGATGAAAAATAAACTATACCTTCCTTAAGTTTCTTTTTTTCTTTTTTGGATATTTTCTTTATTTATGTTTCAAATGTTATCCCCTTTTCCAGTTTTCCCCCGGAAACTCCCTATCCCATCTCCCTTCCCTTGCTCCTATGAGGGTTTTCTCCTACCCACCCACTCACTCCCACCTCCCAACCCTGGCATTCCCCTACACTGGAACAGTAGCATCCATAGGACCAAGGGCCTCTCCTTCTATTGATGGCCGACAAGGCCTTCCTCTGCTACATATATAGCTGGAGCCATGGATCACTCCATGTGTACTCTTTGGTTGGTGGGTTAGTCCCTGGGATCTCTGGGGGTACTGGATGGTTATATTGTCATTCTTCCTACGGGGTCGCAAACTCCTTCAGTTCCTTCAGTCTTTTCTCTAACTCCTCCATTGGGGACCCCATGCTCAGTCCAATGGTTGGCTGTAAGCATATGACTGTATTTGTCAGGCTCTGGTAGAGCCTCTCAGGAGACAGCTATATCAGGCTCCTGTCAGCAAGCACTTCTTGGCATCAGCAATAGTGTCTGGGTTTGATGTCTGTGTCTGGGATGAATCACCAGGTGGGACAGTCTCTGGATGGCCTTTCCTTCAGTCTCTGCTCCACAGAGACTCTCTGTATTTCCTCCCGTAAGTATTTTATAACCCCCTTCTAAGAATGAACGAAGCCCCCACACTTTGGCCTTTCTTCTTCTTGAGCTTCAAGTGGTCTGTGAATTGAATCTTGGGTATTCCAAACTTTTGGGCTAATATCCACTAATCAGTGAGTGCATACAATGTGTGTTCTTTCGTGATTGGGTTACCTCACTCAGAATAATATTTTCCAGGTATATTGTCACAGTAGCAAGAAAATGACCTAATATATTATGCTAGATATTGATGAGATATGATATAGAAATAATAGATTGTACCAGACAATCATAATAAGAGTAGACCTACATTCATATGACTTACAGATTAGGAGGGAAAGCCTACCTGTAGCATGAGAGCTGGAAAAATGTTCATAGTTTAAAGTATAATTCTGACTTTTACTGGCCAAATTAAGTTCATGCAGGGTTATAAGGAAGGACTTCAAGAGCAAGAGAAGAAATTGAAGCTAAACATTGAGTGGTCGTTACAGCTCATAATAGTGGATTTGCAAGTATGATTTAAAGAGCAGGGAATACTATGAATGAAGGCAGAATAATAAGCACATGAGCAAATGGGTGGAAACTCAAATAGATTTAAAACTGGTTATTAGTGATGTTACAAGGTCAACAGGAATACAGAGGAAAAGATGGTCATGGCTGTTGTAGTCTGGCAAGACTTCAGATGTCTTTGAAAGAACATGTGAAGTCTTGGATAAAGCAAGTGAAAAGATGCAATACAGAAAGCTCTGTGTTCTATGTCGAATACAAAGTGTTTAGACAGAGAAACATCCTTGTCTCCCTTTATCATGACTTCCCTGTTGCACACTGAGTATGTAGTTTATGAAATGTAGGTTTATTTGCACAGAGAAGACTTGACATAGCAACATTAAAGTTGAATGTAAAGAGCTTGCTTACAAATTTAGTCCCTAACTGACTTCTGGGATCTTGGCCTTGAAATAAAATCTTTAAAGACAAAAGAAATCTTATCAAAACTGTACTGTTCACACAAACATGGAGGCATATATCTCTTCTCTAAGGTCCTGTGATGTAGTGCTTTTCTATCATAAACATTGGGTATGAGTAAATTATATATTGAATCCTATAAATACTTCTTAGGATTCCCTAAACTTATGGATGGTGTTTTAACCTTACCAAATAGAAATAAGTATACATAAGTCCTTGTATCCTCTGAACCAAGAGAATAACAAACATTTTTGGAGAACCTATGATAGAGTCTAAAACCTTGCACATGACAGAGAATTGCTTTACCTCAATACTACATCCTCAGCTCTGAAGTATTAGTTTTGAATGAATGCTATGAATTTGTACAATGCCTCCACAGACAGTAACAAGAAACACATTTCTTCTTTATAGCCATGTGTTTGGCTTTTACATCTTTATTTGCAAGACGGTATACTGTAGTTTCTATACTAAGTTAACTAGTGATGAGCATCCTCTATCCTGGCTAATTTTCAGAATAGAGGCTCCCTTTTTACCTCTCTACTAATTTGTCCATGAAATAGTTGGCTGTAATCTTGGTATAGGCAGTAGCAAGTAGTTTTCCTCTCATATCAGGTGATGTTCATTCAATTTGATCATTGATTCATTGCTTTCTTTTAAAAAATGTTGCGCCAGGCAGTGGTGGCACACACCTTTAATCCCAGCACTTGGAAGGCAGAGGCAGTGGACAGCCAGGGCTATACAGAGAAACCCTGTCTTGAAAAACAACAACAACAACAACAACAACAACAACAACAACAAAAATGTTGCTTTTGCAGATGGAACTCAGTGTTCCACAGTATTAACAGGAAAAGGAAGTAAAATCAGTCATTTAACGAGGCTTGCTCATTTAATTGTCCTGATGGTATGTCCAGTTAGGCCAATAGATTTCAAATGATACAATTTTAATTAGAAAATTAATTCTGTGAAGAGCATATCTGCATCCACATCACAGTAAGGAGCAGTGAAGGTAGGCAGTCAGTACTCCAATTTGAAATGAAAGAACAGATCGAAAGTTTACTTGCAGAAAAACACCTGCAGAATTCATGCAAGACTAGATGTAGACAGGAGACTGCAAGCCTTACAAATGTGTTTTTTCACCCATAATAGGTTAGAGCCTTATTTAATAGGTCACATTTCACTGCCTTTATGGACACACTTATATCTTCTTTTCAGGGTAATTATCTCAACACACATCTGATGTGGCAATGTAATTGACTCTTGCTTTTTTACAGTTATAGGTTAATGAACCAGACTAACTTCTTTAAACCAAGTCACTCACGTTTTGTTTTTTTGAAATGAAATAGAAATGTATTTAGAATGATGTTTAATACATTAAAATTTTCAGATGGCTGACAACTTTGATTTCTCATCCTTTATGCACCACAGTGTGTGGCCATGAAGAAATAATAATAGAAGCATCTGAAAGCAGCTTGCTTGTTTGAAATTTGGAATCCAAGAGAAAAGAATGGCAGAATGATGCTTTTGATGAGTTTAAAACTGGGGCTATAAAACACCATGTAATGGTTATAGATGTGGCCTGTATTTTCAATTACTTTTTTTGACCAAGTCCCCCACAATTCTTGAGTGTGAAAATTTATTTCTTTAAATTTTCAATGAAGGATCATTCTAATGTCTGATTGTATAATCCTTTCACCATCTGAAGGAAAACTGTGTACTGATTTCCAAATAGTTAAAGCCGGTAAAGAAGCGCACATGTTTAGTCTAGAATGGCATTAAGAAAACAGATGCCTAAGAATTTCATGAATTCACTGTGTGAAATTCTTAGGCAAATGGATGGATCTAGAGGATATCATCCTGAGTGAGGTAACCCAATCACAAAAGAACACACATGATATGCACTCACTGATAAGTGGATATTAGCCCAGAAACGTAGAATATCCAAGATACAATTTGCAAAACATATGAAACTCAAGCAGAAGGAAGACCAAAATGTGGATACTTTGTTCCTTCTTAGAATGGGGAACAAAATACCCATGGAAGGAGTTACAGAGACAAAGTTCGGAGCTGAGACGGAAAGAAGGACCATCAAGAGACTGCACTACCTGGGGATCCATATCATATGCAACCACCAAACCAGACACTATTGCATATGCCCAAAGATTTTGCTGACAGGACCCTGATATAGCTTTCTCTTGTGAGGCAATGCCAGTGCCTGGCAAATACAGAAGTGGACACTCACAGTCATCTGTTCGATAGAACACAGGGCCCCTAATGAAGGAGCTAGAGAAAGTACTCAAGGAGCTAAAGGGGTCTGGAACTCTATAGGTGGAACAACAATATGAACTAACAAGTATATGTAGCAGAGGATGGCCTAGTCAGCCATCAATGGGAGGAGAGGCCCTTGATCTTATGAAGATCATATGCCCCAGTACAGGGGAATGCCAGGGCCAGGAAGTGGGAGTGGGTGGGTAGGGGAGCAGGGCACAGGGAGGGTATAGTTGGCTTTGGGGATAGCATTTGAAATGTAAATGAAGAAAATATTTAAATAACAAAAGAAAACAGGTGCCTTATTTGTTTTGCATTGTCAGAGACCTAGCTATAACTCTGTGGGAACCAATTAAGAGTAGACTGAGTACAATGATAACTAAACATGCATTCATTGCTCAAGAAGTAACTGATTATATGCAGCAGTCTTTTACTTGAAAAAATATGAGTATTTAAAAACCACTAGGGGACCACACACCACATTATTAAATCTAGTACTATATGTCTCAATCTGTTTCCTACATTTTAAATAAATATCCTTTTTATTTAAAGGTGAAAGAAAATTTTCTCTTTAAAAAATAACAATACGTAAAGTGTGAAAGTTACTATCATTGCTTGCGATATATTTTCCCAAATATTTATGAGAAGAAAGTAAACCTCCCAAGAAGACTATTTGTGACTCTTACTAGCCAGCCTCTAATTATCAAATGGAAAGCAGGGCAACTTCATAAGCGCCTTCAAAGAGGGTAGACTTCTAAGTAGAATTGAGGTTCATCTTGGAAACACAAAATGCAAAATAAGGAAGATAATTTAATTAATCAGAATGACAAACAGACATGATGAGTGTGCTGTAAAGATGTAAAGTTGCTGTTCACACACACACACACACACACACACACACACACACACACACAACCAGGAAAGAAGGAGACATTGTCAATGGTTTGATGATGCCCCAGTACAGGGGAATTTGAGGGCCAGGAAGCAGGAGTGGGTGGGTTGGGGAGCAGGGCGGGAGGAGGGTATAAGGGACTTTCCGAATAGCATTTGAATTGTAAATGAAGAAAATATCTAATAAAAATTGTTTAAATTGAAAAAAAAAGAAATTAGCTCTTATTTTAAGATTCCATAGAGCAGTGAGATCTCTTTGCAATAGAGAAGATAGCTTGCTATTTTCTGCCAGGTGTTTATCACATGTGTTTGCTCTGCATTCTAAATAGAAAATTGGGAAACTAGGTCTCTGTTTCCACAGGAAATGGGGGTTGTCATAAGCAATTATATATAGAAATTGTTCATTTCCTGAAGAATTTGGGGGTGGAAGGCATATGCCTCCCAAACTCTTAAAGTTATTTCATATAGGTCAGCTTGAGCTTTTGAGAGAACTCTACCATTTCTGACACTTTTCTTTATATATAGTTATTACTCACCCACAGTTATTACAAAAGCATCTGGTAGTACTAATAGCCAGAAATTACAAACATATCTATTCATATCTTATAGGTTTATTTTTACTGCTTTTATTTCTATGTATATGTATCTGTGGATTATAAACATGTGAATGTTGTGCCCATTGAAACATCCTATGTGGCCTCTAGAAACCAAAGTTGGGTCCTCCACAAGAGCAGTTCTTAATCACCATGCAATTTCTCCATCTCTGACATCCTGTCATTTTTAACTCACTTTACATTATTGGTTTATGTTACAATTCTTCCTAAAAATTTTTAAATGAGTCAAAAATAAATAACAGATATGTCATGAAATTAAAATAAAGAGTACACACTACCAAGAACTTTACGAGGGGTTGCCATCAATGACTAAACACTTAATTTATGTGTGGTACAAATATTTTTAGCATGGCATTGCTACTACATATTTCTTCAATCAGCACAGAATAGCATAGAAATAAAAAGTCTTGAAACATTTGGAATTAGCAACTCATTGATCCATACATATTTATGTTTTAAGAGATGTATTTTTTAACAAACATATATTCCTTCCTGCTTTGCTGACTTTGTGCCACCTATTCCTTCCTAATTATATGAGTATTTATACGTGTTTCACAACAACTATAAATAACTTGGCTATTGCTGTTATAATACTGATGGTTAATATTTAAAATGTTTATTATTCTGGAAGAATATGTAAAATTATTCCAGAATCACTTTCTCTATCTTATTTATACTTAAACATGCTAATGTTTGTTTTGTTTCTTTTTCTTTTTCTTTCTTTTTTTGTTTTTTTGTTTTTTTGTCTGTCTGTATTTTTGAGATAGGCTCCTGCTATATAGCATTCACTATATAAACTGATCTGGCCAACTGTTTTCACAAAAGTTCTCCTGCCTCTGCCTCCTGAATGCTGAGATTAAAAGTGTGTTCTACCATGCCCAGAATTACAGAAAAAGACTGAAGTTCATAAGTAACTTAGCAAATACTGGCTGTACAATATTGCTATTGTCCAATGCTGTTGCTTGTTATTTAGCCAACTAGCAGAGAAAGTGAAAGTCGGTGAGTACTTCACCATGGAATGAACTCTTGGAACATTTAGACTGCCCAAAAGAGTGAAGTAGACTTTATTGGACTGAAACCTGCAGAGAAATTTTTATTGACTGTGAGGTTCAGCTCTTTTGCTTGACTTAATTGTAATTATGCACAATCAACACATCTTAATTTGAAATAATTATTCATGCAAATGGATATGCCTTAGTGAAAAGCTGTATGGCATTATTTGCTCTTCCTTGTAGAATCAAATATATCTAACATCAAAGGAAACACTTCTTTAAAAGACTACATTTGAAATGTAAATAAAGAAAATATCTAATAAAAAATAAATAAATTGAAAAAAGAAAAGAAAAAAAGAATGACTAGGTAGCCCCGAAAAACAATCAGTTTTTCATGGTTCAAATGTTCTTTCTTATATAATTACTAATTAATTATTTTATTTATTTATATCCCAAATGTTGCCCCCTCACAGAGTTCATCTCTCCATCCCTCCTCCCCTTCTCTTCTGAGAGTGTGCACCATGGTATACCACCCACCCTGGGACATCAAGTTTCTACAAGATTAGATGCATCCTCTCCCACTGAGACCAGACCAGGTAGCCCTCTGCTACTTGTGTGCCATGGGCCTCAGATCAGCCCATGTATACTCTTTTGTCTGTGGTTCAGTCTCTGGGAGTTTGAGGGGTCCAGGTTAGTTGACACTGATGTTCTTCCTATAGGGTTGCCATCCCCTTCAGTTTCTTCAGTCCTTCCCCTAACAATACCCACAGGAATCCCAGACCTCAGTCCAATACTTGGCTGTGAGTATCTGCACCTGTCTCTGTCGGCTGCTGGATAGAGCCTCTCAGAGGTCAAAATTTCTTGTAAGCTGTGTTTGTAAGTTCTATTTGTGTACATAGGCATGCATGTGCTGCCATACCTTGATTTATGGACTTGTCATTCTCTCTCTGACTTCCTATTCACATAAACAGATGTCATCTGCGTGTCCCCCCCCTCTGTGTGTGTGTGTGTGTGTGTGTGTGTGTGTGTGTGTGTGTGTGTAGATTCTGTCTTACAAAGCCTATAAAGATATAAGTAATTTTATTTAAGCTCCACTCAAATACCCTAGAATAGTATTCTCAAGATCTTCAATCTGATCATATCTTTTGTCCACACGAAGAAAATAATCATGATTTTTTTCTACTTTATTATTTGGCTCCTAAGGATTTTACATGATCATACTTTTTGTTGTCATTTTTGTTCTCCCATAAATTTTATCCATCTTTTAAGTAGCATAATTGAGAATAACAGGAAACTAGGTACCATGACACCAAAAAGTATGTGTTACTTCTAATGCTGTATTAAATTTACCTTAGATTGGATCAAGAATAAATTGGGAAATCATTGAGTGTGCCCTTTGCCTTTCAGAGGTTAGGATACTAGAGAGGAGTTGTTCAGAAATTTTCATTACAAAATCACACTAACATGTGCAATACAAATCAGAACCCACTGCTAATAAAACAGATTTGCATTTTCCCATTTCTATATAAGAAAATGAAAGTTTTACTCTATATATTTCATTTTTAAAGCTTTTAGATATTGCTTGAAATAAACTAAGCTGAAGAGAATATTTTATTTCAATATATATTTTACTTATCTTAATATCAGTAATATGTTTAGCATAAAATTTATTAGTAACATGCCCTTTAATTTAGCCTGTCTAATTGGTGTTAATTTAGTTAGATTGCATTGAATTACACCATTTAATGTAGCTATACATGGGTCAAGAAATCTATTTCAACATGTTCGGTAATTTTTCATGCAGCTTAACTGTAAAATATGGCACTATGTTGGCTTAAAAGATACTTTTCTAAAATCCCAGTGATATGGAATCTTGAGAGAATGGTTCCGAAAGCTTCCATTCTATCACTATCATTTTCTTGGAACTATCATTTTCATCAGAAACAGGGTACATGCTTATAAGTATTCTAGAATCTAGATTAAAACCCCAGTTTAGCCTTCATTTCTTTTTTATGTTTGGAAGTAAATTCATGATTTCAAAAAGACTAGTTTTGATTTTGATTTTCAAGTCTTCCTATTGGATTTTGTTTGTTAGATGGTAGATGATGTCATTATTTGTCTCTCCATGGTATAAAGTAACATCAACATGAAGATGAGCAACAAAGAAATATTGCTCAAACTCTGTCAGTAGTACTTAATAGCTAAGTGATAGTCTGAAGAGTGGGCTCATTCTGCATACTGATAGACTCTACAGTTCATATTGAAGGGCCACATATCTTATTTCCTGAATTCTATCACTCAGTATATACATCATAACCACCCTGAAATGGCTAAATGGAAGAAGTAACATGATTTGAGTTCATTTTAAAAAGTAACAACAACCTAAAATGTAAGACATTTAAGCTAAATAAATAGATAGATAGATAGATAGATAGATAGATAGATAGATAGATAGATAGATAGATAGATAATTGTCTTTGTCTCTGAGAGAATTCTCCAATGATTCTACAAAGAGCTATTGGTAGCTTTTTCCTCAGGTTTCTTTTAGAGAGCTAGAGTCTGGGACTGACATATCAAGGAATAGAGTTGCCTGAGACTGAATGCTTCTCTTCAGGAGATCTCTGAGATCAGAGGTGAATCAATGCCTGGATCATGTGCCTTTGGAACTGCTGAACTTTCTATAATTGGGACAACAACTGTCCCAGAAGCTGCTTGGTTTTGCCACTGTATACATCTGGAACTTGAATCTTCACTGAGTGACCTTTTCAGGGCCAAAGCAGACTATAATAGCCAGGATGGGAAAAGAATGCAAAATAGTTTGATGAAAGTTCTCTAATGCCAGTAGAGACTTGCCAGCCATTGCTTTCAGTAGCCCGCAGTGCTATATTCCTGGGTTTGCCCCCTACAATGAGTAGCTGTGAGTGGCACTCAGTCCCTATTCCTGCCTCTCTGGGTTTCCTCCTTTCTTTCAGTAGGCATCTCAATTAATATATGCATTCAAGTCCTTATACTGAAGTGTTGCATTTCTGAACACAAAAGTAAAAGGGGGGACTTAGTTAGGAGGAGCTATAAGGAGTCATTTCAAATGATGGAGAAGAGCAGATTGGGAAGCGCACCCAGATGCATGAAGGAGGGGCAAAGAAGAAGGTACAAATCTACGGACCAGTAGAGTTTGTGACTGGACTGCCTGTGTTGGTGCAACCCTACAGCTGAATACTGTGATGGGATGAACCATTTCCTATTGCCCAATGCTACAGTACATCAGGATTAGATAGTTCTTGCTGAGTACTGTTCCTTCTAATAATAAAATTAATTTGACCATTTGGAACAAGATTTAGTAATGGGCTTCAATCCAAGCCTCTGAATGTGCACATTCCACTTTGGAACTGTACATAATTGCTCAATTGCACCTGCAAATCATGTTGTTAGCTCACTAATTATTCAAATAGTGGGGGCAATTCCACAATTGTGTGTGTAATTGTGTTAATTGTTAATGCAGTTAGGTCCAGGTGCACCGTGACTAATTACACATGCAGAAGCAGCTCCCGATCAGCCTACTGTCTCCATACAGGGGCTACCCTCTCAGAGAAAGATATAAGTGCTTGACACACACAAAGCCACAGGCTGTTAGTGCAGGTCCATCTGGCAGAGATTTTCCCTTGGGAGCCACATATACATTTGGAGAACAATCAGGTCTTTGAATGAATACAGTTGTTTTTCCCTTTGCATGTCCTGTGCCCACTCATCTCTTCCAGACAGAATAAGGCATAGAGTATAGCTCCTGTGTGCTTACATTCAGTCACACATTGCATTAAACAGTGAATCATGCAGAGATTAGTTCTTGGACTGTCTCTATTCGTCCTTTTGCTGAAGGTTCCCTTGCCTAAAAAGATTAGCTTTTGGTCAGGTATTTTAATCCTGTCTTTTCCTATCATCCATATAGTTTCAGAAATCTCATTTAACTACACTCAGTTCATGATAGCTATTCTGTATCAATGACAAGAAACAAATTATGTGCCTTCTGGAACATTTTAATGGTTTATGTTGCTGGACCCAAACAGGAAACTAGAGCCACATTCATGCTTTTCCATAATCTCTTCATTCAGTTTTGTGTTTATCAGCCTGTGATTTCAGCAGGAATCACAAGGACAAAATTCATAGCTACAAGTCTGATAAATGTTCAAGTCTTCTTTGCTTTTGTGGGTCAGCAACCAATGTAATAGCTCACTTGGTAAAAGTTATGCTATAGATATGCTTTCAAGTTTCTCAAAGCTGGCCAAATTCAACTATTCTGCCCAGTTGTCCCCATACACTAGGAGTTTCTAAGATCTGATGCATCCCAATATCTTTGACATTTTCAAGAAAACGATAGAATCTCTTACCACAAATTCACGTAGATATACATACAAAACTGTAAAAGTGATTTCAGGTTCCTTGGAAACCATTCATGTATTCCATATCATACCATAAATCCTCTTCACCAATGGTCAAGGTGTTGCCATCTAACACAATATTGCCTTTATGTTTGTTTTGCTTGTTTGGAGACAGGCAAGCTCTCAGTATGTATCTCTGGGTGGCTTAGAACCACTATATGTAGACTGAGCTGGATCCCAGAGATCCATCTGCCTTTGCTTCCCAAGCGTTGGAATTAAAAGGTTTTGCCACTATGTTTAAAGTGCTTTATTTTGATGCCATTTTAAAGTGCCACATCTCTGAAGTGATTTAAGTATGGACTGCAGTATTACATGAAGGGACTCCTATTTAAGGTTTATAACTAAATGAAATTAATAAAAATCACATTAGTTCATATTGTTGTTCCACATATAGGGTTGCAGTACCCCCTGAGCTCTTGTCTCTAGCTGCATATGTAGCAGAAGATGGCCTAATCGGCCATCACTGGGAAGAGAGGTCACTTGGTCTTGCAAACTTTATATGACCCAGCACAGGGGAAGGCCAGGGCCAAGAAGTGGGAGTGGGTGGGTAGGGGAGCAGGGTGGGAGGAGGGTATAGGGAACTTTCAGGATAGCATTTGAAATGTAAATAAAGAAATCATATAATAAAAAATGGGAAAAAGAAAAAAGCACATTAAAATATACTTAAGCCACATTTGTACAAAATCTCTGAGCTGATAAATGTTTCCTTTATGTTTAGAAAGATATAGTTAAACCATTATAATTTTTATTATTATTGTGACTATCACTCATAATGCAGTTGTTAATAAAAATGATTATTTGCAGCCAAGCATGTTGATTTGTTGATCCGGAGGGAGAAAAGAAAGAACAGAAGATGTGCTTGGGATGGAAAAGGATGTACATCTATGGACTTTTAACAACAGATCTGCTTATATATAGGACATGGGACTCCCAACTCACTTGTGCACATTATACCTTGGTCCCTCCTCACACTCCTACACAATAAATGTATTAATTATTTTAGAACACTTCATATATATAGAGAGAGTGATATATACATATATCACTCTAGTGTTCATGATGCCTATGAATGAAGGTAGGAATCAGTAGCATCGGTAGCTTCACATTTAGATGTGGAAACAGACAATAAATGAGTTCCTTCCAACAAACAATCTGGTTGCTAGAATTTCAAGATGAAGGTGCAATAAGAAGTTCTGTCTTATAGCTATGAGATATGGATCTGGTCTAGATCTCTGCTTGGTGTTAAGATGGCAGTGTCTTCATATCATCATGCTTCTGCATATATCTTTGTCTAAGTTATGCTTCTCTAAGGATTCCAATCATATTAGATTAGCTTAGCCTACCATTTTAACCTAATCACCACTGTAAAGATGCTATTGGCATAGGGGATCAGATTCCCATATCTAGGTGATTGGGCTAGTAATCCAATATATGAAACTGTGAAAAATAATACTTAACATCTTTTAATACTTAATACTTTTATTGCCATTTTTAAAATTGAAAACCTCCCAATTACTACATTATATCATAGCTAGGTTGAAATACACAGCAGTCAGGAAGCAGAAAATATGCCTTTGTTCAGAGACTTAGAAAACTTAATGTTTGTGTTGCCTTTGTTCTTTATTATATATTTTCAGTTTATTGGTACAAAACAATTGTATAACCAAGTTCAGATTCCTTTGTTGGCTGTTTGTCTCACTATTCTAACAATCACTTAATGTTCATCACTTATTATTAGGATGACATACATCAGAAAATTAGTAACATGAAAAGTCCTAACTTGATAATCACTGATTTTTTTACATTGTGTCAGTTGCTGTGAATCACAGAGATATGGAGACATAATTGTTGTGTTGACAGTTGTTAAAAGATGTGAGATCTCTAATCACTATAATAAAAGGTATTGTCACCAATAAAGTGACTCTGGAGCTAGGGAGTCATATTGATTTGAGCTTCGGAATGTGCAAGCTCTTTCTCAGTTACCTTGTCCCTCTAGAACTGTAAATATATATTAGCACATTATCTGGAAGAAGAAGGACTTTATATATCAGTTAAGGGTACTTGGTTCATTTTTAGGTGCCTAAGTGAGCCTTCTTAGTTGATGCTGAGATTGTTGTTGATGAGCTCTATAAATCCCTACTATATAAATCCCTACTAGTCACAGCTTCAGTGCATTTGGCAACACAACTCATGAACGAATTGCTTTGAAGGATTTGTGAACTTTAGAAACTGCTATATTTTTACAATTATCCAGAGGCTACAACTGGTTTCATACTGTAAAGCAATATAGTATATTGAGTTAAAATGCATAATAAAAGATCCAACACAATAAAAATGAAACATAAAAATTTTACTTCCATTAACTTCTCTATTTTCCACAGTTCCACAGAGCCACATATCAAGAACTGTGTCTGTGTGGATCCTGTTAATATAAAACTGACGTATCTGCAGGTCAGCAGACCATTGCATATATGTGGGGGCCTAAGTGCAGGATTATCCCATCTTCCCACTGTCCTCCTCTTGTACTCTCCTTTTTGCTTGAGTGGTCATATTTTGAAATTTCCTCAGGACCAGTTTGTCATGCAGTCACGTTTCTCATCACATCTGAAGGATGCTGTGCTTTGCATGGTAATGAGGCCTTCTTTGTTTCAGCTGCTTCAATGCTCTCAGTAACTCCCATCAGTTGTGCATTCTGCAGGCTAATGCCATTTTGGTAGTTATGTAGAGGGCTTTGTAGAGAAAACAGCACTCATTAAAAACAACTTATTTAGCTTAGTTCCTGATGTTAAGCTGTTATGTTTACTCTGGCTTTTTATTTTTGTGCATAAAACAACTTATGAACATTAGTTGCTTGTGTTGCATGGGTATGCTTGACTAGATTATTGTGCCCATTTATATAAATGTTAAAAAAAAAGAAGCTGAACTAAGTTATGACACCCACTTAAATATGTTGAAGAGAAAGGAATGATCTTCCTGGAACAGTTTACTTTCCTTATGTATTTAGTAGCTATTATGGTGCATTTCCCACCATATCTGAGGAAGAATATTAATTTTCTGTCTTCTCTTGAAATGATTGTTATTTGGCATAAATTACTTAAAATTGCATCATAAGACCATGTTACTTCTACAGAGATGTGGTCTGTCAATTTTATAAAATGTGAGTTCATGCCTTATCTAAGCCAATTAAGAATCCTGTCTTTTGCAGTCTTATCTAGACCCTGGGAAATTAGTAGGAAATTGATGTAGTCAAAGGATAGGGAGACCAAGTTTTTCTATTTGCTTCCTGACTAGCTGAACATACCCACATTCCAGTTGAATTGCAATACTGCAAATGAATATAAATACCATTTATTACCAAAGATGATTTTTTTTACCAGAAATCTCCTTGGGACCTTAGGAACAATAGCTGTATATAAATATCTAACACTGAAGCCATAACAGATTGTAGAGAGAAACAGACACTTTTGTTTCATAGTGAAAAGACTATATCCCAGAGAGCAGCAATGATTCATGAGAGGTACACAAAGAGATAAACAAAATTTGATGAAATATGAACCACAGAATAGAGAAGGTTGAGCCCCAAATGGTGAATTTTGCATAATCAAAAGATGCCTTGAAAGCCAGTCATTGAGGGCTACCTGTTAATCTCAGCACACTAGGCATGCAACAAAGAAGATATTAAGTTTGAGGCCAGCTATAGCTACTTAGCAAAATATCTGTCTAAAAACATGGTTTGATAAAAAAAAAAAATCCGACAATCAAATAGTTATGGAGTATTCTCAAAGAAAAGGTAAAGGTCCTCACATCCTGATATCCGCAAAAAGTGGCCATATAATATTTTCAAATCATCTACAACCTTTTAAGTATAATCAATTTATTAAGTTTCCAACTTCATTTTTTTAATTTGATGAATATGGATATTTTGCCTGCATGCATGTCTATACACCACATTCATTAGTGGTGCACATGGGGACCAAAAAAGAGTGTCATATATCATGAAACTAAAGTTAAAAACAGTTTGTGACCCACAATATGGGTGCTGGGAATTGAACCTAGGCCCTCTAGAAGAGTAGCCAGTATTCTCAATCACTGAGCCATCTCTCCAATCCCTTGAACTCATTTTCTTAATGTATGGTATATTGTGATTTTATAGTAAGGCCCGTTATGGGAAATTTTCATTTTCTTTTTTAAAAGATTTTTTTTTTCATGTAATGTGAGCACACTGTCGTTGTCTTCAGACACACTAGAAGAGGGCAACAGATCCCCATTACAGATGGTTGTGAGACACCATGTGGTTGCTGGGAATTGAACTAAGGACCTGTGTAAGAGCAGTCAGTGCTCTTAACTGCTGAGCCATCTGTCCATCTGAAATATTCATTTTCAAATTAGTTATCTAACATGTCATTTTATTGATGCCTTGAATGAACAAAGGAATTAGTTTTCCAAAGGTTACCTTTGGTTTAATATTGAAGAAACATTTTTAATAAGAATAGATCACAAAATATATTTCAAAGCCAATGCCAGGAAGAATAGAGTTAGAAACCTACCATTTGAAACCATTTGAACCAACTAACCACTAGTGAATCCATTAGATAGAACTTTTGAAAAAAGTAACCTTTAGAATCAATAAGTAGCACTAGTGTGTAGCCTGCTACCACTATGTTTAGTGCAGATGTAAGGGAAGATAGACTTTTAAGGAGTTCATCTCCCCTGTTTGCTCCCAAGTTAGTAAATTTCGTTAAGCTTTATATCTTGAAAATAAATGGGAGAATTTTTTTGAAAAGACCCTTTTTGCCACTAGATTGAGAATTGTGGGTCAATTTGTATTAACTCCCTTTATATTCATAAGTTCATATTACATTTGTTCATGCAAAGACTACAATTTCAAATATAAAAGCCCACAGTGGGCCAATTATATTTTTAAATATTCAGGCCAGCAAAATGGCTCAGATGATAAAGGCATTTGTCTGAATTTGACTGAAAGCTCAAGTTCAAACTCAATATGATAATAGAGAACCAAGTCAACAAACTCTCCTCTAGTCCTCATAGCCTTCAAACCCATCACACACACACACACACACACACACACACACACACACACAAACATATTCATGCTCATATGCACACACATGTACACATATGTGCACACATACAGATACAATAAATAAATGTGAAAGTTAAAATAAACGAAATTTTAAACATTGACTCTTGCCTTACTTGCCATTAGACAACGGCCTGAACACTTTCCTCCTAATTTGATTTCATTTCTTACATGAGAGGAAAATGGAATTAAATCATTATTTGACTGTTTTAATTGGATTTTTGTTGATATTTTATGAAATAGCTCATTGAGCTCAATATAATACTTTATGTATAGACTGATTAGAAGAGATTGTATTTGGCCATAGTTGTTACAAAAGAAAGAAAATGATCATGGTATCTTTTTATCTTGAAAAGTTACATATAAGTCATTTCGCGTTTATCAGTACAAGAGACAAAGTAGGCTCAGTGAATGGTTTTCTATTCTCATGTTTATTATGTTATCTTATATTGCTAAGACAAATGAATCTATAAAATGAAAATAATAATAAAGCACAACTTTTATTTTTATCACTGGCTACCAAATTTGTAAAGGCCTAAAGTAGCGGAGATATCATTTTATGAGATTTATCACATTAGAGTTAAATGAGCTTGGAAATAAGGTAAGGGGGCAAGAGAAGCTAAGACAAAAGTTCTGATCAAGGCTCAAAGATTAATAATAAGCTGAGCATATATAAAGGGAAAAAAACACAAAACCCCTTCTTCAGATGAAGTATGTTGTAGCAGCAAGGTCAGGACAGGCAGCCAAAACATCAAAGTTCCCATGGGAACCTGCAACTGCAGCCAACACAGATGACTGTCCAGGTTGATAAGACCTGTCATGGTGAATGTTCAAGGTCTGCTTAGCTTGCTAAAGGCTGGGAAAACTGCTCTGCCTTTTCAAGGCTGGAAAAGACCTACTCAAAGCTAAGAAGGCTACAAAGAACAGACTTGGCACATCATCTATGCTTAAGAAATAGTTTATGTTGCTGTTTTAATAGAAACAGAATAGGGATCTTCTTTTACCTAAATATGTTTCATTTCTCCTCAGCTTTCACTCAGATTACAATTTCTTTCTTCAAATGTGAACTCCAATGTTGGGAAGGTTTCCATATAGAATTATATGTTACTTTAAGAAAGCTACAACTAAGTACTCATTAACCCCAATGGACAATATCTAGAGGCCACAATTACATCATGATTTGGCTCTCAGAATATATGACACTAAGTAGGGAGTTACAAAGGGAGGGACCATTTTGCTTTGAATGTGAAATATCTCTTATAGACTCATGTATGTGAACACTTTGTTAATAGATGGTAGTAATCTTTTGGAAGGTTGTGGAACTTTGTAGGAGAAACTGAGTCACTGAGGTGGGCCTTACAGTTTTGTAGCCAGGCCCTTTCCTTGTTCTTGTTCTGCTTCATAATTGTGGGTGCAGTGTGGTTACATCTTTCTAGCTCCTGCCTCTGTGACTTCACTGGCATTAAGGTTTATATCCATTCAAATTGTAATCCAAAGAACAACTTTTTTTCTTAAATTGCTTCTTGTCGGTATTTAATCATACCAACCAAAAAGTAAATAATGTAATGGCTATCCTGTTTACAGGCTGTGCTAGGGCAACATTTGTGACTTGAGTAGCCAAGAAAAAGAAAGAAGATAAGAAAAGTAATTCATAGACATCATTATAAAGTAGACACCAAAAGATCCTCTAGAGGAATGAGAAATTCATTGCTGTTCAAATGCAAATCTCAGAAATGAACAAGTACTATTATTGCTGCACCTGTTTCAGCATTTAACAAAATGTATTTATTCATGTAATTTCTTCATATATCTAATTCACTAACATTATATGGCCTCCTCTTATTGCCTTGTTTATGTTAGTTGTTTAGATGCCACGTAATGCTATAGAAGACAAGAAAAAGACTATAATCTTCCAGTTCATCAGTTTGCTTCACTGTAATATACAGCCAAAAACTCTACGGCTGCCCCCTAGTTCTGTCAAACATAGATTCTAATTCCCTGGTGTTCCAGTTTTTAGGAAAATGTTGAGTAAAGATAGAACATAGACTATTGAGTATCAAGACAGCAAGCAACACAAAAGACCATTTTTCTTTTCTGTATCTTATTTTTTAAAGCTTCCCTTTCATTTTTAAATATATAATTTAAGGTGTTTGGGTATGTGTTCTAAAGGATAGATACCCACAGAAAGGAGAAGAGGCTCTTCCAAGTGCTTGATGTCCCTAAAGAGGAACTAATTTGGTTACTAGCACTCACATCAGGCAGTTCACAACTGCCTGTAATTCCAGATCCAACTTTCTAGCCCATCTTTCATGTAACGTCTCTTTATGCTTCCATATTGCTATCAAAGACTCCTTTTCATCATAATGTTACAATAAATAAGTCACCACAAATGTTAAAATTTTTGGAGACATATTTTCACATAGGGTACAAATCTTCTATTCAAAAGCAGTTCAGGTGAAGGTGTAATTAATTAAATTGAAGTAAATGGAACTTGAACATAAAGTAGTGAATCTCCTTTCACAAGAATCATAAAAACAATGTGTGTGTGTGTGTGTGTGTGTGTGTGTGTGTGTGTGTGTGTGTGTGTGTGTAGGGGTAAAATTTGGGAATATTCAAGTGAATGTATTAAAATTAGTATTTAGGTCTTCAACTCACATGATTTTGTGACTTTGGACAAATATTTCACCTCTTGCCCTGCTGATGCCCTTCTTTTTAAAATGATTCCCAGAGTAAAATGTTAGAATGCATAACTCCTAGGGCCTTTTTTGTAACAAGAGTGTATGAGCTAAATACATTCATTTAACTAGAAAAGCAATTCAAGTGTAGTCTATGCAAATGAACCAGTAATGCTCAGTTTGCATGAAAAAGATGATACATTAATTGTTAGAATTATTTCATCAATGACCTAGCCCTTCTCCTTACGATGTTCCATCAGATTTAGAAGTTGTCAGTCAGAGCATTAATGGTTTATGTCAAGTGAAAAGGGAAATCTTTAGGGGGAGTTATATGCCTTAAAATAAATGACTAGCATTTTATTATGGAAAATTTGCCCTTGCCAATTCCATTTGGTGGCTTCTCATTTCTTTAAGCTAGAGCAAGTATCCAAGGAGCTGAAGGGGTCTGTAGCCCTATAGGTGGAGAAACAATATGAACTAACCAGTAACCCCAGAGCTTGTGTCTCTAGCTGCATATGTAGCAGAAGATGGCCTATTCGGCCATCATTGGGAAGAGAGGTCCCTTGGTCTTGCAAACTATATGCCCCAGTACAGGGGAACGCCAGGGCCAAGAAGTGGGAGTGGGTGGGTAGAGGAGCAGGGTAGGGGGAGGGTATAGGGGACTTTCGGGATAGCATTTGAAATGTAAATGAAGAAAATATCTAATAAAAATATATATACAAAAAAGATAACCATTAAAGATATTATATAGTATATAAAAATCCACCCCAAAATTACAAAAGTATATATTCTTATAAGCAGTCCATGGCAATTTCTCGAAAACAAATCACATGTTGGGCTAATTTAATTAATAATAAATAAAAATAAAATAATTTCTTACATTTCTTATAAAATCATACTGTAATAAAACTAGGCATGGCTAAAATTCAAAACTATAGAAGCTATAAATACTTGCAATAGGTACAGTAAGTTCCTTAATTTAAGAAATTAGATGAGTAATTTTAAAAATACTAGAATCCACTAAAGATCAAAAAACATATATGACATATGACATGTTATATCTTTATTATGTATTATTTATTATACATTATGCCATATACATTACACATTGTATATTATATTGCATATTATATCATATGTTACATATTACATATAATAAGCAATATGTTGTATATATTATGTAACTGTGTATATAATTGTATAAAGTTAGACAATATATAATGTTTAGAGAGAGGTTACATATAAGAAGGAAAATTCCAAGAACATTCCAGTTGACTTAACAAAGTAAGAAGGATCAGGGCCATGTTGCAAATAATAATTTATAATTGAACAAAGTAGTAATTCTTCCTACTCTTCTTTCTCAAACATGAGACTATCTTCATGTTGACCAAAGTATTACTCTGAGGCAGTTTACTTATGATTGATGACCTGAAAATGAAGGTTGGCTTTTATTTCACTTGAAATGCAAACAGATTTGACAACCTATATATAGCTGCTCTGGCATTTTTTTTTTAAACAAAACCAAACACCTACATAGGCCTTCGATTTACATTGCTTTTCAAAAAAAAAAAAAAAATTCACATAGAAGCTATCAAGAAATATATTTCACAGCAGGCAAATTAATTGGTTTTACAGTATTTGAATGGAGGGTTTGTCAAATAAAACATGCCATGACAGTTAATAGTGTCATTTAGAGCCAGAAAATTATTGGCTTATTTGTTATTGGATAAAAGGAAGGCAAACATTTTGTATTAGGAAGTTTTAATGTGTTTTAAATCCTCATTAGGGATTAATGGACATGCTTGCTTAGCATAGCACCTCATTAATTTGAGGCTAAACAGTTACGTCTGTGTTTCAATCTCAGTGTTGTTCCTTAACAATTTTTTTTTTACTTCTCTTTAATTAGATCTTGCATTTGAGTTTGGTTTTTACACCATTGGAGATGTAGAATTAATTAATGAGATTTATAAATTTAATGGAAGTAAGTTATTCTTAGATATCGGCTCATTTTTGTGAGCAGTTAAAGCACATGTAAGTAGTCGCAGATCTAAGAGATTTCAGAAGCATAGAACAAATTTGAACTTCCTTGAATATATTTAGCAGTGTCACTTGGCATTAATAGATAAAAGTGTTTTAATTAGAGTTATAAATAATAGGGGAACTGGCGAGGTTTCAGTTTCCCATGCACATGGCTTGTTCTTTAGGATCATCACTGTCAGAGAAGAGCAATTGTAACTGTTCCTGTGGAATTGCGATGTCATCCACTGGCAATTAAGACAATTCTAAGTGCAGAGTTTTGAGAATCAATAAGGCACCAAGTTCATTGGAGGTTACTTTGAAAGTAGAGCCATGTTCTATCAAGTAAGTTCTGTTGTCACATTTTTTATTGAGTGCCATTTCAAAAATCAGTTCTACTTACATGTTTTTTTTTTTTTCAGGGAGATTACACTGAGAAATTGGGCTTCTTTATCCTAAAATTGGCATTTAAATAATTATCTATTTAGCAGAAGAGCATAGAGTTTTTTTAGAGTGAGTGACCACCAAAGTCAAAGAAAGACATTTCTTTTCTAAAGGACTTTGAAAGAATGAAACTAAAGATATAAAATTTTAAATTCATTTTGTAATTGTGATTGAAATAGTTAATTTAAGACCTCATCAAGTATCCGTGGCAGCTTCACATTTATCTTTGAACAAATCAGAATTCTTTGTATCTTAGAACAATAAATGTTTTGAAAACCAAGACCTATAATAAAAGATAATTATTTTATGTTTCATGTTGATGATCATATATTAAGTGTATAAAATTATTGTTGAAATAGTCTTTCCCAGGAATGAGCACATTAGTTACTTATCCAATACCAATACAACATATGCAACTCACTGATAAGTGGATATTAGCCCAAATGCTCAGAATACCCACGAAACAACTCACAGAATTAACAAGTTTAACAAGAAGGAAGGCCAAAGTGTGGATGCTTCAGTCCCACTTAGAAGGGGGAACATAATAATCACAGGAGGCAGAGGGAGGGACCTGGGTGGGAGAGGGGAGGAGGAGGGAAAGGGTGAACAGGATCAGGTATGGGAGGAGACAAGAGAGAAGTCTAGAGGGTCAGGAGAATGAATAGAAATATGTAGCAGTGGGAGTTGGGGAACGGGGGAAGCAGTAGGAAGGAACCACTAGAAAGTCCCAGACATCAGGGAGGTTCTGAGGACCCAATAGAGATGACACCCAAACGTCCAACATTGGGGAGACAGAACCTGAAGAGACCACCTCCAGTAGACATACACAGCCTCCATTGAGAGACAGGGTCACCCACCCATCTCAAAGTTTTTAACCCATAATTATTACAGTCTGAAGGAAATGAAATTCAGGGACAAAATGGAGCAAAGCCTGAAAGAAAGGGCATCCAGAGACCACCGCACCTTGGGATCCATCCCATGTGTAGACAACAAATTCTGATACTATTGCTGATGCCAAGATGTGTTTGCAGTCAGGAGCCTGGTATGGCTGTCCTCTGAGAGGCTCTGCCAGCACCTGACTAAAACAAATGCAGATACTTAGATCCAACCATTGAACTGAGCCCAGGGACCCCTATGAAAGAGTTAGGGGAAGAGCTGAAGGAGCTGAAAGGATTGTGACCCCATAGAAAGAACCATAGTATCAACAAACCAGACCCCTTGGAGCTCCTAGAGAGTAAGTCACCAACCAAAGAGTATACATGGGCCAGCCCATGGCTCTTGCTACATATGTAGAAGAGGACTGCCCCATCTGGCAGCAGTGAGAGGGAAGGGGCTTGGTCCTGTGGAGGCTCTATGCATCAGCATGGGGGATGCTAGGGTGGTGAGGCAGG
This sequence comes from Mus pahari, assembly GCF_900095145.1. Taxonomy (NCBI): domain Eukaryota; kingdom Metazoa; phylum Chordata; class Mammalia; order Rodentia; family Muridae; genus Mus; species Mus pahari. The sequence goes on from NC_034613.1 coordinate 58,609,031, forward strand.
AATGGGTAGGTGGGGGGAGGAGCACCCTTGTAGAAGCAAAGGGGAGGGGGGATGGAAGGAAGACCTGGAAGGGGGGACAACATTTGAGATGTAACTAAATAAAATAATAAATAAAATATTTTTAATTAAAAAAATTGAAAACCAAAACCAAAACCAAATAACATCATACAGACTGAGAAGGTTAAATTTAGGAATATACATGCATATACATAAACATATATGCATGTAACAATAATTAATGAAAAACAAGGTCATAAATTTTTAAAAGAGCAAGTCAAAAATGTGAAGGGAGATTATATAATTTTATCAAAATTTCAAAACATAAAAGAAATAATTAAAAATAAAATATTGATTATTAACATATAGAGTATCAGAATGATCATCACTTCCCTCTCACCTTCCCTCCCTCCACTCCCCCCCTCCATATAACCTTCCTTAGATAGCAGAACAGCAAAGTAGAGGAGAGTACAACAAAGGAAAAGCAAGCAAGATGTGTCAGAACCTAGGACGCCGACAGTCTGAGAATTTGGCTCAAGTTTTGAGCCTGGATGGAGGTAAAATTACAGAAAATATTGGTGTGTGATTTTGGACTTGAGAACTTGGCCAGAGGAGGAAACAATACATTTTGAGTATTGGCAATGGTAGCAGCCACAACCAGAATGAACCCATAGGTCACTTCAAGAGATAAGTCATAACCTTGAAATTATGTGGATCAAGCAATAAGGACTTTTCTTGTTCCTTGATTCTTGATTTGTTATAGTAATATTCCTAGTTTATTATTCTGTCTGGAAAAAGTCTATCACACACACACACACACACACACACACAGAGAGAGAGAGAGAGAGAGAGAGAGAGAGAGAGAGAGAGAGAGAGAGAGAATACCAGAACACCCTCCTGATTATAGCTCCCTCTTTTATAGAAAGTAGTTATTAGAACATGTAAATGAATAGCAAGCTAATGGCTATTCAGAACCCATGGAATTAAGTACTCTTCACTTTAAATTCTGTATGCCATTAGGTACTCTTAGCTGATGATGGCCTTTTCTACACTATGCATTCTGCTGTTGCCCATACCTAATGTAATCAGTGAAGAGACATCTTCATAATGAAATACATTGTTCACCCTTTCCCATCCTGCCAACCACTCCTTTTACTTTCTGTTGTCATATCCCCTTAAGTCCTGTCTCTAGTCTCCTTTGTCACCTTCAGTGAGAGCCAGCAGATGGATCAGCAACCTGAAGCTCTTTATGAACTAGATCCCTGAAAATGATTTAATGATTAATTAGCAACATTCAGAAGATGTCACAGTGTCAAGCCTATAACAGCACCTCCTCCTTATGAGCCATAAGGGACTTAGAATATGAACATGATCATAAACCTACTGGACTAAGGTATCCTGATATACCTTACTTCATTTCAACATCACAGAATTTCCTAAAGCAGTTTATTTTAATTGTTCTCAGATAAGTAGGGAAACACATTCAGGTGATTTTGCCCCCAAGGTCATAAAACAAGTTTCAGTGCTGGAATTTGAATCAAAATCAGTTGAACCTCAAAGACACCTTAGAGATTCCAAAAATAGAGTAAATAATATGTAATTTGAAAATGAACAAAAGCTTATTACCACCTTTTCCATTTTACTTGTAGTCTCTTGTATGATTTTAGGCAGACATTTTCTGTATTTGTTTTGGCATATGTTAAATTCCTTTAAGCTTCATACTCTGCTCTTTGTCCTTTTCTTTCTTAGAGAGAATAGTATGGTATTTATTGGCCTATTTTACATGGAGAATTTTGATCACATAGCATCCTGAAAAATTGTCCAGGAGCAGCATTTTTATAATTTCCTGTTTTTGAGATTATAATTACATCATTTACCTCCTTCTCTGTCTCCCCTCAAATTCTTCCTGTACACCTTCTTCTCCAATGCTCTCTTTCAAATTCATGCCCTCTTTCCAAGAACTGTACTTTAAAGTAAGCATCAATTCTGTGGATACAAAGGAGTTTTTCTGTTTTAAAATAAAATTGTAAGATGAGCTGATTTGGGAGTGCCATCTAACTGTTGGCAGTGCCATCTAACTGTTGTGACATCTTTGTTGTTGTTGTTGTTGTTGCTATTGTTGTTGTTGTTTTTATTGTTGTTGTTGTTTTGATTAAGGTCATATTACCCAAGAACTTCTGTCTGCAGCTTATGTACTATTAACTGCATCCATTTAATCATAAACTCTTGAATACGAATGAAACTAGGGATAGATTAAAATGATGCAAGAAACAGGGACAGCAATAGATCTTAATGTGTGTGTAGTTTGTAGTTTCCCAAATTCATTTTGGAACCTGGGACTCCATGGATGGAGAAAGCAAAGATTCTGCAAATACAAATAAGAAACAATAGGCTGTTGCTGCCATATTTCCAAATGACCAATGATGGAGATTAAGAATTTGAATAGACCAAGGCTCATTTTTAGGAATATTATAACCTGCACTTTCACTTGATTATTTATCAGGGGTCTCTGTATCACATAATTCAATTATGAGGATAAATGTGGTAATCTGTTAATGAAAATACAAATGGAATTCATTTGAAAGTTGCTACCAGTGTCAATTGTAGATATTGTTTAATTGAGCCAGTTATTTAATTTACAATTAAACTTACAAGTTTTTTTATTTTACTTTGAGAAATCTTTACAAAGGTAGAGGCTTTGATTGCCACATTTTGTTTTACAACCTTGGGATGATTTATGGCAAAAAAATTACCTTTCTTCCCTCACAGTCCCTTAGCAATAATGCACTTAGAGGCACACACTATGGGTTAAACATGTAATAATCATTATTCTTTTAATGTTTCACACTAATCTCCATTATTTTCTTTTAATTCTAGTCACTGCTTATGTCTCCCAATGCCACAATCAGGATATTTTTGATATCTTGTATTACCCTAATCGCCAAGAAGAATGCTCCAAACTGATTAATCCCAAAATGATTAAAACTTCCTATGCAATTCATTGTTGCTGCAGTTCATTTGATATTTGATGACTTAAAGGTACCCTAATTATTTCATAAGATATGCCTGTATCATGAGGCAGATGATCTATATGTGGCCTCTCTGTGGCTACATGGAATAGCTGCCTACATGGTTTGATTCAAAGGATAGGTTCTGGTGAGCATTGTCATTCTACTCAACACTTGCTTGATGATATATACCTCCCTTCCCTGGCTCTCAGGGGATCATATCTATGCCTAGCACAAGAGGGTCGTCTAGGGCCAGGAGTAAGAGCACAGCCTCCCTGTATGTCATCCTTGTACAGCTACTTTCTACTCTAGGGGGAGGGGATGGAGATGGGAGATTTGAAAGCATGCTGCAGCTCTGAGTGACTAACATATGATTTGTGGACTATTTAAGTACTCAAGAGTAGATTCAGAAAGAGAAGGTGGTGGCTCCTGACCTAAGCGACAATGTGGCTGTTCTAATTCCAGTACTACCATTACCTCTCCTCCAGAACTCCTAGGAAAGGTGTGGGTGGTTTTGCCTGAGACAGTGTTTGAGAGGACAAATTCTAACCTTGGTTTTAGTGTGTATTTCTTCCAATGTGTACTGTGACACCAGAGTAGTGCTTGCAATTCAGAGGGCTCAGAAATTTAAGTGGCCTCAGGTGGCTCCAGCATTTCACACTCCCTGTTGGCTCCTTGCCTGCTGGCAGGTCCAGGAGAAAAGAGAGAGGTCCCAGTACTGCCAGGGTCTCTCCAAGCCTGAGCGGAATGGCAACTGTCAGTGGCCCAAAAGGATATCGTCCTTAGTGAGGTAACCCAATCACAAAAGAAGTCACTAGATATGCACTCACTGTTAAGCGGATATTAGCCCAGAAACTTAGAATACCCAAGATACATTTTGTAAAACACAAGAAAACCAAGAAGGAAGACCATCGTGTGGATACTTCATTCCTCCTTAGAATAG
>NC_034613.1:58613579-58624001 GCF_900095145.1 Mus pahari
AAAAGAAAAAGAAAGAAACACACCAATCCAGGAACCAGGTGTCTTGTTGAAGCAGGAACTCAACTCTATGGCATCAGCCTCTTGCTTATATAAGTTTGGAACATAGGGAGGGGGATTTTTGGTGGGGTAGGGAGGTGGGGAAGGGTGATGGAAGGTATGGAGTGACTGACAGGACCAATGACAAACCTCTCCATCAGCAACAGCAGGGCAGAGGCAGGGCCAAACAGGACTTGCTGAGTCATCCTGATAAGGAAGTGACTCAAACTAGAGCCAGGTTCAGGTTAGTCCTCAAGGCCCAAGGCAGGGCCAAAATGGGGCCCAACAACTCCCATATGGCTTGAGGACTACAGTGTGGACCTCAAGGCTGGGAGCTTCTGTTGGATATGGCTCTGTCAGTGAATACCAGAAGAATACCAATAGTTATTCTTTCCATGGCACTTAAATGAGTCCTCCAGTAACTTATTGTCTATTTCTTCTGTAAACAGACAATTTCTCTGTCTCTTTATTTGCATGGAGTCTTCAACATAAGAGTGATGTTTTCTTCCATCTTTAAGCCTCTCCCCCACTCCCATACACCATCCTGAGCACAGTGTGAGCTCAATCAGGATTTGTTGTCTAAAGAAGTAAATGGGAGACCTGATGAATAGACAGATTGTGAATGAATGAGATTCTATTATTACCCTTGTCAAGGCTATCTCACCATGTATGGCCCAGTGGGTTTCTCATTGTTGTTTTCCTGTCCCATCTAGACCTTTAACTCGGAGATACAGGTCAGGTGTCAGCATTTGTCATTGTAAGCTCCCATGCCCAATGCTTTTCCAGACACTTAGGAACTGTTTACTCCTTAAGAAGCACTTGCAACTCCATTTGAGTTGTTTGTAGAGAAACCAGCTATCAGACTAAACTAGATAAATTTGCAGAAGTAGTGACTTCATGATACTAGATTCTAAGATTTTCTTAAAAAATAAATAAATAACTGTGTGTGGCTACATAAAGATTTGTCTGTAAAGTTCTCAGTCCTCAATGATTCTGTCTCTGTCTCTAATTGTCATTACCTGACTTTCTGCAGTCCTCCGCGTCCACATCTCTTTTTCTTGACAGAATTTCCTTCCATAAAGAAATGAACATCTGTAACTCCAGGAGGAGAAATGATATTTTCAGCTCCCACGAGGCAGCTATCAAATGCACTTTTCATAATAGAAGTAAGAAAAACCACAGAAGGGTCATAGCACACTCAGCATCTCTCAATTTACTTGCTAAACACAGGTGCACCAGAGTTTCAAGAGGATCAGTCACCATTACTTTTACTTTACATTAAATTATATTTTCTAGTTATAAATGCTGAAACTTTGATAGGCAAAATTACTGAATATGCCTCCTATCAAGGTTTCTAACCCAAGTTTTTGACTCAGGAGAGTACTCTTTCTGTTCAAAAATATTGGTGTTTTAGTCCTCTTTAGTTTCAAAATTAATATTGATATGTTTGTGTAAAAAAGGTAAGCAATGGTACTAGGAGAGGAGCTTGATGCCAGATATTTATCCTGTAGCATTGACTCTGACACTATACAACAATGACAATTTAAATCTTCATTACAACTTTGGATATTTGTGTTTGGGAAAGGGACTAATTGAAAATTTAAGAATCGTCTTGAAAACTATAGTTGCTGTACCATTGAGAAATTAGTGGGAATGTTTTTGTTATTATGAATTACCAACAAGAATTTTAAGTTGTAGAATAATACGTTAGACCAGAAAATATACATTCTGTGGACTATCATGATTTGATCATTTAAAAATCAGAATCTAAAGTAGTAGCTGGAGAGGTGGCTCAGCAGTTAAGAGTATTTGTCACTTTTAACAAGCATCCATAGCTCTAATTCCAAGAGATCTGTCACCTTCTTCTTGCCTCCATTTGTGCCAGGTGCACATGTGGTACACATATGTATATGGATATACATGGAACATTCTCCTTTATAGAGCTTTGTAGCACAGAGTCATAGTTGTATATGGATTATCTTCTCATTCACCTTTCTGTCAAACATACCAAGTCAATGAGAAAGAAAAAACATGTCTTTTTTTGCTTCCTATTGCATTTCTGCCTATTGCCAGCCTGATTCAAAAATAGGTTTCAAAAATATTTCTTGAATAAATTAAAGAATAAATGAACTATGTTAGGTCAATTACTTTTGAGCCCCTTTATAAAACCTATAATTTAAGGTGCTTTATAACAAGTGTCTAGCCAATTTTTGAACCTTTATTTGTAGTGTCTCTTTATCCTATATTCAAAAGTTATTGCATTAGGAAGGATGATTATATAATTTGTCATTCTGAGTGGAGAATGTTTAATATGAAAGGGAATACAGCTAATAATTATACTAGAATAACAAGTATAACTTGGAAATGTGTGTCAATCCAGGGTAGCTAACCTCATTATTGGACGCCATCTCAGCATGTCTCTTTTACTTGGGATCTTATGCTTCCTGAAACCGAGACCCTTACATGTAGAAGACATTCAACAAATTATGGTCGAAATCAATGGCTATTCAATAATGAATTTTATAAGACTTTAAGATTTACATGATATCATGTGCATTTTTGAGGTTGAAAAGAAATCTTGTGTCACAGGCCTCTTTTGATTTCCTCAAATATGCTTTAACTTTGTTCTTCAAATATTTTTAACTTCATCTGTAATCTGAGCATAATAATGAACCAGCATTGCAAGAGGTCTCGGGTTCACAGATACTGTATTATTGTTCATAGTACAGGACTTGCCCATCATCTCTCAAAGCAGTTAATGAGAGATAACTGCTCTTTTCCTTCCCAGAACACAAGTAATGGGATTTTTTTAATATACTAAAGAGAGGTGGGAATGTTTAGGCACAAGTACCATGGTGCCAGGTGGTGGTTCTACTCATCATTCACCACAGTTAACTGCTATCTCATGTTGATGTCTGCCTCATCGCATTCACTGGCTGCCAAACCCTGGGAGAAAAATGTCATTTGCTTGACATACAGCAAGTCCTCAGCATGTTGATGTTAAGGTTGGATTTTGATTGATTAAGAAAATGTCACACAGAGAGAGACAGAAAGATGCCTCATGGTATTCACGTACTATCTGCTTGAGATTTCCTCTAAATGCCAAGGCAAAGCTGCAACGCTCACAGGAACTCAGTTTATTTTGTATTAAAAAATATGTAGGCATGAGGGGAAGTGAGTAGTTTTATTGTAACTTGATATGCCATGTTTGGGAGGCCTGCCTTTTCTCAAAGAGAAATGGAGGCAGAGTTGATGGGGAAGGGGCAGGTGGAAAGAAGAGAGAAGGGAAGGGAAACTTTTCATGAGGTAAACATTATTATTATTATTATTATTATTATTATTACTATTAAGAATTTTTAAAAACAAAAATAGGCATCTGGTTATGACTGCCCAAGTTGAAGGAAAATCAAATTAATCAGATTTTATATAGCCTTCTTCTTCAAATGTAATAATATACAAATAATATACAAACCTATGTTTCAGGATTGAAAGGCTGGGAGATCACAAGGTTAAGTTCCCTTTTTGGATAAACCTGAAGGGGAGGAAACCAGCTCAGAGTCCTACAGTGCATGGGAAAGAGCAAGGAGTCACTTTCTTCCCACATATTACACTTTGGCTTCCCTGCTTTGCTGGAGTAATAAAATATTAGCCATTTTCAGACCTTGGTTCTTTCCATTTAAAAGGGAAAATAAAGTTGTTAGGGTTTTTTTCTGTCTTGATGGCTTATCTGACAGTGAACACTGCAAACTTTTCTGAGTTTAACTTGGTTATATTTATTATATTTTGTTTATTTTAGGTAAGCCTTACCAGTGATCCAAGCTGTGTTGAGGAAATCTTGCGGGTGAGTTTGAACTTTTATTTCTGTGTCGTTTAACAACAAAGCAATCTATCTGTTTAAATTGTTGAAAGTACTCTTGCACTCAACTCCAAGATCTTCTGCTTATATCACCTGCTTCATTTCTTACCTCTGATCACTCTGCACTCTAAATTAATTAAAGTTCTGGTGATTTCTTAGCTGGTCTAGGACATAACTTAGAATTCTGGAAAAAGATGCCTCTCATCGTATTTAGAAAATATTCCCTATTCACACATCATACCTTAATCCTCACCTCACCTGTCTGTTTTCGGACTCTCAGTGGCACCTCATTGGGACTTGAATACACTGGCAATGCAACATAGTTATAGAGACTGTGAAGGAAGCATAAGCAGGCTGACTGTCCATGCCTTGTATGGACAGCCCTACTTAGGAGAATGGGAGAAGCTTACAGGAAGAACGAAGTTGAAACAGATAGTTAGCACAGTAGTAAAATACCACAAGGAAGGGAAAAAGTGTATTTACCTATCATCTTTGCCAGTTGGAATCATATGGTAATATAGTATTTAAAGATGATGAATAATAGGAGGGAGTTCCTGCCCTGGCTTTGCCATTTGTCACTTTTGTGACTTTGTGACTTTGGTCAGATGACTTCATCTTTCTGAATCTCACTTCCTTGTCTGTCAAAGATTATAATATCATAATTCTCTTGTAAACTTCCAAGTAGTATATAAATGCTCATTATTATGATAAATGATGACCAGTATAGGCATGTGAAAACCATACAAGTTTTCTTCCAGGAAAAGAAGACAAAGTGTGTGTCAGTGAAACTTAGTAACCCCTTTCCCTCAGTTAACAACATCAGACTGACTCTCCTAAAGCCCCGGCTCCTAGGTAAGTGCTTTCTCAGCAGGCTAGTATTTGAAGCCATCCATGCCAACCTGCTGCCAAAGAATAGTGAAGAACATTATGTTGCTAAAAGTCACCTTGGCCTGCTAAACACTTTTCCTTCCTATGGCTATCTCTGAATCTGCTTCAGCCAAAAGACCATGCTTTTGAGAATTAGAAAGATTGGTCTTTCTTGTTTGATTGGAGATTATACTCTATAGACTGAAGATATGGTGGCCACTTTTGTAAGAAAAGAGCTCAGCAATTTGTTCAGTATCTATCCTTTGGGCCCTGGGCCTTGACAGGAACCATAAGAGTCACAGTGAAATCTACAAGCATGATATACCCTGGGAGCTTGGCTATTTGTTCCATTGGGTAAATACTGGAAATTCCATACAACATTCCTTGTTATCACCCAGCATCTTTAAAGAAAGGCAAGAGTAAAAGAAATGGCTTACTCAGTGGGCATGGTAACCTTGGTCTACTCTTGGTCCCCTGAGGGGCAAGCATAAATAAGTGCATCAGTCAGGGCTTTTGCTTTGCACCCAGAATGTCATATCCATCTAAGAGTCACCATCTAACTTGTCACTATTGAATTCTCTCCTTCAGGCATCCCAGCCTGGTGTTTAAGTGTGTCACACAGTGACAGTGAGGGAATTAGTGAGAACACCTGTCAGAGTCTGAACACTGAGGGAAACAGCAAGCAGCCTTTCACTTAAGCATGGAAAAAAGGCTGGTAGCCTTAGTAAGTTCATAAAAAGTAGCTGCAATTGAAGAAACAAAAGTCCTTCTGGTGTTCTTGGAAGAGAACCTAGGGAAAATTGGTGTTTTGTTTTCTGTTTTAATTGGTTGATTGGTTTGGGTTTGGAAGGTGTATTGATTGTTTAGAATTCTGTTTGATTTATATTCTTCAGTAGTGTTATAAATGAATAGAAGTTCTCTTATGGAAGAGTGGAATGTTTTATTCTCTATATATGGATCAAGACTTAACTTTCAAAGTTTATTCCTAAAATCTTATGACTTGTATTTAAATTGTTGTAGACCACGCTGCATGTCATGACAGAGCATACTTTAGGACTTGTTTTTATTCACATGTCCATGCTGCTAATTTCAGGACCCTGTTGTCTCTAGGTTGTGTCCTTCTTCAGGAAAAAATATTTTTCTTTTTCTCAGCTTCTCCAGTGAACCCCTCTGTGTTTTTCAAACTAAATTGATTCAAACACAGGCAAAGTAACTTTTCCTTTTCTCAGTTTTTCTCCTGAATCCTTCTGTGTTTTTCAAACTAAATTGATTTAAAAGCAGATTCATCTCTCCTAGGTAAAATAACTGTGTAGCTGGAAGATGTGGCTCTAGCCCCCTGAGGAGAAAGAATTGGCTCCCAGTTGCTCTTGGCATTTCTTTCCTTAGGATCTGCATTAGTCTGTTTATCTAAGCTACAAAGGAAGATAAGCCCCTTTCTACCTCACTGCTTAACCCCTACTAAAGGAATTTTATTAATTAAATTTGTTCTTTGACAATTTGATATACATTGTACATAATGCATTGTGATTACACTTATCTCCCACAATCTCTTATCTCCCTCCCACCCCTGTCAACCACTCCTTCTATTGATTTCTTTCTCACATTTCTGTCATATTGTTTCGTGACAGAAGTCACTGTACAGGCTATTTGCTTATGTATATTTTAGTTTATTCATTCTTCTAACTTTCCTTCCTCTCTGATCATCTTTTCACTACTATATATGAAAACCCAAGGACAGATTTTTTTATTAGCCAGGTGTGACACCATCAGTGTATCCTATTGCCAACTCTGCAAGCAAGGGTGGGGCTTGCATGAGGAAGAAGTGGAGTAAATCATAGTTTTCTATGTTGTTGAAATCTAGTGGTCTCTGCACTATCCTTAGCTGTCAACTGCCCTGCCACCACCAGACTTCACTAAGAATCTCTTAAAAATTATATTTAAAAATTATATTTAAAAATTCATACACTGGCTAACATTTCTTGCATTTAAAGAGAAAACACTAACAACTTTAAAAGAGTTTGAGCAAGCCATAATGACAGAAATTCCTCCTTCTTGGCATTATAGAATATTTTCAAGTTTCATTTCAATTGATAATAAAGACAGGTATAGCAAATATACTACTCATGATAAAAGAAGTACTACTAATAATATCTGGATAGAATTTAAATACATTTATTTGAATCCTCAGAGAAACCTCTAAAGAAATAATTTTGTATAAATTATGTACAACATTCATCATGCATATATTTTTCACAAAATATGTACAAATTAAATTCTTCATATTCAATATTTTAAAACATACTAGAATGTATCCACCTATGAAAAAAACCTCATAAAACTACTTTGTTCCACAAAGCAAGCTACACAGGCGCAGGTGTATTTAGCACTTCACAGGAATATTATCACTTATTATAAATTTTATAAATTAGCCATTTGTAAACTAGATCCTAGCTTATATTCTTGTTTCTATCAGTGTGCCATTTGCTCTTTAGAGTCAAAGTACTCTCTAGTGCAAACAGAAATAAAAAATAACAATAGCTCTACCCACTGATGACATTTTGCAGTTACAATTCATTTATCATACAGGGATTCCTAGACTGCTCATAAGTAATAATATGGGCAAAACCAGCAGCTTCTTTTCTGAACTCTACGGGGTTTTATGCATCATAGACTCATCATTTCTGGGAGCATTAAGCCAATGAGAATAGCATGCTCTAAATGCTACCATCTAAGGATGGATGTTCAGTGATTATTTGTTCTGCAACAATACGATTTATTTGTATCTAGCAAGAATTTACATAAAATGTCAACAAACTATCAATTAAATCCTTTCTAGAGTCAAAAATGCAGATAGCATGCTTCTTTTAGATTTGATGCTGAACAGATTGTGTTTCCTAGCAAAGTACCTTCTGTAGATGATAATTTCATAGGCAAACATCTGTAAGGGTAATTCACTGTTTATGAGAAATGCTGAATTCACTATCTAGGATTTAGGAACTGTATTTGATAAACTGTGCTTTCTTACAATTTCCCTTGCCATATGGATCAGGTTGGTAAACACCTACACAGGCACCACTTTTTGATTACAGCTGATCTGCATCTCTACAGCATATTAAATTATGGCAATTCTACTCCTTAGTTTTATCTTTGTTTATAGTTTTATCATGGAACAAACTTGGCAAATAATTACAGGATAGCCATATACAGTATTTGTTTTTTTTAATTTTTAATAGGGTTGGTGAAAAAGTTCACATTATGAGTGAGATAAAATGGATCAGGGAACAAAATTGGTCAGACAATTATGCCTGAAAGAAAATTTGATTGTATTATCATAATTATAAAGAATAATAAGTACCTTTCAGAAAATTTTCTTTTACAAATTTAACCAATAATTAGTCAATTGATTTTATATCCTGTCAAATGAGTCTGTAAATAGTTTTGAAATTGAACTCATGTAGGATATTTTCTCTATAATTCTCTTAAACATTAATTCTTCTGGAACGTCCCTAAAAGTATCTATCCCATTCTGGTATGGCCTTTTAAAATTATAGTTTCTTGAATACTATATAAATAGCATGTCTAATGAAGACAACAATTGCTTAATATAATCAATACTATAATTAATGTTAACATTGATGGAATCAAATAAATGAACTAATGATTCTACCCCTACCTAATCTGACAACTAGCTCTTACCTAATGACACTGTGAAATATGTAAATTTATCAGCAGGTGAAAATACCTTTGACTGGGTAAATTATATGAAGTATTACCTTTTCTGAAGCTAATTCAAACCTCTAATAGACTTAATAAAAACCATCCACATGTGAGGTGAGCTATTCATAGAACCAAATTAGCCCATAACATATATTGTCCATTATTTGCTTCCCAGTAATCATTTCCCCTTTTCTCTAACACAAAACTAACCTAGAAGAAAGATGCTAAATTTAATTATAAAAACTATTATGTGAACAATGAAGGTAAGCTCGCCAATGAGCTTCCAAATGCACCCAGAACCTGGCAAGCAGCTGAAATATTTTCATGTGGAATCTAGGGGTTTACAGCTAGCATATGAGGTGAATTTTAAATTATTTTACAGACGTCATTGGGAAAGTGAGTAATGTGAGTAACGAGGTGACTGGCTCAGTGAATCATGAGAACCTGTCACACATGTGGAGATGTCAGGAAAGAGATGATGTCAAATACCAGTAACTTAGCAACGGAGCATTTAGCTATACAGGGACGGAGAAAGAGTAGTCCCTTTAAAATAGCTGAGTAGATATATGATTCCCTATATATTTTATATATATATTAGGTGAGCTATAAAAATAAGTCTGTTTTCTGTCAACCTGTTTCTTTTCATGAATTTGGTGATTCATTATTTTCCATTGAACTGAATGAAAGCCTGTGAGAATTTAAGCCATGTGTAAAATTTACACCTGCTTTTTGTATCTTAGATATACAGAAAAGGGCAATGAAACAATGCATTGGCTTGACAAAGAGGGTTCTAGGTTTATCTGAAAGAAGAAACAGCTTTTGTTTGAGAACCACCATTTTGGTCCTTGCTTTGTCAGTAGAATTGATTTAGGAGAGAAAAACGATAGTACAAGAAAGTTTGCCATTCTATTTGCTACACTGCAAATATATTACCAGTGTCTGGAAAAATGCATCAAGTTAGCAACCTTTTCATAATCAATATGGTAGGCATCTTCTCATTTAAAAAAAAGGAAGAATAAAGTAAATATCATTCCTTCTCTAATATATAAAAAGCATTCTGGAGCCTTCCAACTGGATTTCTCCATGTACTCAGTCTGAAATGTGCAGTTGCTTCTGCAATAGGTTTTCCCTTTAAGTTCCAGGAGGCAGCAAAGGATGATAGGAATAGTTTATACTATTTTAGAAATCTTTCGTATCTTTCTCCTGAACAAAAATTTGAAGTAAAGTTTTCCCATGCCTGGCACTGGGGTCTGCCATAAGCACACATACATACAAGTAACAGTAAATGGACTCAGTAGGTTGTGTGTGTGTGTGTGTCTGTACATACACAATTACATATATACATACAAACAAACATATATGTATATTTTTGTGATTATGATAGTCAGGATTCTGTGAAGGACCAGAACAGTCTGAATGAAGTGCATGGCTGTGTTCTGAGTAATACAGCAAGGGCTCCTGGCAGAAAGGCCAAGAATCCAGCAGTTGTTTACTCAGTAAGACTGGAAGTCTCAACAGTCTCATTATGGTGCTGAATCCTGGAGAATACCTAAAGAGCTGATGGTCTTTTGTCTGTGTTGGAAACATAAAGTGATAGATAGCTTTTATTATCAGCCAAGGAATATCTCAGCAACAGAATAAATGAACTTGCTAGTGAAACCAAGGATAAGCCATCAAACAAAAACTTCCCTCTTACATGTACTTTAACATGGACTGTCATCAGAAGGTATAACCCAGATTTAGGGTTCCACCTCAAATGATGCAATTAAGAATATCCCTCACGGGCCAGGCATGGTGGTGCACACCTTTCATCCCAGCACTCGGAAGGCAGAGGGAGGAAGATTTCTGGGTTCGAGGCCAGCCTGGTCTACAAAGTGAGTTCCAGGACAGCCAGGGCTATACAGAGAAACCCTGTCTCAAAAAACCAGAAGAAGAAGAAGAAGAAG
>NC_034613.1:58624281-58629893 GCF_900095145.1 Mus pahari
AAAAGAAAAGAAAAGAAAAGAAAAGAAAAGAAAAGAAAAGAAAAAAGAATATCCCTCAATCCCTCACAAGTGCATCCAGATGCTTGGATTTTAGCTGATTTTAGATGTAGTCAATCAAGTTGACAATAAAGATTAACCACTAGCTATCAGTGTGTGTGTGTGTGTGTGTGTGTGTGTGTGTGTGTGTGTGTGTGTGTCTAAAAACAATAATTAAAGAAGAATAGGTGATGAAAGAGTACAGGGGCATAGGGCTGTAAAAAGGGAGATGGTTACTTGCTTGTGTTTTCACGGTGGACCATTTACTATTGGGTAACTAACTGTGCTCTTTCCTCAGTAAGACTATTTCTCCCACTCCCCACATTTCTCAGTTGCCTGTAGTTCTTTGTATAGGGTTGAAACCTCACGATCCTTCCCCTGTCTACTCTGCCATGTCTACTATTATTACTCTTGTTCAGCTGACATTAGGCAGTCATATTGGTGAGATTTTTATGTGTGTAGCCTCTGACATTGTTAGGAGACACAGTGTCACGGAAAAATGCCTGGTCCTCTGGCTCTTATGATCATTCTGCCCACTTTTCTGCAATAGTCCCTGCACCTCAAGTATGGGAGATGTGTGCATTTTGATTGGTTGTAGTTCTGTAGTGACCTCCATATGTTTCAAAGAGAAGTTTCCTTGATGAGAAGTGAGGACTACATTTACCTGTGAAAATAAGGACAAATATTCAGAATATAGTTAAGGTTTATGCTAGTTTAGGAAAGTGACAATTGTAGGTTCTCCAAAATTCTCAGGGTTTTACAAGCTCTGAGTAGTTGGCTAGATTTCCAGTGGCACACATGACTTCCCTCTTGTTTTCGTGTATCTTAAGTCCAATTAAAGAGCTGCTGACTATTGCCAAAGTATTCATGCCACTGCTGTACCCACAGGGTTATCTTATCATGCTGGGCATTTTAGTGGTTCATAAGTATCATAGCTGGATAGAACTATTGATTGCTTCCTTCCTTCTCTTACGAAAGCTACTCCTCAGGGAGGAGGCTAATCAGGTCATTTTCAGCTCAGGGTCCTCTGTGTGCTGGGTCAGAAGTACATGGAATCTTCAGCAATAGGATCTCACCTTCCACTTTTTGGAGGGCAGGGTGACAACCAAGGACAATAGCAGTATCCTGTGATATTTTGGAAGACTCTTAAAAATCCCTGACCAACAAGGCAAAAGAGAGATTTCCATGCTTGCTGCTAGGGTTTTCATTATAGTCTTTGAATCTGGAGAGAGCATTGTCAGCACATAATGAGAAAGTTTCACTTATAAATAATGCAATCAGGAAATATTTCTTTCTGCAAAATAAATATGTGGAATGGATACTTATAAATGATGTACATTTTAAAATATAAAACAATGAAGTGTAATATTTAATGTTCAAAAGACCCCATTTATACCTTATATATTTACAGTTTAGCTTAACACTAAATATATCTTGGATATATGAACAAGATAAAGCATTGTGAGAGACATAAAAAGAATCCTTCAACAAATGAAAAGCCCTACTGTTCTTGGCTCCTCACCTAAAAACATATGATATTGCTTCCACATACATTAACAAATAAATCACTAGAAGGGTGAGAGAACTAGAGTCCTTTTAAATGCCAGGCCATGTTTCAGAATGAGACAGCAAAGGTAAGAGGTACTCAGGGGAAAAATCAGAGATTTCAATGAAACCAGAAGTTTGAAAGGAAGAAAAACATCTTTAAAAGTCCAGGAAAATGTCTAGGATCTGTAGCGCTATGGGCTCAATCTGAAGTGCTGAGGAAAAAAACAAGACAGAAAATGAAAGCAAAAATCAAAGAAGAATATGAGTTATTGTCAAGGCTTTGAGTGCTGCCAAATATATTTTGACAAGTTCCCACTAACATGTTGTGTTATCTTCGACACTATATATCTCTTTACCCAGAGGCCGCTAATTAATAGATATGTGACATCCTGGATATCTCAAAAGTGTTGACTAAATTTACCAGTCAGCAACTTAACTATTTCTTGTTGCAGGATTGTACATCAATGCTGCTTAAAAGTAAAATCACAATACTCCCAAACCTTTGCTTTAGCTAGGTTTTGGTTTGTTATCTGGTACCTAGTACTATTATAGGCATTTCACATATACATAGAATCACCAAACTAATGCTTGGAAGCAAGTCTAAAACCATCTACCTCTTAGAGATAATGAATTGAAACACTTGGAGTTCGAGTGAATTTGCAAATTCCATACTTAACCAGAAGTGAGAAGAGCCAGGATCTTCACCTACGGAATCAAGCTCCAAAATCCATTAAGTATTCTGCATAAAGTTATGGGATTGTAGAATTTGGTTTTATGCAGCTACTGGGGACTTATCCCCTAACTCAGTGAACTACAGAAAAACTAAAAAAGTTGACAAAGAATCCCATGGTACAAAATCAGGAAGCTACTTACAAGATTGACCATACCTAATAAAATTGGTATTTATAAGTGGACTTATACCTAACAAAATGCAATTTTATAGCAGTGCTACTTATATGATGATGTATTATAGTCCACTAATATCTTGATCACACAAGAAAGGGAAATTGGTGACAAACATATATGTATATGCGTATATGTACATACATACATACATACATACATACATACATATATACATACAAACATACATAAAAACATACATAAGAGCAAGATTTTTAATTTTGATGAAGTCTATTATATCCTGCTCTTCTTTTATGAGCTATGATTTCAGAGCAAAGCCTCCATTTTTTAATCAGACTTAAGGCTGTAGCCTTTTTTCACCATAGATTTGCTTTGTTTTAAGAATTTTATGTCACTGATCCATTTGGATCAATTTCAGTATGTGCTATAAACTATGGTGAGATTAATTGTATTATGGTTTTTTTAGTATAGAATAAAGTTTATTCAGGACATGGGGGTGGAGTTGAGGGATTAGAGAGAAAGGCAGAGAGAGAGGAGAGAGGAGAGAGGGGAGAGAGAGAGAGAGAGAGAGAGAGAGAGAGAGAGAGAGAGAGAAGAGAGACTCAAAGTAGAGGCTGGCCATGAGCATGTGGAGAGGGGGGAGAGGATTGGAGAAAGAGGGGAAAGAGGGTAAGGAAGCAGGAGCAAGAGAAAGCAAGAGCCTGTATTATGTTTTATAACTACTTCTTCAAAGACGTTTTTGCCTTCTTGCATTGAATTGGTTTTACAGTTTGTACAACCTCAAATGAGCATATTTACTCATTTTCTGCCTGGGCTTTCTAGTCCTTCCTATTAGCCCATATCCCCAGACTCTTTGTTAATACAATAAACCCTTCATGTGTATAGCATTAGAATAATTCTTAAAATGGAATAGTCTGAATGGGTGGGTAGGGGAGCAGGGTGGGGTAGGTAGGGTGTAGGAGACTTTTGGGATAGCATTTGAAATGTAAATGAAGAAAATACCTAATAAAAATTGGAAAAATTTAAAAAAATACACACAAAAAAATGGAATAGCCTGAATCATCATCTTTATCTAAAAGGGTTTAACTAGTTGATCTCCTGTTCCAATTCCCATTAATTACAGAGTTAGACAATTTACATTTGCAAAGAATCTAGCTGGAATGTTGGGTGGCATTGCAATACACTTAGAGATGATATTTTTTTCTTATATCTATCTCTTTAGTCATTAATGCAACTCTCGTGTCATGTCCTGAAGAAAGTGTTTCACAACAATCCTCCATGACCTCTGCCTTTTATAATCTTTCTGTCCCTCTTCTGTGTTGGCCACTGAGCCTTGGGGAGAAGAGTGGGCTGTAGATGCCCATTTAAGGATGGATATTTCTTTGTGGAAGTTCTTGAGCTGCATGTTTTTGTTCTTTACAGTTAATAATCTGATTATTCAAAGGTGAAAAATAAATAACTACTCTACCACATTCATGAATGTATTAACAACAGTAACATAAGTGAATTGATCTGTAAATACTAGCCCTGGTACACATTCATGCTCCTATTGGTTTACAATTTCAAATTTTGAAAACATGACTTTGAATTTTATAGTTCCACCCTTTATGGATTCACAGTTTGATTAGCTGAGGAGTTTAAATCACCTCTATAAGTCTCTTACTTATTAAACATGTAAGCCTGTTCAATATCTTTATCATGTATGTATGACATATATGTATGTATATAAGCATCATGTGTATTATATACATGTATATGCTATTGTACATGCAGGTATGTCTACACATACTCATGTGGACACCAGAGCTTGACATGGAATATCTTTCTCAGTTGTTCTCAGCCTTATCTCATTGGCACTGTGTTTCTCACTAGATATCATGGATATCTAGTCATTGATATCTGTCTTGTCAGCCCCAGGGATTCTCCTGTGTCTGCCTCCCTATCACTAGAAGTAGAGGCTTATGGGTTAGGGCACTATCATGCATTGCTTTTTTACCTAGGTGTTGAGAATCCAAACTCAGCCATGAATGGTTCCATAGCAAATGCTTTAGGAACTTATTTGGCTCTTTAGTAGTCCCCATTGCTTTAATACAGTACCCATGCTGTTGTTCTGTAATTTTAAGTTTAAACCACATCAAAGTCCCTAAGGCACATTACAGCTTTTCAGTTTCTCTTACTTGTGTTAGCCCAGAGCCTAGCCATGTTGATTTTTGTCAGCTGCATAATAGTCTTTCTGGGTTGCTTGCAAATTCCTTACCAAGTGTTTGTTTGTTTGTCTTAAGATATTTTTACAATGACTTTGTAGAAGTAGAAGGAAAGTAGAAGAGACAGGATAAACAAGGGGAACTGGCAAGGGTGCCATGATGGGGGTGCGTTTGACATATGTTATCACTGGCAGAAAAGCTGTAGCTATAAGGCCAGCACTAAACCACTGGCTGACAATTGGCTTCAACAAGAGTTACAAAGTGATTACACACAACAGCCTGAATCCTGGACCCGAGAAAGGTTTCTGTGTGAGAGGACAGGCCTCTGTGAACTATTTATTTACTTCCATCCCAATCTCATATTTGCCTTCTAGAACCTTCCAAGTGAGGGTTTTGACATTGTTCCTTTTTAATCTTCTATTTGGTACTTTACTAAATTTATGGTTGTAAGTAAAAGTATTGATCTAGTTACTCCAGAGTTGGCATAGACTGAAAACAGAGATTTACAGAGGATTTGGAGATATTCATGGATGGTGAATTCTCACAGGGAATTAAAAAGCTCTGGGTGGCAATGAAAAGAGTCAGATGGCTTTATTCCTTCCTCAGTGTGATAAAATGGCTTGCCAGATGCAGGTACTCTTGAAGATGTCAATGGGAGATTATTCATAAAAAATGCTTTTGTAATAAGGCCTATGTGAGGTTGTCACCTTTTACATTAAAACAAACAAACAAAAACCCTACAACAACTATAAAATAAAAACAAGACCCAGTCTTTGGGATTGTCTGTCAGTGCTAAAGTGTTTGCCTAGTGTATGTGAGTCCTTGATTTCCAACCCTAGTTATACAGCACAGAGAAAAAGAAAAGAAGGAAAAGAAGAAGGAAGGAAGAAATGAAAGGAAAGAGCAAAAGAAAGGAAGGAAGGAAGGAAGGAAGGAAGGAAGGAAGGAAGGAAGGAAGGA
>NC_034613.1:58630088-58633046 GCF_900095145.1 Mus pahari
AAAGAAAGAAAGAAAGAAAGAAAGAAAGAAAGGAAATAGATCAAAAAGAAAAAATGGGGGTGAAATAAACTGGCCATATGTTTAGCAAACAGTTGATATATTCTGACTCCACAACTATCATTTCCAAAAGCAGCATAGCAGCTAGCTACTCCTTGCTTAGACAGTATCACAAACATCTGCTTTCACCATGGAAGAAAGGAATTTTCTTTCCTGGTTTTGAAACAGGATTAAAACTTTATAGCATCCCTATGGGACCAAGTTTTCTGTCCATGCTGCTGGTCCCTGGAGTATTAAGCATCTTTTCTTTCTCTCACTTGTGCTGCTTCCTTACCACTCTTAATATAAGACACAAGTGCTAGGTATTCCCTGTGATTTGGAGAGATTTTAGCTTAACAAGGATTTTAAAATGCAGAGGGGCTGCCCAGGCATTCAGGACTACTCAGCCACTTAGGGACTTGGAGTAATCAGCGGTGTGTGTGTATGTGTGTGTGTGTGTGTGTGTGTGTGTGTGTGTGTGTGTGTAAATGAGTTTCACTTGGGGCTTCACAGGGATTTGATGTTATCTCAGGCTATAGTGAAGAGTCAGGGTGCTGTTGGTTATTTTTACTGAGTTGTCTGTAGGTTAGTGGAGGGATGGGTGTTCAGCAGACTGACATCTCCTGATAGTATTGTTAATTTATTTCATGTGAATGAAGCAAACCAGTTTTGTTTGTACCCTGGCTGCTGTGATTCTAAGATTGAAATTGTTTCAGAGGAAAGACACTTCAGTGTAAAAGGTGTTGGATAGAGTTTGCTCTGTATTTGTAGTCAGTGCTTTCTTTTTACTGATCCTAGTAATAATGAGCCACAGCCAAATTATTCACTGGAGGCTTCATTCCATGAAAATACCCATTACTTCTCCCCACCATCACCAGCAAGTGTGCCTTGTTCCTTCGAAGCAGTGGTCATGAACTCCTCATTACCATCTTTTTCTTAATGTGGTAAGTGTAAACTACAAGAAAGCTACCATGCTTGAAAAGCTCCAGAAGCCCTTAGTAATGGAACACTAATACCTGGCAAAGCCTTGTACTGTGGATTGCAGGAAATGAATTCCATTTCTGCCCTTGGCTTGCAGTTGCCATTCACTGATAATACCTTCTTATTACCTACTTATGGTCCAAGGTAGATTCCTAAAGGACAGCTCTGTTGCTGTCTCTGTATAGTGCAACTCTCTAGCAACAATTGGATAGCCAACATAATAATAAATTCCATGTTGTAAAACCTGTCAGTTTTTTTTTCTATTTTGAATGATAACTATCAGTTTTCAAAATCTTAACATACATTCTGAATACTAATATTCTATTTACTGTTAGCACAGCTTCACTCTGCTCCTAGGCCTGTTCCATTCTGCTAGAGCTTAGATGCCTCCAGAAAATATCCAGTCAACACATGATATTTTGAATAAATGTGATTAAATGTAGATTATTCAATTACTGCTTGGGAAAAAAACAAATGAAAGTATGTTGTTTCTTCTGTTGATTTGCCTGAACTGCACATAAAGCAGCAACTGGAGGACATCCATAAAGAATCTACTCATTCTATGAGGATCTATAGCACGGCATCCCACCTAGAAAATGATTACAAAGAAAAAGAAGCATGATGGGATAATTATGAAAGATTTGGGAAGTGGCTTGAGTCATTGTATTTTAAGTGATAATCATTCAGCATAGTTTATAACAAAATAATAGAAGCAGAAGAGCTTCACACATGCTAGTAGTGGTGTGAAAACTAACCGTGGTAGTACTTTGATGTTAGGATTAAGACAAGTTCTAGGTTATCAAATCTCAAATGTTTGAACTAACTACTGAGAAGAAACTAAGTAGATTTTTATTTAATCCTAATGGTTATAAAACTAGTTTTACACTGGCCAGTTCTTATATTTCTACCCCTCAATTTTGTGTGTATTTATCTGTATCACAGACACCAAACAATTCAGCATTGTACAGTCTAACAGCAGTTCCTAGTGATGTGGGTAGTCTTCTATCCTGACTTGTTGAATATAATTTATACAAGTTCTGATAAGGACTGAAGTTTACAATGCCAGCATCTGTTATGCATATCAAACATCTTACCACAATGACTATTGTACTGCAGCTTGCCATCCATTATGTCAGTATGCCATTTTTGACAACGTTATTTACCATTGTCTGTAGACAGGTTTCTCTGAGGTGTATGAGTATAGAATGTGTAAGAACCAGTGGCCCAAAAGTAGTAGCACAGACACTCAGGAGATAGAGTTCAGCAGATCTGAGTTGGAGGCCAAACTGGTCCCCAGAGTAAGTTCCAGGATAGTCAAGGCTACACAGAGAAATTTTGTCTTGAAACACAAAAATAAAATAAGTTTTAAAGACTATCTCTACTCCTTATCATAAAATTTCTTATTATATTCAGTGTAAGACTGATTTTATCAGGGAAAAGCATTGTTTGATTATCATAAATTGTGCCTGCTGGAGCACTAATGATCATGTTTCCCACATGTGAGTTAGAATTAGTCTCTTCCTGCAGGTTCGTGGTTTGAGGGTTGTTAGGATAAAATAAGCTTATATGAGCTACACATTTTCTATGCACAGTTTATAGCCAATGGGGTAATTTTTCCACATTTCTTGAAACACTTTCTAGCCTAAAGAGTTTTAATAAAGCCATCGATGACTTATTTGAAGAACTATTGCCAGAATTTTAGTAACAAATCAGGGAAAGCATAAATTTGTTTTAACTTTTAAAATAATTAGTCTTCTTTTGTATGGTGCATTTCATTTGTTATGGGTATGTCATGGTTTTTTTGGCCGACTAGACCATCTTCTGCTACATATGCAGCTAGAGACACGAACTCTGGGGGTGCTGGTTAGTTCATATTGTTTTTCCACCTACAGGGTTGCAGCCCCCTTCAGCTCCTTGGGTACTTTCTCTAGCTCCTCCATT
>NC_034613.1:58633063-58740197 GCF_900095145.1 Mus pahari
ATTAAACTCTAAAAAGTCTTTAATTTCTTTCTTTAGTTCTTCCTTGACCAAGGTATCATTGAGAAGAGTGTTGTTCAGTTTCCACATGAGTGTTGACTTTCTATTATTTATGCTGTTATTGAAGATGAGCCTTAGTCTGTTTTGATTTGATAGGATGCATGGGACACATTCTGTATTTTTGTATCTGTTGAGGCCTGTTTTGTGACCAATTATATGGTCAGTTTTGGAGAAGGTACCAATGCATTGCTGAGAAGAAGGTGTATCCTTTTGTTTTAGGATAAACTGTTTTGTAGATATCTGTTAAATGCATTTGTTTCATAACTTCTGTTGGTTTCACTGTGTCGCTGTTTAGTTTCTGTTTCCAGGATCTGTCCATTGATGAGAGTGTGGTGTTGAAGTCTCCCACTATTATTGTGTGAGGTGCAATGTGTGCTTTGAGTTTTGCTAAAGTTCCTTTAATGACTGTGGCTTTAATGAATGTATCTATGCATTTTGAGCATAGATATCCATAATTGAGAGTTCCTCTTGGTAGATTTTACCTTTGATAAGTATCAAGTGCCCCTCCTTGTCTTTTTTGATAACTTTGGGTTCGAAGTTGATTTTACTCGATATTATAACGGCTACTCCAGCTCGTTTCTTCAGACTGTTTGCTTGGAAAATTGTTTTCCAGCCTTTCACTCTGAGGTAGTATCTGTCTTTTTGCCTGAGGTGGGTTTCCTGTAAGCAACAAAATGTTGGGTTCTGTTTGTGTAGCCAGTCTGTTAGTCTATGTCTTTTTATTAGGGAATTGAGTCCATTGATATTANGAGATATTAAGGAAAAGTAATTGTTGCTTCCTGTTATTTTTGTTGTTAGAGTTGGGTTTCTGTTCTTCTTTTAGGTTTGTTGAAGGATTACTTTCTTGGTTTTTCTAGGATGAAATTTCCGTCCTTGTGTTGATGTTTTCCCTTGATTATCCTTTGAAGGGCTGGATTCATGGAAAGATAGTGTGTGAATTTCGTTTTGTCATCGAGTACTTTGGTTTCTCCATCTATGGTAATTGAGAGTTTAGCTTGGTACAGTAGCCTGGGCTGTCATTTGTGTTCTCTTAGGGTCTGTATAACATCTGTCCACGATTGTCTGTCTTTCATAGTCTCTGGTGAGAAGTCTCATGTAATTCGAATAGGTCTGCTTTATATGTTACTTGACCTTTTTCCCTTACTGCTTTTAATATTCTCCAATCATTTAGTGCATTTGTTTTTCTGATTATTATGTGTTAGGAGGAATTTCTTTTCTGGTCCAGTCTTTTGGAGTTCTGTAGGCTTCTTGTATGTTCATGGTCATCTCATTTTTTAGGTTGGGGAATTTTTCTTCTATAATTTTGTTGAAGATATTTACTGGCCCTTTAATTTGAAAAATCTTCCTTCTCATCTATACCTATTAATCTTAGATTTCATCTTCTCAGTGTGTCCTGGATTTCCTGGATGTTTTGAATTAGGACCTTTTTGCATTTTGCATTTTCTTTGATTGTTGTGCCCATGTTCTGTATGGAATCTTCTGCACCTGGGATTCTCTCTTCCATCTCTTGTATTCTGTTGCTGATGCTCGCCTCTATGGTTCCTGATTTATTTCCTAGGATTTCTATATCTAGAGTTGTCTCCCTTTGTGATTTCTTTATTGCTTCTACTTCCATTTTTAGATCCTGGATGGTTTTGTTCAATTCTATTACCTGTTTGGTAGTATTTTCCTGTAACTCTCTAAGGGATTTTTGTGTTTCCTCTTTAAGGGCTTCTAGCTGTTTACCAGTGTTTTCCTGTATTTCCTTCTTAAAGTCCTCCATCATCATCATGAGAAATGACTTTAGATCCATGTCTTGCTTTTTCTGGTGTGATGGTGTATCCAGGACTTGCTATGGTAGGAGAGTTTGGTTCTGATGATGCCAAGTAACCTTGGTTTCTGTTGCTTCTGTTCTTATGCTTGCCTCCTGCCATCTGATTATCTCTAGTGCTTGCTGCCCTCACTATATCTAATTGGATCCTGTCCTTCCTATCCAGTCCTTCCTAATCCCAGTTGATTCAGAACTCCTCAGAGTCCAGATTTCTGTGATCTCTGTGATCCTTTGATTGTGGCCTCCTGTGAACCTGAGATTCTGGGTGTGTCAGAGTTCTTGGCATTCAAGCCAGGACCCTGTTATTCTGGGATCCTGTTTTCCTAAGATCCTGGGCTTGGTGTCTCCTTTGAGGATCCTGGAGCTGTCTGGTCTTTTCAAAACCAAGGTAAACCAGAACTGATCAAAAGGAACCCAAGCCTCTGGTCAGGAAGGGCTCCGGTGTCCTTGTTCCTGTTCTCATAGGCCTGTCACAATTGGATTGCAACTAATGTTGTGTTCTACTCACCAGTGATCCTAAGATCACATGGAGATTCCTCTGGGGACCGTGAGGGTGTCCGCTGATTCTGCACCCAAGGTGATCCTGACCTGGTGCTGGTGCTGACCGGAAGGGACTTGTGCCCTTGGTCAGGCCAATTTTCTGCTTCCCTACTGCTGTCTCAGGTTTTTCACATTTCTATCCTATTCTGCAGTTGGATTGGAACCAATGTTGTGTTCAGCTCCCCAGTGATCCTAAGATGGCATGGAGTCCTCTGGGGACTGAAGGGGTGTCTGCCGATTCTGTTCCCCAGGTGACCCCCCAAACCTCTTATTTCTGACAGTAACATTCTTCTGACAACATCTCTCTCTTGTATGTAGTATTCCCATACTTCTGCAGAACTGGCACATCTGGGTTAATGCTCCACTTTTGAACATTATGTTTTCATGCAGTATCCAGCAGAATTATTATCTTCTACATTGCGAGGGTTGTAATAAATGTCACCTTAAAATGACATGCATTTTCCCAATTACCAAAATATTTACCATGAAAATTAGTTATCAACTAAAATCTTTATGTGACTATACCATGTATTATGCCAAAATAATGTAGTCTTTTATACTTGTTTCATTGCTACTAATAAAAACCATCCAGAGAGATTCATACCAATTTCAAGATTACTCCCAATCTGATTACTCTTGTTCTGATATGTTGACTTTGTACATGCTCTTTTAAACTATGAATTTAATGATATAAGACTTTTACAAGAACTTTCTTTAAAACATAGTGCTATTATTTGCCTGTTATTATTAGGAAACTGGTGAACTGGATGTGATGTGATTTTTTTTTTCCTTAGGAGACAAAGATACATTTATTTATTTGTTTATTTATTTATTTATTTATTTATTTATCAAGAGAAGCACCAACAGAACAAAGAAGGGATTTATCCTAGTCCAAACTAGCAAACCAATGAAGTTATAGGGATTATGTACAAGAGCATTGGAAACTCAAAGGTAGCTAATTCATCAAGCAATCTCACTTCTATTACAGGCAACTCATGCTTATCTGTACCACTGAATATATATATATATATATATATATATGTATATATATATATATATATATATCCTAGCATTCTACACACACACACACACACACACACACACACACACACACACACACACACAAGACCAAATGCAGCTAGAGCAAGAAGATGTGGGGAATAAGATCTCAGACGAGAATACAGTGAATCTTCATGGTTCTTTCAGAAAATGTTAACAGTTCCATACCCTTACCATAGATCCAGCTGTGGGCTGAGGTATTCTGCTTCTTTCTTTGTAATGACGCAGGGCCAGGGCTCTGTACACTTCACCTCAATAATTCTGCTTGAGGATAACAATGACATGGCACCCTGGGAGGAGATGCCATACCACACAAAGAAGTATCTCATGAAAAACCTGTGGAGACTTTCCTTCTAGGTTGAACTTGCTTATTTAGATATTTGTTTTATTTCCTTCTACAATGGTGCATACTAATGCAGGTTTTTCACATTTCTATCCTATTCTGCAAGATATTAATATGACAATTGCTTTGTTGATGCCAAGATATTCCATGTCAATACCATTTTCCCACTCTTCCTGAAAGGATCATGTTTCTTGAGTGGTATCAGTACACAAATTTGAGTTATGTGGGTTTTAAAGGACCTTGAGCTAATTAATAATGGTATATGTTGAATGAAAGCTTTAATACAAAATTTACTTGTTCTGGAAAATGCAACATCTATCCTAAGAATGACCAGAGAAGAAAGATGCTAGGATGTCCTCTCATGTACTCTGCTTCTCTCTATGAGAAATCTCATGTGGAACAGCCAAATTCATGTACACTGAGGAAGGTGTTCCCTCCTATAGCAATGATCATCCCAAAGCTTTCAACTTCCAGAGGAAGATCCACTGGGATGTTTTGGAGGCACCAGACTGAGAGTGGAAGCCTGGACAGACCGCAGTCATTTCATGAATCATCACCCCAGCAACTACCTAGGTCTTGCTCTTAGTAGGTCCCTTACAAGTGTGCCCTAGCTCTTTGCATCATTTCCTGTGAGTAGCAATAAGGTGGCTACAGATAATGTGCTAATGCTTCTGCCTCTCTTTCCTATCAGGAACTGGCAGCTTCCGACAAACCAGTTCCCAACTGATAACAGACTGGGGGCAGAGCAATGATTTGCCTGCTGCCCTTCTAGGGCTGAGTCTTTGGGCTACCACTCCTGATAATCCTAATGCCCTTGTCCCCTACTCTTGGCGATCTAAAGTCCTAACTGCCCCTGGAGAACTTTCAGAGCCCATGGATACAGAGACTATGTCATTTACTTTAATGGTAATGTAGCACCTTCTGCCCACCACTACACATTGCTTTCTCTCAGGAGAGGAGCCCACTAGCAAAAAAAAAAAAAAGGTAATTGTTCCTGTCAAATTGAAGCTCTCTTTCACATAAACAGGACATGTGGATACCATGTTTTCAGGATTTCAAAACTAATATCTGTGCATCTTTAGGCTGTGTTGATTTGTAAGGGTCATAATGTATAATGTCACTTTTAGGGAGTAAATTCCCTTAAAAGTAAAAAGAATAGATAAACCGAAGCATCTCAGAGGCTGTGAGAGTAATTTAATTCTAAATCGTTATGAAAAGAAATCTTTACTTTTGTGGATTTTTTTCTCCTATCTTAAAATACTCAGTTATTCACACTATTTACTCTTAACCACAGGAATTTGTAAATACCTCCAAAACTGCATTGGTTATATTTTTTGATATTGCAGTAAAAAGAAAATGTAGGAATGGGTACCTCCTTATCTCTTCAGCTCTGAGCAGATCTTACATGGCCTGTTGTGATGCATAGGTCTAACAGCTCATATTAACAATACTGTAGCCATGACTGTGGGCCTGGGAGTGAGAATATTTGAATGTTTGCAAAACTACTGAGTTTTTCTGCCTGCAGAAACACTCCGGTCTGGATTCGCACTGAAGAGCGGGAACTCCTAAAAGGGAAAAGAGCTGCAAAAAGAAATATGGAGGCCTTGGCAAAGATTCTGATCAAGGCTCGATTTTTTATTGATCGGACTTGCTTAAGTACAAGGAAGGGTTAGGAAGGGTTCCCAGCATGCCCTTTAGTCTTTTGAAGTTGCCGAGGCTGTCCGAGCGATGGTGGGCAGTCCGAGGGCACTGCATTCTGGGAGATCTGGGTAGCACTCTGGTATGCCTGTGCGCCTGTGGAGGGGGAGTGGTTAGTGGAGGTGGGAGACCCCAACAAACTTTATATGTTCTAAATCTCTTACATTATTCTCCCATGCCAAAGCATAAGCAAAGCATGTCAAATTAGAGATTAATAGCACAGGTACTTAAAAAATAATCTAGACTGTGCAAGTCATGGCCTTCTTGTTACAAATGGGAAAACAGGCTCAGAGTGGGCAAACAGCTTGACTAGGATCACACAGGTAGCTCTTTTTATCCCATTCTTGCCTTTTGAGCTCCTCCTGATGTAACAGAAATATAATATCAATGTAATATAAGCAGTGCTACTATCACCTAATTTTAGTAAAAACTTGTAACTGTCTCATAAGTTTGAATTCCCTGAAGATAAAGAATTTAATATTTGTAGTATCAACACATTATTTCATTATTTAAACAGTTAACATATGAGATATAGTATACATTTCTGAAAATATCACACACACACACACACACACACACACACACACACACACACACACACTTTTCCTCTTACAACCCCACTGTGATATGAATCCTTTCCAAGTGTTTCATGCAATGACTTCCTCCAGCTCCTGTGTTCCTGGAAATTTTTTCTAGAAGGATAATCTTTTTAGGGAAGGAACTTAACTTGATCATGTCTGTATCTTGGGACCAATATATAATGTCTACTTATTAAAAGTTACTAAGGCAAAAGTAAAGAATCCATTACAGAAGCTGCCATTTTGTCTGTGACCTTGGTCAACATTGTTATGGTCATGCTCCCCTCTTGTCAAATGTATATGATCCTACATATTGTCTCTTTAGTTTGTGGTAGAAAAGGAACAACTAGTACCTGCATACTAGAAATTAAAGAATCAAATATGCAGAATACAAGGCTTATGACAATATACTAGTTACTTGAGATGGAACTTTCTCTGATAACATGGAATAAAATTGAGGCAGGAAGAGCCTAAAGACCAGATAACACCATTTCTCACACTGCCTACAGGGTACCAAACATTTATGTCTTAACTGGGTAAATCAGGGCTACCCACAAATTGTTCCAGTTTCTTGGAGTCCAAATCAAAGAGCCAAGATGTGTCTAATGTGGTAGGAGATTGAGTATTTTGTGATTTTTCTTGAATTTGACTTTGATGTCTTGCCTGTTGTCAGAATGGCAGAGCACTCATGAAATATATTCTCAAGCACTAAAAAGTTAAACATCAATATTTATCTCTTTTTTCATTAACCATGTTACTCTACATTACAAAGGGGAGAGATGTGTAGTGTAGTATGTCTTTGGAACTAACTACAAGCATTCATTCCAATGAAGCATAAAAATTTAAGTAAGCAACCTTATTTCACAGAATATTGATTATCCTTAGAGATCTAATAGATGCATGAATAACTGCTTTGTCTCTCTGAATGAGAAGCAAAGGAGTCCAGAGATTTTTGCATATATACATATGGAAAGTGATAACGTGATGCTTTATGTTGAGTATAGCTAGTCAGCATTAGACCTAATTGCAAAAACTCTGACTTTTTTCTTTGAGCAGGTACTCATCTCTAGGTGCCAGACAGGCAAAAGGTCACTATGTACTTATGTAAGCATTCATGGACATTCTTATCTCAGGGGCAGCAAAAACAGAACAATAGATTCATAATTTCTAATTGTTAATAAAATGAATAATAGAAAGTCCGTTGTGAGCTTGAAACACATTACTTGTCTAACTTATTTTGAGAAGTGAAAGACCTTGTTCTGATGTTTCTTACTGAAAATAACTTTCAGAAAATTATGTTTGAACTACACTGCCCCTACTCTCATCAAATGTGCCTGTGGCAACATAGACTCAGTGAGCTGTTGCATGAAATTTCACATTTTCAAATACAAAGAATCAGCCCAAATTGAAAGTGCCATGGTGTATATACTTCTTTGTGAAATTTCCAACTATGAGATGCAAGATAATCTGATTCCTAGCATATGGAGTATAAATACACCAAGGTGAAATGGTGTACCTGTGAAAAGTGATTTTATCATTTGCACTACGTGAAACAAATTTAGATAACTCAAAGGAACCTTCAGAAAATAGTGGTAAAAAGGGGTAAACTATTTCTCTGATTAAACTAGTTGATGAAAAGAGCTACCACTTCTTTTCTAGGGTAGGGCTTACCATTCCTTAGTCAACTTTTGGCAAAATAAGAACTTCTATTTATTTGTTTCTTTCATTTTCGTGTGTGTGTGTGTGTGTGTGTGTGTGTGTGTGTGTGTGTGTGTGAAATATAGCCTTGTGGAATGATCAACAAACATTAAAGGAATCACCATCATCTCATGCACTACATTAACAATGATTGTGTTTATTCCATATTATTAATAACATGTTAGTATTCTATAAAATTAGCTCTACAACGTCTTTTTTCTAACAAAAAACATCTTACACTTTGATAAAACCTCCCCATTTTTGCGATCTTTTTGCAGAATTTAAATGATTATATTTTAGAGACCAGCTGTAATCAGGGAGACCACATGCATTTTAAACAGATCAGTGAGTATTGTAAAAACACCAAGTAATTAGAATTCTTCTGAAAACTCTTATCACGTAGAGTTACTTTGGGGTAAGTTTTGATGAATATATAAGCAGCATTTGTCATTTGTCATGAATGTTATCAACTGGATACAAATGCCCAAGTCAAAAACACTTGGAAACAGCCTATCTTCTAAGTAGGTTAAGCATCCCTTCTAAAGCTTGTGTGCATGTTTAATGTACTTACCTCCCCCATTTTAAATAGTACTGGGGAGAATTCTGTGTCAGCGCTTGTCAGAATAATACTTACAAATTCTGCTTCAGCAGAGCTGCTGTGAATGAAGCTGTGAAGTATCTCCTTGCATTACAGCTCTTCATACATCAAAGGCTCCTTTTGAACTGGGTAATTATAGGAGAAAAAAATATGTTTTAGTGCTACCTGAGAGTTCTTACTAATATTACCTTTGAAATGACGAATTATGTTACCTGTAAAGACTGAAAAGAAGACTTATGTAACTTACTTATTAAAAAGATATTCACTAACAAATCCTTTACACCCCTCCCCAGCACCATTCTTTATTTCCACCACTACAATGATTTTTATATTTAGTGTTTACATATGAAAATGTTTGGAGAACCCTACACATGCTGACTCCCTTCTATTTCACAAAACTTATCTCTCTGTTGCTGGAATAGTGAGTATGCAGTTTAATTATCCCTGTTCTTAGGGTAAAGCATGTTGTCTATGAGCCCTAAGACTTGACCAAGATTTAAACAGCACTTCTTTTTCAAAATAGTGTTTGAAAGAGCTGAGATGGTGTGCCTGCTGATAACAAAGGGTTGGAAGACTGTAGGGATTTGCGTGTGTGTGTGTGTGTGTGTGTGTGTGTGTGTGTGTGTGTGAAGCTGTGAATTTATAGATACACTGGATGATTGGCATGGATAAAACAAGGCAGCAATTCCATAGTAAACTTCGCTGTGGATGAAGAAATATTATTTAACTGCCTCAACTGTGTAGAGGAAAATAAAGGGCATGCACATCATCTTGTCACTACCTGTTAGGCTGCATCAATAGAGTATCAGAGCATCCAGACTGAAGATGTTGAGGGGCTACCCTTCTTGGAACTATCTAACCATACCTGGAACAGAATACTAAGAGGTAAAAAAAGCCCCAGGCAGTCAGGATTCCTGCCTTGGGAGCATCTAAGATAGTGACAGATTCAAGGCTGAAACTTTGGAAGAAAAGTTGAATGTCTCAACCTGGAAAAGAGATACACGCTACAGGGGAACAAATAAACTTGCTGTATTCTAAAGCTGAAAGCTTCTTACACTAAAACAGGAAAAGCTGAGTTCCCTATTTCTGCAAATTATTATCACTAGGTAGAAATTTTTGTGAGACAGGTGTTAAGCTTCTCAAGCAGAGGGAAGATTCTGATCCAGTTGCTTCTACAGAAGCTATATGGCCTGTCCCAGCAGTGATGAGCGATGAGCGTTCTCTCTCTCTCTCTCTCTCTCTCTCTCTCTCTCTCTCTCTCTCTCTCTCTCTGTGTGTGTGTGTGTGTGTGTGTGTGTGTGTGTGTGTGTGCTCCTTTTATTTTTTGAATCACAATGCTTTTAATATTGCCCAGACTTGGTTCACTTCAGTTGTGTGGGAAAAGGCTTTCTGGTTATGACAATTAATATTCCTACTCTTTTAATTTCTCTTTACCAATATAATTTTTATTGGATGTTTTATGTATTTACATTTCAAATGTTATCTTCTTTCCCAGTTTCCCCTCTGGAATCCCCACTTCTATGATGATGCTCCCCCTTGGGTGTTTTTCCTTTCCTTTAACTTCATTGTATTCGTTGAACCAATATTCTGGTGGAATTTATGATTATAAAATAACACTGGTCTTCTGATGCCTTAAAAATAATTTGAAGTTTCTGTTGCCCTCATAATAGTACCACAAATGAAGAAAGAAAGAAAGAAAAAAAAGGAAGAAAGAAAAAAAGAAAGAAGGAAGGAAGGAAGGAAAGAAAGAAAGAAAGAAAGAAAGAAAGAAAGAAAGAAAGAAAGAAAGAAAGAAAGAAAGAAAGTCTTTTTATTAGATATTTTCTTTATTTACATTTCAAATGCTATCCAAAAGTTTCCTATACCCTCCACCTGCCCTGCTCCCCTACCCACCCACTCCCACTACTTGGCCCTGGCCTTCCCCTGTGCTGGGTCATATAAAGTTTACAAGACCAAGGGGCCTCTCTTCCCAATGATGGCCGATTAGGCCATCTTCTGCTACATATGCAGCTAAAGACACAAGCTCAGGGGGTACTGGTTAGTTCATATTGTTGTTCCACCTATAGGGTTGCAGACCCCTTCAGCACCTTGGGCACTTTCTCTAGCTCCTCCATTGGGGGCCCTGTGTTCCATCCAGTAGCTGGCTGTGAGCATCCACTTCTGTGTTTGTCAGGCACTGGCATAGCCTCGCAGGAGGCCGCTGTATCAGGGTCCCTTCAGCAGAATCATTCTGGCATGTGCAATAGTGTCTGGGTTTGGTGGCTGATGATGGGATGGATCCCCAGGTGGGGAGTCTCTATCTCACTCTCCAGGCCCTACCTCTGTTCAAGTAAATGGTGCCTAGAGCTAAGGAAGCAAGAGACCATCTCCTAAAGAACACTGGATAAACAATCCATCATTCAAATATGTTTTTGAATTTAAGAAAAGCTATACTCTTCATTCATCTCATTTTGTTTTAATTTTTCTACATCACCTCTCTAGTCCTTGCTTACTAATAGACTGATCCTTTTGAACCAGGATACCACATAGGCATTTTTTTTTTCTTCTACAGATCTATTGACAAGATTTGAAATAACTTATTAGGCAGTTTGCAGTAACAATTTATCACCACTAGTTTTTGTTTTGTTTTGTTTTTTGTCACATCTACCTTGAAAGATGTCACTATTCTCAGACATTATACAAGCATATCATAGCATCAGTTATAGTGTCAGGCCTTGAGGCCTCCCTTTGAGATGGATCCCATATTGAGCCTGTCACTGGACTCCCTTTCCCTCATTCTCTTCTCCATTTTTATCCCTGTAATTCTTTTAGACAGTAACAATACTGGGTCACAGTTTTTGACTACAAGATGGCAACCCCATCCCTCCACTTGAGGTCCTGTCTTTCTACTGGAGGTGACCTCTACATGTTCCTTCTCCCCACTGTTGGGCATTTTATCTAAGGTCCCTCCCACTGAGTCCTGAAAGTCTCTCACCTCCCAAATCTCTGGCACTTTCTAGAGGATCCCCCCACCTCCCACGCCCCAAGACTGCATGTTTCCATTCATTATGCTGGCCCCAAGGGCTTCTCTCCTGTCCTTCTCCCATACCTACTCATGGTCCCCTTTTCCCCTCTCCCCTCCACTCTCCAATCCAAGTCCCTCCCTCTCCCTGCCTCCTGTGATTATTTCCTTCTCCCTCCCAAGTGGGATTGAAGCATCCTCACTTGGGCCCTTTGGTTTCTTAATGTTCTTGAGTTCTGTGGATTGTGTCCTAGGTATTCTGTATTTTTTGGCTAATATCCACTTATTACTGAGTACCTATCATGCATGTCTTAAGATCAGGAATTGATAAATGTTACCTCACAGAACTGTAAAGCTTCTGTAAGGCAAAAGACACAGTCAATAAGAGAAATTGGCAAACTTCAGATTGGGAAAATCTCTTCACTAACACCACACCTGATAGAGTGCTAATATCCAAAATATATAAAGAATCAAGAAGCTAACCTTCAAAAAACCAAACAACCCAGTCAAAAAATGAGGTATAGAGCTAAACAGAGAATTCGCAACAAATAAATCTCGAATGGCAGAGAAGCACTTAAAGAAATGTTGAAAGCTCTTAGTCATGAGGGAAATGCAAATTCAAACAACCCTGAGATCCTACCTTACACCAATCAAAATGGCTAAGATCAAAAACTCAGGTTTTTGTTTGGGAGGATGTGGAGAAAGAGGAACACTCCTCCATTGCTGGTGAGATTACAAACAGTAAAACTACTCTGGAAATCAATCTGGAGGTTCCCAGAAAAGTGGAAATAGTTCTACCTGAGGACCCAGCTATATCACTTTTGGGAATATAACCAAAAGATGCCCCACCATGCCACGTGCTCCACTACGTTCATATCAGCTTTATCTGTGATAGCCAGAAACTGGAAACAACCCAGATGTTCCAGGACAGAAGAATGGATACAGCAAATGTGGTTTATTTACACAATGTAATACTATTCAGCCATTAAGAAAGAGGACATCATGAGTTTTGCAGGCAAATTTATGGAACAAGAAAATATTCTGAGTGAGGTAACTCAGACCCAAAAGGACATGAATGGTATGTACTCACTAAAAAATATATCTTCTAAACGGTGGATGTCTTCATTCAATATGAATAAGACAGTGATTCCGTTTTTTGTTTGTTTGTTTGTTTGTTTGTTCTTTTAATATAATATTGTGATACTACGATGTGAAAACCTGTTTTTTGTTTTGTTTTGTTTTTATGTTTTTTTGGATTTTTTGGTAGGTGGTTTTTTTCTTTTGGTTTTTTGGTATTTAGTTATGACAGAGCTCATGCAAAGGACAAGACTACAATCATGGATGCCTTTAATCTAATTCTTCCAATTTTATGCTGCTTAATTTTTTGAATGTCTTCTAAGTTTCATTTTCCTCATCCATATGTGTATGTGTGTGTGTGTGTGTTTGTATGTTTGTGTATGATTTTTCAATTTAAGTAACTTATGAAACTGTAAACTTAAAAAGGCAGTTAAAAATTCTCAGTTAAAGTTTGCTGACCAATTGCAGTAAATCCTCACAAAGAGGAAAGTAAACATATGCTAAGTAGAACTGAGAAAGAACCAATATCCTTGGGAGAAGGTTGGCAGGAACAAATGACCTCTAGAACAGAGATAGCGCTGGATCCCTTGGATCTTTGCAGTTTGAAATGCTAAATGAAATCAAAAGAAAAATAACACCTTATTGTGAGTAATATGTTTATGAATCAAGCATTTTCAGAACACAGCCAATAAAACATGTTAACAAACCCCTAAGATATTTACTGGCTAGCCCTCTATGAGAAAAATTAACTAATACTCTAAAGCTGGATCCTATTCAATTCAGATCATATTGTTGTTATACAGGTGATTATTTAAAAAGAGCTTTACATGAGTCTGTGACTATAGCTTGACCTTGTTATGCAGTGGCATATATGTTATTTATGTGAAAGAAATACTGAGATGCATGTCTGATGACTTTTTAAAACTACATACAATAACAGTTATTGTATGGACATAGTAGTTTTTTTCCAGGACTATGGTATGTATATACAGTTACAGTTGTGTATTTATATACAATGACATTGGCAAAATTTAAAAGTGTTTTCTTTACTTATATATCTTGTTTAAAAATGATTTATCCAAATTAGCATTAAAATCAACATCAAGAATATATAAAATCAATTATTCAAAAGTGTGGAATGACTTCATCCACTTA
This sequence comes from Mus pahari, assembly GCF_900095145.1. Lineage (NCBI taxonomy): Eukaryota > Metazoa > Chordata > Mammalia > Rodentia > Muridae > Mus > Mus pahari. The sequence goes on from NC_034613.1 coordinate 58,646,678, forward strand.
TTTGCTTCACGCATCACTACATTCAGTGCACTGAAGCAATTGATTGTTTAAGTATAAAGACCATTTTAAAAACCAGTTTACAAGACAAATATAAAGACTGTGTGTTTTACTCTCCTATCATATGTTTGTTTTGATTGACTTTGTAACCTGTGTTTAATTTCCTGAAGATATACAAGTCTACACTTGCTCTGCATCTTTGTAATAAAATCCTTTCGAGAAAGACCAAATAGTAATACTTGTTTAAAGTTAAGCTGATACAAATAGTAACTCATTTTTATGTAAGAAAGATGTTTTGAGTAATTGAAATTATTTGATAGTTTCAGAGACTCCACATGATGGAGATTATTTTGAAGTGTAATTAATATTTTCTTGCCATTTTAGAAGGTTATGTTGAATACACTACAGTTTTTCTTCATAATTTTGGACCTATTATCAGTACCAGTTATTGTATTAGGCAGCAATTGTACCCTCAAGGGATAAGAACACAGAGAAGAAGAACGTTTTCTCCTCCCATTAAACGGATATAGACTTGTATGGTCTTTAAGTTCTGACTTTATTGTCCCATTTTCCATGGACTCTTATGCTGTTTATTTTCACACCTTATTGATTTTCTGTGATATGACCTCTACAGACAAATTCTCTTCCTTTTCATCTGTAATTTCCTAAGGCATAGAGCTGATGGTTCAATACTTTAGAGAACTTTTATCAAAAAGCAGTTAGTTCTCTAGTGACAGAGGGACAAAAGACAGTAGTAGCGAGGAAGTAAATATGAGAAGGGTACAATGTATATATGTAGGAAATGTAATAAAACCTGTCATCCTGGATGGTAACATAACGCTCAGCTATATTTTCCATGACTTTTCCTTTTTAGGAATTACATTTCTTTTTGACAATTTCAGATATATGTGTATATACTACATTCTAGTTACTCTGACCAGCCCTCAGTTCCCTTATTTTCCTTCCAAATATGTCAAACCCCTTTCTTCCATACAAGTCCTTTACCCACAAACATGCTTTTTTTGTTGTTTTATTTCTGACCCAATGATCCTAACCAAGCCCCTCTATGTAGTCACAGGTTTAAGAGCTATTCCTTGGATTCTTGAAGACAATGTCTATCTCTCCCCTAAAACCCATTAGCTGCCAATACTTCAGCATGGAAGATAGGTTCCATAAACCCATCCACAACCCACAATTGGCTTTTGACAGCCCTATCTTGTGCAGGCCCAGTGCAAGCAACCATGGGTTCTGTGAGATCATGCTTGGAATAGCTGTGCAGTGTCTTGAAGAGAGCATTTCATAGTCCTTCTCTCTCTCTTCTGGCTCTTACAATAGTTCATTCTCTTCTGTAGTTTCTTGTACTTTAGACAGTGTGGCATAAATTTTTAAAGCTTGTTTAAAGCTGAGTATTCACCTTTCACTTATTCTCAGCATCTCAGTCAGCCATGAGACTCTGCATTTATCTCCATTCATTATGTATAGAAGCTTTTCTAATTAAGGAAAGATAAAAGTGGCATTTGTCTGTGGGTAGAAACATAGATATTTAGAATCACGTTTGGTGGTATATTAGTTTATATAAACTATAATGGATCCCTTCCTCCGGCCAAAAACCTTTCCAGTCCATGTTTGTTTTTTTGTTTTTTTTTTTTTTATTTTGTTCTTTTCTGGCAAAGATTATAGTACCAACAAAAGTATTCAAAAAGCAGGTTTCTTTCAATTTTTGAAGCCTTTAAGCAGGAAAATTTAAGCAGAATTAGTGTAACAATCTTTAGCTAGGTTGATTATAGTTTTCTAGATTAATCATCACAGAAGTCAAACTTCTTGGGAAACGGATACAATAGACTGAAAACTTGACTTTCAGATAAAGCACAGCATAGTCATATGGTTCTTTGCTTATTTTTTTAAGATAAATTATGCTGTGCTCCTTTTTCTTCTGTGTAGGGTAAGATATACCTTAATGAACACATTACTCAAAGCAGAGACTCTGATAAAGGCAATTTTATATTTACTTTCTTTGTAGTGATAGTGATGAAACCCAGAACCTTACTTGAGCTAACTACCTTTGATTTTTCTCCTTGCATATTCTATACACAGTCCTTGCATATTCTACATACAGTACTATGTACAACCTCATATATTTGTAACTTTTCTATTGCTGTGATAAAATATCATAACAAAGGAAACTTTGTGGATCCAGAGGGATAAAAATCTCTCAACATCATTACAAGGAAGTGTGGCAGCAAGCACCTATGAATGATGAGAGAAAGCTCTTATCTCCAACCTTAAAAAGTGAACTTGTAATAACACATAACCTTGAAACTTCAAAGCCGACCTCCAGGGACATACATCCTAAAGAAAGGTCACACCTCCTAAACCTACCAAGGCAGCACCACCAACTGGGGACAAAGTTTTAAAGTGTCAAAGACCACAGGGGGCATTTTCATTCAAACTATTTCTGAGCATTACTTTAATGCTTTCACATTCCAAATTTGCCAAGATCTGCACAGGTATGCCATGCTCCCAGCAAGACTCATAAGTGCAAGTCTAGATTTCTCAAAACAGTGAATGAATTTTGTGAAAGGTACTTTCAAATAAAATTTAAATCCTTTCAATAATATAGTCTGCTAACATATTTCAAATTACTTCTACCTCAACAGGCTTGTAATAAAGTTTGGTGAACACATCTTTTGAACTAAGTTAAAACTTTCACATTAAAAAAAAAAAAGACTGTTTACCAAGGAAGAAACTAGATATATTTATTCATTATAATTATGTTTGCACTTTTACAAAAAAAAAACATGATTATGTATTTGGTTGAACCAAGTCTCCTTGACTTTCTAAGAGGTATCATTGCCTAGCTAAGTGATGTTATACACTTGAATTTTACATATATAGGTCATTTGTTCTCATGTAGTGTACAGTTCCAAATAGACATGAACCTTACTTTAAATTATAATAAGGTGTCATTCTTTCAAAATTCTTGTAGCAGCCTTGGCTAGTAGGTACAAATACAGCCACATAGAGAAGTTTAGCTAATATAATTTTTAACAGTTTTTTTTATTTGAAAACATTAGTAGTATATCCTTATAAATAACAGATAACTCCCCTTACCCCCATATCATTTTAATGATGTCTATATTATATGGTCTTCCTTACAGGAATCGCAGCATCTGACACCAGGATTTACCTTACAAAGTAAGTGGGTTTTGTTTTCCAACTCTTTCTTATGCCAACCATCCATATTCTCACTTCCCTTACTTTCCTCCTCTTTTCTGCTTAATGTTATTAAGACATAAGGGAATAATGGTAAGGAAAGGTTACATTGGGATTGACTATTCTTGTTCCTATTTTTCATCCACGATTATGACAGAAGGGTATGAAATCATCTGGTAGGGCTGCATGCTTAGAAAATAATTTCCTTGTGATACTCGTTTGAGAGTAAGACCATGAATAGTAATTGTTTGTGTCCTTTCTATTTAGAGTGGAGTGACCCAAGCAGCAGAGCTTCCACAAAGTCAGTACCACTCAGGTCGTGAGTATTTGTCCTCCCAAACTCCAGTGCTGAGCTGCTACTCCCTTGTTTTTTCTTTGTAACTATGAAACGTTACTCCTATTTTCAAGCTAGTGAGGCAGTAATCAAATTCTCATTCCCTTTGTACATGCCAGTTGCTATAACACATATACCATAAGCTGAGCAGTTTATCAGTAGAAGACATGGATGCCTAACAGTTCTAGACTCTAGGAAGTCAGAGGTAAAGTCAGAGGTATGTGTTGAGATAGCCTCATATTGTAGAAGTGGCAAGAGCCTCTCTGAAACAGCTCTTAGAAAGACACAAATCCCATTCATGAAGCTTCACCTTTGTGACAGAATTATCTCTTCTACCTCCTAGTACTGTCACCTCCTGGGGAAGGATGACAAATATACATCTTCAGTAGACACAATCATTTATACCAAAGTATCTGTGGTCAGCAAGTAAGAGTAAAAATGAATGTGGTCAATAATCAGATATCTAATTATGTAGACATAGTCTAGGTCAATACCTGAAAACAACTGTTAGTTTAGTGAAAACAGTCCAAACATTGGTTTTTCACATTATGATGGGGTATTGAGCTTCATGTAACTTCAGTACAACTGCCTGTCCAGCTACTATGAAGGACAAAGAATGGACAAGAAAGGCAATGTGACTTGCAAGACTCCACTGTTTGTAGATGATCTGTCATCTGTGTGTTATAGCCAAATAAGAACAGTCAAGAAGGCTGAGAAAAATATAGCAGAGTCCAAGGGTGATGTTTAGAAGTCAGAGCCATGCAATTCACTATGCATTGTCTTCATTTTTTTATTAGTGTCAACCAGAAGAGGAGTTTATAGAAAACCAATTTCCTCAGATTAACTATTGTAGATTTTTTAAAATACCCATTTGCCCAAGAGTATATCAATGGAGTGTTTCTGTCATAACTTTTTTCTTTCCTAATAATAGAAAATGAAAGTTGACTTTTCTGTTAATAGTATGTACTTGAAATTTTCGAAATAATTTATGATACACAAGTGGTCTAATTACACACTTGACATGAATTGCTCACCTATTGGAAGATCATGAATAATTGCATAAAACAACTGGAACTGTCTCCAAGTTGACCAAGATGTTGACATAGCCAATGGTACTTCCACTCTATCTTCTTGTTGCAGTGTGGTAATTAAATCTCAAATCACTGACCTGAACACCAGTCCTTTCTTGTTGTTGTTGTTGTTGTTGTTGTTGTTGTTGTTGTTGTTGTTTGTGTTTGATTTTTGCAGCTGACCTGTACCTTGTGATTAAAAGCTAAAATTTAACAACCAAAAGTCCTTGGTTTTACAATTCAAAACAAAACAAGAAAATGGAATAATAAAACCATGATTTTGATGTAATGGCCACATTAATGGGCATGCTAGAATCAAATTGTCTCTGATACTGTGCATTTCATGTTTTTACATTAATCACATTAACTGCCCCTTTTGTTTTTATGAATGAGCCACAGATCTTATTTCCTTATTGCCACTCCTAAATTACCATGTTCCTACTAAAAATAATAAGATACATAAACATATATTCAGGAAGTCAATGCAAGTTTACAAACAAGGAAGAATATAAAATTGTACTTTAATAGCAATATGACCTTACTTCTAAAGCATGTATGCTATAATTCCATTGTGAAATATGCTGTTTACCAAATAGGCCAGAGATTTAAATATTCTGATAGTCTATACCTAACACAAAGAAATGTGTCAAATGTGACTTAAAGTTGGAGGATGCATTTCAGAAAATAGCATTTACTATAGAGCATACAGTGAAGATGGTAAGATTAAATTGTCTGTAATAAGTCTTGAGGGTACTAAGTCCATTGTATGATTGAGCCTCCTCCAAGTATTATCCATCAGACTGCATTTAGAAACTTTCCTTCTTATGGGAAGATATTGGTTTAGTGCAAGGGAGATCAGAGCCATAATTAAATTGTTTTGATTTTAGATTTCAAATACTTATCAGTTCACTCATTATTATTATTTTCTCATATTTTACCTTGGTACACTATTAAGCCAACTTCTAGGATATTCTATTTGGCAGGGTAATCCCGAAGGTGATTAGGGACATTCTGAGTGTAGACTAACTGCCAAAGTTGAGAAGTTGGTCAAAAGTAACTTTTAAGACGAACAAGCTATGAGAAACACCCATTCAAGGTCAGCAAATATCTAAGGAATGTGACCTATTGCTTTGTACAGCAGCAAGAGATTAGAGCATTGGAAAACAGCATCCCTTAATTGCTGAGATAGTCTATTCATTTTCCTCAGCTTGATTTGCTTCTCCTGCTTGACAAGATGCAGATCTTCCATTCAAGTATGGATTGTTTATAAGAACTGCACATGTGGGCACTGATCCAGTGATCATTCACCTCTATGCATTTGAGTGCAGGCTTGCAACTACCTAGATTCAATATTTGTTCTTGTCATTTGCTACTCTTTCCTTGAGTAAACCCAAACACTTAATCGGCCTACTGGAGAAATAGGTATACTTGCTATACATTATTAACATATAGTGTTCTTAACTAATCCAATTAAATCTATAAATTTTCATTAGACAAGAGAATCTGACTTTGAATTTAGAAGTCTCTGTTCCACTGTAGTCATGGTATTTTGTTGTGGGGGAGGGAGGGCACTGGATGTAGAAGATGTGAGTTTAAGTCACAATGTAATTTATATTTATTTTAAAGTACAAAGAAGCCGGGCGTGGTGGCGCATGCCTTTAATCCCAGCACTCGGGAGGCAGAGGCAGGCGGATTTCTGAGTTCGAGGCCAGCCTGGTCTGCAAAGTGAGTTCCAGGACAGCCAGGGCTAAACAGAGAAACCCTGTCTCGAAAAACCAAAAATAATAATAATAATAATAATAAAGTACAAAGAATCTCTTAAAGGAAATGAATCAACTTAATGAGAAAATGTGTATACACATATATAACCCCACAAAAGCTTGTTAGATTTTAAATATAAGTATATACTTTAGTAATTAAATATAACTACATAAACTAGTATTTAACTTTAATCTTTAATAATTTTTAGAGAAATGAAGAACCAGCAGTCGGCCACCCCCACTGACAGTGCTCCAGTGCACAGAGAGTCTGAGTTATAATCATTAAAATACTCGGACTCCAACATTTCTTTTCTTGGGGGGGGGGGTTGAGACAGGGTTTCTCTGTATAGCCCTGGCAATCCTGGAACTCACTTTGTAGACCAGGCTGGCCTCGAACTCAGAAATCTACCTGCTTCTGCCTCCCCAGTGCTGGAATTAAAGGCCTGCGCCACCACGCCCAGCTTCCAACATTTCTAATCTCCTACAGAAATATTTTTTGATCCCCAAAGAGGAAAACCCATGAGTATTAGATGGTCAATTTTTTCAGGAATATAGGAGTTATATATTTAAAATGAGTATCATGTACTATATATATATATATATATATATATATATATATATATATATATTACATATATATTACATACATCGTATATATATATATATTATATCAGTTACTATATGATATATATCAGTTACTAGATTCAGTCTCTCAGTGAACACATCAAATATCATGTTACTTTACAGATTCTTAAGGAGCCTATTAAAGGCCAATAGAGGAGAAAACAAAACCTGGATTTTCTTTGCATGGCCTCATCAAAATAATCATCATATATCATCAAGTATCTCTTAGTCAGGGTTTCTCTTCCTGCACAACATCATGACCAAGAAGCAGTTGGGGAGGAAAGGGTTTATTCAGCTTACACTTCTGTACTGCTGTTCATGACCAAGGAATTCAGGACTAGAACTCAAGCAGGTCAAGAAGCAGGAGCTGATGCAGAGGCCATGGAGGGATGTTCCTTACTGGCTTGCTTCCCCTGGCTTGCTCAGCCTGCTCTCTTATAGAACCCAAGACTACCAGCCCAGAGATGGCACCACCCACAAGGGGACCTCCCCCCTTGATCACTAATTGAGAAAATGCCTTGCAGCTGGATCTCATGGAGGCATTTCCTCAACTGAAGCTCCTTTCTCTGTGATAACTCCAGCTTGTGTCAAGTTGACACAAAATTAACCAGTACAAAGTACTTTCCACTATGACATTCTTACTTGCCTTTCTTTGCCTCTTTATATATGAATTTGGAGAAGCATTTAAAACAACAACAGCAACAACACCATCAACAACAGCAGTTGAAATATATTCAGTTTCCCTAAAAAGAATTCTAGATGGGTTCCATAACCCTACAATTGTCCATTCAGTTAGCCTTTGATTTCAGTTGTTCTGTAAGTACTGTTGAGAAGACAGCAACTCCAAATATCAAATCCCTTTGTTAAACTTGGTTATTTGCAACTGGACTCTGACCAATTGGAAACCATCCAGAACCCCTCTTATCTAAGCAACTCTATGTTTTAAGACATGCTATTGACAATGTCTGGAGAGTTTCCATACAGGCCCCAATATAAAGTCAGATATAATCATGATGCTTTTTTCCTGCCATAAAATCAGTACCTTTGCTTATAGTGTTGGCTATGTGTCTGGAAACACACACCATGAATCCAGAGACCTGATGATGGCAATGTGAAATCAGATTTACTTTATCTGGCTACAGTTTCCATATGTGTAGTTAATATGTTTATTGCAGGAATAAACACATGCATGTAGTTCTAGGTAGTAGGAAAGGGAGCTATGCTATTACATAAATGGCAGAAACCTTAAATAATGACCAATGTGTTTTGAGCTTATCTGTCGAGGTGATCTTATACTTATCCCGGAGCTATAATACAGTCTCTGTCCCACTTGGAAGATAAATTAACCATGCACCCTTATCTCAAAGGGACATTTGGCCTCCAGAAAACTATTCAGGTAGCACTGTTTTCCAGATAAAACAATGTGAAGGTAGGCTAAGAGTCTGTGTATGTAATTCTTCCTCACTTCCTACAAGTCTGGACTGTTCTTTTGCATTGTGATCTGATGAGTTCGGGAATTTGATACAACAAATTTGACATTTTGGCTAGGCTTGTTGGCACATGCCTATAATCCCAGAATGTAGGGTGTAAGAGTGAGAGGATCAAGTGTTTCAGGTTGGAGGCCAGCCTGGGCCAAATGAAACTCTGTCAAAAATAGTTAAATAAAGAAAGGAAAGGGAGCAGTAGGAGTATATAGGAGAGAGCATGCATGCATATTGGTTTTTATATCATGATACAAACCTTTAAGGAAACTGGCAGAGCTGGCTGGTAGGAATGGGCCCCACAAGAAATTACACCCCTTTGCTTTGTAAGAAACAAAACTGAAAAAATTGCTTTATTTAACTCAACTATCATCATCTCTAAACTTTCTCTAAATGTTATGAAGATTTCATTACCATAGAGAATAGCAAGTTTATGAGAATGTGTCTTTCAGAATGCTATAACCGATAGAAACAAAACATTATTTTTTAGATGAATTTTCACCAATTGAACAACAAAAACACCCTCACATTCATTATAACTATGACCATCCTCTTGCCAAAACTTTCATCATCAAAAATGTTTCCTTCGAGAATTTGATTTGAGATTTATGAACTGCTCTGCCTTATTGCACAGCAATAACCCACATTCTCTAGCAATTTCAGAAGTTCCTTCTTAAGTAGGTATTTTGTCTGCTACTTGGATGAAATTTGGTAGCAACATAGTTGTGTTATAGCAGAAAAAAAATATTATTTTCTAATCTGATTAATGCTTAATCAAAACACATGATTTGGTCCTTGAAATTTAGCAATGCTAATAATCACTTTGAGTTAATCCAATAATTTACTTCTGTGAAAAATCTGGTAACCTCAGTGAGTTTCAGTAGTTGTAGACATTCAGAGTTTTGAGCTAAAACAAACAAACAAAAAACAAAGCAAAACATTTTTTGAAACGATAACACTTGCTTTTAACCTGTCTTGTATGCCTGCGTCTCACATCTTGCCAACCTCTCCAAAGGACTTAATATATTTTTGGAAGTTCTCCACTGCATCAGGAACAGCCACCTGGGAGCAGAGAAAACAAAATTTGGCAGTCTGTTCAAGCTGTGAATTAAAGGTAATTCACAGTTTGAAGTGAAGCAGCATGAGTTCCTTAAGAAGAGCAATCAGACATTAAGAGGATTTTATACTGAAGGATGTATATTGGCTAATGTTTCAACAAGCAAAATTGGCATTTGGAAGGTTCACATCAAGACATGCTAAAGCTGTTGTGGCTTGATGGGTGCCAAGACTGAGACCTGGGGATCTTTAAAAGGAGATAGAGGTTTCTAGTTTCACCATCAGACATTAATGTACTTGAAAGATCACATTTTATTTCTGTGGTGTTGTCCAAAGGTCCAACATTATCATAGCCTTTGAATATTTTACACGGATTTTTGAGATGTCTGTATAGTTAGAAATACACTTTTTTATTTCTCTCTCTGAGAAAAATTGGGCACCTCTTCTACTTCAGTTACATTCATTCATTCATTCATTCATCCATTCATCTCTTAGGGCTTCCATTTCTTTCAACAAATATGTTTTCAACACATACTATATGTATCTCTGGGTCACATATTTTAATTCAGGCTAAATGCCACCCATCTTTCAATAAGCTCACAGTCTCCGCAAAATTTTACACTAGTAACTCAACCAGTTAATACTTATGAAGCACCTAATATGTGCCAGGTCTTTCCATTCAGTCTTTCTATGTACTAGAAGTCCATGGTGTTGACCATAATTACCAAAGCAGAAACCAAAGTTCAGAGTCACTGAGTAAGTTACCCAAAGCCACTATTGCAAAGGGCAATGATGGACCTGACTGCATGCATGTGCTCCTTTTACATTAAGGACTAGCTTTGGGCACTTTGGAAGTAGCCATTTGAAGTTGGGATGTTCCTTATCCAAGAATTAGGCATAATCTCAATTTAGACCTTTGTGGTAGCTAACAATTTAATTGAAATCAGGGATCTTCATCGTACTGTTGAGCTCAGTCTTTCATCTACTGTTTCTACTATGCATGCTAATGGGAAAACTCTGGAGGCAGATGCCTCTTCATCTCAGACATTGTAGACAGATTGTAACACAAAGACTGTAAAATGTCCCCTACAGTGAGACTGAAGGATCCATGCCTGCAAGGGACTTATATCATCATGAAAATTCCACACAAGATTGATTGTTATGGCATGTGATGCAAACAACATTTCTTGCTGGAAATCTCCATTTTTCATATTAAAGCAAAACAAATATGGAACTACTACATGGGCCTGCTTTATGAGATGTTTAATCAGTGCCTTTCATTCCTAGCAACATGTTTGATAATTGGAAAGTTGCTTTACATTCTCATCATAGACTTTAAAAAGGATTTCCCATCTGTTATCAACCATAGTGACATATTTTACAGTTTCCATCAATGTTTTGAATTGTAATTGGGATTGAAGTAAATAATACTGTTACTATACACAAAATTATTAAGAGTCAATATTTAAAATAATTTTAGATGCATAATTAAATGGAGTAGAGTGATAACACAAACATGCTTGGTGCACACATGCATATACATTCTGTGTTCCAGAATGAGGGCCTGTTAATGTTGTCTGATCATCATCTGTAAGATGAAGTGGATATGCATACTCTTTTTACTTACTAGATTGTAAAATACAGTATCAGAGATGTTTTTAATGTGATCTGTGACTGATAATTTTAAAGCACTTCCGTCCATTCTATTAGCCTTCTGTAAGTAAATAAAGCTGTGGCAGTGCAGTGGTGGAGCACACTTGATCCCAGCACTTGGGAGGCAGAGGTAGTGGATTTCTGAGTTTGAGGTCAGCCTGGTCTACAGAGTGAGTTCCAGGACAGCCAGTGCTACACAGAGAAACCCTGTCTTCAAAAACCAAATGAAAAAATGTAATTAGAGCAATTTTATTAAAGACCACGTAGAAAGAGACCAGACATGGGAGTGCAAGTTACTTGCTCAAATTCTCCTAAGGAGTAGCCAGGAGTAGATGTGAAGACAATATTTGACCATTTCGAATAGTCTGCCTTGTTGCCAGATTTCTCAGACGACTACAAGTCCAGAACTCATCAATCAGAATTCTAATAAGTCTTCCAATCCCAGGTGAAAAAAATATGGCAGTGGAATAGAAATTAAAGAAGAGGAGGGGGAAGAAGAGTATGAAGAGGAGGAGGAGGAAGAAGAGGAGGAAAAATCCAACTGAGGCTAGACAGATGACAAGAACTATCTTTCCTACTTCTAGAATATTTTTTCTGTTTACCCATCCTATCAAGCATCACAGTGGCACTATTGGGAATGTCATGCTTAAAGGCCTTGCTTTTGACACCTTTTTTAAAGGTGTCATAGCCTTCACTGACAAATGGGGAGCAGCTTGGGTAAAGTACCACATATGCATGCACAATTATAGCTGGAAGCAGTCGGAAAATCAGAAAAATGCTGGTCTGTGTGGTTAATCCATTTCTATTTACAATGAGTTCAAAAAGAAAGAAGTCTCAAAGCTACCTGGTTTACATCCACAAAGATGCTGCCAAGAGAATAAAATAGGATTGTATTTGCTACCCATGGGATATATCTCTATCTATAACTTGGCAGGACAATACTTTATTGCAGCGTCGTGTCCTTTTTTTATTTTTTATTTCATTTTTATTAGACATTTTCTTTATTTACATTTCAAATGTTATCCCCTTTCCTGGTTTCCCCTCTGACAACCGCGTATCTCCTCCCCCCTTCCCCTGCTCACCAACTCACCCACACCCATTCCTGGCCCTGGTATGTCCTTGATGAAGGAACCAGACATAAAAGGGTGGTGTTGAAAGGAGTGATGAGTGTGGGGTTGGAAGGTAAAGGCTTATGGACAATAACTTCGCTAGCCTCCTTACTTAATTTCTTAACTTACTTGGTTCTGCAAAATGTTGCCTACATTAAAAAAAATCCTAGATAGGCATTTCAATATGGGTATTAGTAGGGTTTTTAGAGAAAAAAACTTTTATGATTTCAACATCTAGAAATTCTCTAAGCTACCTGAATATTGGAAGGGGATTCTTAATTTCCAGAAAGTAACTTTCATTGGTTATATAGTGTAAAAATAAAGAAAATAAACTATATATCAGTAATGTGCTTAAATAATTATATCTAACTCTTCTGGTTATTTACTAAATTCCATGCACTGTGACAAATAGTTTACAAATGTAGAATAATTCTTAACCACAACGTAACAAGATGCTGATATAATCAAATCAGTATCAGTCCAATGACTGTCTTCCCAGGTCTCTGAGATGTACAAACATGCATGTTTACACAATCAGTGCTGCTGCTAATGTGGAAGTCAAACCTACCTCGTCCAGAGGTGCTAAACCATATTACAGGTTCACATGTTTAATCACACTGTATGCTCATAATATTCTGAGAGGTAGATATGATTTAACAAATTTTATGGAGAAGGAAATTTCATCTCAAAGAAATTAAATGACTTTCTGAAAAATCACAGAAATTCATCTCACAGAAATCACAGAATTACTTTTTAAGGGAACTGAAATTTTACTCTAAGACTCTTGAATTTAGAATTCAAACACCTTGTGGTGTATTAGCTCACCCATATAAGGTTATAATTTAATAAAGTGCTATTCCTTGGTGTTATAAAATGTTTGCAATTGTTGTATTTGAACATTTCTAAATTTTCTATGTCTAGAGATATGGCCTCTACTTCTGGGAGTCACTCAAATTTGACCTCTCTTATGTCCTCACTGTCCACTGTCACTGTCAAATTTGACCTCTCTTATGTCCTCACTGTCTGTGATTTTCTTAGTATTTGTCTCTTCATTAAAAGTGAAAAAAAATGATACATTATTTAGACTCTTTGGGGGCTTTATTGCCTTCAGATAAGCCCACACAAAGACTTTGAAGTCAACTAGAATCAGCTAGGTTGGTTGGTTGAAGTTTTCAAGTTCATAGATACATACATATAGTACATAGTACTGCTAGTTGCTCAGTCCTATGCTCTTTTTGCTGTGCAACATCATGTTTTACAAGTGCTTGTCAATGTGCTTGCAATCAGGGGATCAGCTGGCAATGCTGTCAAAGGACAACAGATTTAAATATATAATGACATGTGCTACCCCCACACCCATCCAGTTATATATTTCCAGCATGTTTCTAAATATTTAAACATTTCTCATAAAGAGTAAACATTCCCATTCTGTTAGACACATTGAATCATTATTTAATATAATGAAGCATCAAACACTTGCAGAATAATCTGAATTTTTAAAAAATCACGTGGTTTATACAAGTTCATGGTTACATGAATGGTAGTTAGAGTTGGGCCTACTATTATCTTCATTGTTTTGCATGGTGCTTTTTATTTCTGAGATTGAAGGAGACCTGAGATGTAGTAGATTACTAATAGATTAAAATTCTAGCTTATAACTATGGTAACTGTACCTTGAAAATTAGACCCTGACAGAGTCACTAAGAAATTTAGAAGTACATAGTTGCTGTGAACATTGAAAAAAAAATAGATGGCATACAACAAGGACAGTCTCTTAATGAAAATAATCCATGTATCAATTAATTAAAATGTTAAGTTAATGTGTATTAGGGAGAGACAATAAAGGTTATATATGTGTGGATTTTTTTAAGTGTTTAACAAAAGGATTGACTTCAGTTTGAAGCAAAGCTCTTTTCTCCATGAAATTTAAATCAACTTCAGCTCAATTTATGCTATTCAGAAAGAACCATGGCTCTTTACTCATGGTGTTCAGTACTCATGGTGTTCAGTACTCATGGTGGCAGGAAGCCAAGATGCAGAGTAAAGATGTAAATATAGAAAAGGTACTGCTGGAGGTATATCCCAGGAGAACTTCACTATCCCAAGGACTTAATGGTAGGTACAATTAATGCACAGACTGCTGTGACTAGGCATTTGGGTAGTTGTACAATGTGGAGAAGCAGCTTGACAGATTTTCTGCTCAAGAGGAGATGTAGTCATTGATGCCCCTGTAGTATAAAGACCTATGACTGGTCTCCAAGTCTGAGAAATAAAAAAAAAGCAATATGATACATTTTACTTCTCAAGAAGATGAAGAACTGAGACAATGGTAATTTTAAGATTTTCGTTATACCTTTCTACCCAAAGGAAACATGGCATTGAAGCCTCTGCACTGAGTTGCAAATGCATCCATGGTTCCAGAGCTCCAAGGCAACATGTTTTTGTTTCTTTAGAGCAGTGGTTCTTAACCTTCTTAATGCTGTGACCCATTAATACAGTTCCTCATGTTGAAATGATGCCCAAACATACCATTATTTTCATAGCTACATCATAACTACAATTTTCTGTTATGAATCACAATGTAAATACCTGTATTTTATGATGATCTTAGGCAACCCCTGTGAAAGGGACATTAGACTTCCAGGGGTTGTGACCCACAGGTTGAGAATCTCTGCTTTAGACCCTCTCCTTTCTCAGTGATATTTTACTTTTATTTCCTGGTTGTATTAAAAAATAAAAGATAAGACAAATTAAATGCTAGGTTTGATATCGCATGTTTCATATCCACTATCAAATTAACTGGTTACAGTTCAATGGTATGCAGTCATTGTTGTCACCCACACTTCACTGTCGAATAACTAATGTTCATGTATTACATCTCAAATTATTATAGTTCATAACAATGATTCCATGAATTTTCCTGTGTTTAACTGGTTCTAAAATAGCTCTTGTAACCTGTCCTTCCTGCCTGCTCATACAATTTTTAAACCCAGAGTCCACTTGAACTCACTTGTCCTGGGTGGTGGCAATACCTCATCTAGATAACACAGGCAGATAAGTGAAAACAGTGGAGAACAATAACTTGACCGAAAACATTTTGTGTGTTTCATCGTGGGGCGGAAACACTTTGGACTGGGTTCGTACTGAAGAGCTTAACATCCTAAAATAGGATAGGCTGAAAAGGAAAATGAATGCCCTGTCGGTTTGTGCTGATCAGAGCATGATTTTTATTAATCGGACAAGGAAGGATTCTAAGCCCACCCCTGAGTCCCCTGGAGAAACTCTCTCTGTCTCTCTGTCTCTGCCGTGCGGTCTGATCATGAGCGGAGATGTATCTGCTAGGCGGGTCCAAACAAATGGGCGGTGACGACGACAACATAGGGCGGTCTGATGACGCTGCATTCTGGGAGAGCTGGGGAGGTCTTCTCAGTGGCAATCTTGTCCGTCTGCAGGGGGCGCAATATAACGTTTAGAGGGAGAGTGGTTAGTGGAGGTGAGAGACCCCAACAACATTTTGTGTTCTAAACCCACTGCTGTAATCATTTTTGAGCCATAATTTATTGCTTGGTTCATATACTTGTGAATGAATACATTTGAAATAGCATAAGAGAGTTGTCAAATTTCTAATGAGGTAAACAATCCTTTTTGAAATTTCTAGGTCTTTAAATGCATAAGGGAAATCATCTGGATACAAAGTGCAAATAAAGTTTCATTCTGTGAAATAATCAGTCTGTCCCCTTGCCTTGTCATATTTTTCCTGATTCCACATATCTGTCCCTGTTTCTGATTCTGCCTTTAATTATGATCAGGCTTGACTAGGAGCCCCTGAGAAATAAGCTCCCTTTTTGCTGGGAGGAAAGATAAAGTCATATTTAAATAGATTTTAAAAATAAGAATGGGATCTCAAAAGACATACACTGTAGAACACACTGTATATCAAAATATATAAGTACGTAATTGAAACTGACATAGTAAACACATTGCTGACTGAACTATAAAAAATAATCCACTAAGGTGCTATTTCCCTATTCCTAAGTACTCAGTAAAGAGTCTATTGCCATAAAGTGGATGTACACTGTTTAAAAATATTTGTGTGTATTTTAGCATGTTTCCTTTAGGCCCAATAGGATATTCTTTTCTTCTCTTGTTAAAAAAAGTACACAGTAAGAAATTTAGCTAAGTGGAATATTAAGTAAAGGTCTAAAGTAGTTTTAGAAGATAATGATTTTGAGCAAAGCAATGTCTTTAACAATTTGATTCTGAACGTGACATAAATTAACTTCGTAGAGTAGAATCAAAAGAGGTTCAACTAAATCTTTCTAGCCTACCCTATAACTTGGCATTTCACACCCTGAGCAGTCACTACTGACAGCTTTATTATGAGCCTGAAGTCATAAGCAGAATAAGTATACTAGTGTAAATAAACAAATTATTGTGTTCTTTTCTGTAAAAGTCCTAAAAGCCCCATTAAAATATGATTGAATAATAGCTGTTCTTAAGCGTGCACCTTTCTATTGCTTTCACTAAAAATTATAGGTCTGAACTAAAGTAGTGTGGTTTTTTTAAATCATATCTAAATTAATGTTTACTGTTTCTTAATTCAATGTAGAAAAATTGATGAGGTCTGCTCAACAAGAGAGAGGTGATAGATGAGATATCTTATTATGCACATTGTAAACATTTAGGAACACTTTTGCTCTAAAGTCATTAAGTAGTTTCTCAAGTTTTAGCAGATAGCATAAGACTCTTTGTTTAATTCCAAAGTGGCAGCGATCCCTTGATACAACGATTTTGAAGCATAACTTCCTTTAAGTAGAATTTCACTGGTTTTTTAATAGAAAGCAAACAATACAGCAGATGAACTGTTGCAAATATCTGTTTGAAAAACAATTTGAGAAAGTACACATGCATGTGCCTACTCTATTATACTGTAGATTGACTGCATGATGTTTATTATTGAATCATTATGAAGCATAATTTTATGAGAAAAGCTATATATACATGTTTTTCCATTTGACACAAAGCTGTCACAAAGATTCTAGCATATATTTTCAAATATATAAATAAGTACTTTTTCACCCTTAAAAAGAATCCTTCACTCTGAAAATAGTTTGCCACAGGTCTCCTGTAAATTCTAAGCCCATCTCATGTGTTTACAAACTGCCTAGTTTTCAAAACGTCAATTTACTTGTAGTTTCCAGAAACAAATCTATTGTACAAATTAATGCTTGCTTACATAAGATAAAAATCACTATTTTATATAAAAATAGAGTCCATGGTTTATAGTTTCTTCATCATTAATATTAATTATTTATATTCAACTAGTTTTTTGTTAACACAAGTGGAGCTGGAGATGCCACAGGCTGCCTCAGAGGTAGCTCCATAGTGCTCATTCATAATTAGCAAAATGCCCTATTTCAGCAGCAGTCAATCAACCACAGCCTTGTTCTTGTTCTCATGGGAACCTAATCCTTCAGTCCCTTCTTAAGTTTGCCCTGTTCACGGACACATAGCATGAGCTGGAAAATCGAACAATAAATTACTGAGAAAATTAGGCCACTTTTCAGGAGGATCTTTTGAGATGGGATGCAATTTTGAGTGTGCAGGATATGGTAGCCACTGTAAAATACACAGATCTGTGACTAGAAGGGTGGTGTGTCTTCTCAAAAAAAAATCCTCTCTAATGAATCCTTGGAGCCAAGGCACAAAGCTTGCCTGGAGTTGTTTTCAACCAAACCACCACTAGAAGCTCAGCAGGGCTAGTTTATAGTATCACTTGATGTCTGTCTGCTCAGCTCAGGAACTCTAAGTGCAGTACCTCTTGAAGACAGAGGACATGACTTGTTCTTTCACAATAATATCTTACACTGAGTGATGGCTAGTATCATTTTTAAAACGAATGTGTCCTATCTTTGTTGGAGAAAGTCAAATCAGGCAGGAATCCTCTTGTGCTATTGAGACTGGATGCTTTTATTCTCTATTTTTCTATGATCTCTTGGAGAAACTCATACCTCTACCCCTAAAATAAATCCAAGCATTTAAAGCACTCACCCCTAGAGCTAGGCTAAACTGATTTTTCCCTTTCCGTGTGAAATACAGATTTAAAATTTTTTCAAAAATGATTCTGAATTGGTTATACGAAGGTTGATCCTGGGATTTTTATTTATAAAGAACTTTCAGACTTCATAAATGGAGTAGTCTCAGATAATTTTCCCCCTCAAAATTTTACCTTCTTAAAATTTATCTGTGACTCAAATAAAAAAGGATTTGTGTTTATGTTGTCAGATACTAGTAAAGGTGAGAAGACTGACCCCTGGCTATGAACCAATGGGGGAGTTTTATCTAGTAGTTGTAGAATCACCCCTTATTAACACCAAATGTCTTTCTTTGGAAGCTCTGGATGTGTTCTCTCATTTATGCCATACCAATGATGCAAGTATTTGAGGCAAGTAAAATCAGAGGGAAAGAAATTACCTCATTTCACAGTCAGTTATGTCGATGTACATGACAAATTTATTTTACGATGAAATGCCCACATTAATACTTGCTAAATGTCTAGCCAGGAAATGGTTACTTTGAAATACTATTTGTTTTTTTGTTGTTGTTTTTTCTTCCTCTGTCCAAAAGAAGAATTTCGATACAATACGTTTGGAGAGCAGTGAGTTAAAAAACAAACAAACACCTCACAAGTCTTTTCATTGTAGGAATTCTTTGAACATTTAATATGCTGATGTTCACTGTGTTTCTACAAGAGGATGGGTGTAGAATGTGAAATGCTTCCCAAACTGATTGGCCCATAGAATTTTTTTTCCCAGAATACCTACCAAAACCCTGTGGAATAGTTAGGTCCATACTAATGTTGCTGACTGCATCTTTGTGAATTCTGTCTGCTTGTATAGCTTCAGTATCCACCTAGAGTGTATCTGCTCATTGATTCCTATCTTGCCACCTTCACTCACCTTTCCCCTAGTTGTCAAGATAGTCTGTTTTAAATCAAATGTTCCATTCAGGCAGATAAGTGAAATCACAGACAATTTGCATTCAACACTCAAGGAGTTTCATTTTTTGTACTGATAATATGGAGGGGTTTCTGAAATCCCACCAAGTTTCCCCCAGAAGATTTCTTTTATAAAAAGCCTTTTGTCTGTTTGTGTTTCTTTCTTTCTCCATCCCTGCCAGACCACCTGCAACTGTACATTGTCTCTGGTTGTTGGCTCCTGAGCATCCTCCCTCACTAGGGAGAAAAGCAAGCCGAATAGAGAAAGAATACAGCCTTCTCACTCGACATTCTCAGGAGATAATTTGCTGCTATTTTTTTTTTCTAAAACCAAGGACTAGATGTGCTTAGGACTAGATGTGCTTAGCAGGTTTTTTTTTTTATATTAGATATTGCCAAGAAAGATAATAGTACTATTATCCTGGTGACTTCTGAGAGCATTTTGAATGCTGGTATTATTGAAATTGTGGTAATGAAGTCAACTCTCAAATTTTAACACATGGTCACCCACTTTAAATTATGTCTTCTCTACTTGGCATGCTGCAGCCTCCCAGGCCAGCTCAGAACTGACTTCTCCTACCCTGTGCCGGAATGGGAATGGGCTATTTGAATGCATACTCTCCTAACATGAAACTAAGAAAAACACAAGTAAGAAGAGAATTTGAAATGCTGTGAGACTTTGCTGCATTGCACAGAATCAGAGCCTTCCAGTTTCCCATCTCTCTGTGTTTTTTTCAGTGTGTGCCTGTCAGGATAAGGAATGCAGAGCTCAGTCCAAAGTTGGCTGAAAGCATCCCCCTCTGTATTTGTCAGACACTAAGCACAGGGTCCCCAATGGAGGAGCTAGAGAAAGGACCCAAGGAGCTGAAGGGGTTTGCAGGTTGATAGGAGGACCAACAATATATACCAACCAGTAACCCCGGATCTCACAGGGACTAAACCAACAACCAAAGAGTACACATGGAGGGACCCATGGCTCCAGTTGCATATGTAGCAGGGCCTTGTGGGACATCAATGGGAGGAGAGGCCATTGGTCCTGTGAAAGCTCTATGCCCCAGTGTAGGGGAATGCCAGGGACAGGAAGCAGAAGAGGGTAGGTTGGTGAGCAGGGGGCAGGGGTGATGGGATAGGGGGTTTCTGGAGGAGAAACTAGGAAAGGTGATAACATTTGAAATGTAAATAAAGAAAATATCTAATAAAAAAGATGTTTAGAAAAAGGAATGCAGAACTCATGTAGCTCTCTCTGAGCACCCAACTCTTCGTTTTAAGAATGTGTCCTTCATTGCAGCACTGTCTTGACAGTCTCCTATTTGAGGAACATTTGTGCAGTAGCCAATCTAACATGATAAGAGAACAGATATTCTAATATACTTATTTAGAGCAAAGAGTGTTTTGTGTACATGGTACTCCATTTAATTATCACTTTAATTAATGTTGGACAAATTTTGCAATAATGAAGACAGTATACAAGTAACTCATAATTTTTATGTTTTACCTCATTTACATCTGAAGCTGATAATAGATTCATTAGTTGATTGGATAGGAAAATACCTAAAATATTTATTGAGTAAAAGAGATGGGATAAGTTCTCATTAGTTGAATTGCTTAATTCTTTGCCAATAAAATATTTTTCTTAGTGTTTATCCCTGATGTAAGCTCAATAGAGCAATATCTATCCTAGGAGTGTAGAGAGAAATTATCTAGTAGCTATAGTTAGACTGTAAAAAACTACTGATTATTGTGGGGAAAAATAAATATTGAAATGTTATTTCTGGGATTAACTTTTAATATTTTTTGGATTTCTTCATTTGTAATTATCACTACTTTATACATTTTAAAATAACTTTTTCTTTACAATCTGTTATGTTTAATTCTGAAACTTGGTTGTAGAATGATGATTCATATAATAAAGAAAATATAAAATGGTACAAGGCTAGAATGAAATCATCATTTATAAGACTGTATTCTTCCTCCCCAAGGTTGGAAAATGCTGAACAAAAGTAGCCAACAGTTACATACCAAATCTATCTGAACTTACCATTCACATGACAAACCCACCTTGCATTGCCATGGATACTTGAGTTAAGAAATGGCTTTCCAGCTGTATTTCACACTTATAAAACATGGCAGATGAATTGTCTACACAGAGTTTTGGGAAACTCAAACTGAAATATGATATAGGCAGTAGCAAAAGCTCAATGCTTAAAACCACTTAAATGAACAGCAATAAAATTTTACTATGTATGCCAAATCTATATTCATGTTTAATATTTGAGGACAGAACAAAGAGCAAATACAGATGTGAGTTTAGTTTATATAGTTAAAGTCATCACAATGCCACTTAGTGTGAACAGTGCTTCCTCTTGATGCGCTTTCTTCATTCCAAGGAAAGAGGGGGCAATGGGAGTAATGAAGCTGGAAATATAAGAGGCTAAATGAGAAAGGCTTTTCATCTACAATGAAAAATAGCAATCATGTTTTAGAAGTTGGAACTTCTTGCTTGCTCTATGAGAAGATTCCATTAGCAAATCAGCCCAGACAGGCATGGCCTTGGGGTAGACATTTCCTAACTTTGCATTCTATGCACTATGGCCGGGATTTGATGAAAGCCAAGAGAAAAAATAAATTGACAAGGAGCAGTAGCAAGGAAAGTCTCAAAAATATATACTCACTATACTTCAAATGTTTTGTGAATACCCAGTACACTAGGAGCAAATAACGAGAATTTTTTGTGTGGTCAAAAAGGAATATTGTTTTCAAAGAGATTTAAGTAGAGAAATCAGGGCATTTCATGCTTCTGATTGGCCTACTTCAAAGTTGAGTAGATTGGCTTTAAATAGGCAACTGGTCTGTCTTTTTATAACAACACCCAGTGCTTATTCGTTGGAGATTCAAGTGAATTACTTTGGATCTGACAAAGATGAAAAGACTTCTTTACATCTTCAATTTCTGCTTTGATATTGAAAACTTAGTGTTAAGAGGGTATGGTTGGTGTAGATGACATTATTTCCTCTGGGAACTTGGGTGTTATTCAAAGTTAAATCCTCCAAATTCTACAAGTACTACAGTATAAGTAAATTTATTTTCATCAGTGTCCATTCCCGAGTCCTAGAAACATAGATGTAGACTTGTGCAGATTAATTTAGCATAGGTTGGCAAATTGTTGCTGTGAGATATATTTTATAATTCATTTCTAGCTCAAGCTAATAGAGAGAATCAAATAAAACATAAATATAAATTTATAAGGATTGCTTTATAAACCAGATCAAGCTTTATATTATCTACCACTGAGGCGAGACATATTTTTGCAAGCAGGATGATGGTTGTCCGTGTAATACTTTCATTGTTTCCAGCAAAAGTAAAACAAATCAGGAAACAAGTCCATTGCATTTAGGCATCATTAGGTACCATTAACTGTAATTTGTCCTGACAAGCTCTCTCTCATCAGATGATGGGTGAAACATTGAAAAAAGTCCAGGGAAAACATGAATGCTGATGAAGTACACCCTTGTATTTTTAAGTCTTCCCAATTCAAATGTTTAAAATAGAACAATTTCCAGTCTGCTAGCAGCCAGGCCTCTATCATGCTTTAAATAAATTTATTTTTCTGCTTCTTGTGAGACTCTTAACTCACTCTGAGAATCATGACATTTCACTGTACAAGGCAGGTCACAAATTGAATAATGTGAAATAACTTTATTAGAGAACTCAAAAAAATGATAGGGCAATAATGTGTTTTACAGTAAAATTTGATAGCTCTCTAAAGATCAATGCTTGTGTTTGTTTACTTTGAAGTGAAAGGACAAAGGCTTTATAATGGAATCCAGAGAAACATACAAATTAAAGGACTACTTTGCCAGATAAAATGGTCTTCCCAGTCTGTGATGAATTCTGCAAATCTCTCAAAGTAAGGCAGACTAGTGTAGGTACTGCCTGTGATAACATGCCATTGTAAAGCTGCTCTGGAATAATGAGAGTCCTCTTAGGGCCACACAGAATAAAAAAAGTTGGGAGTCACCAAGGTCTTGTCCTGTCCCAAACAAGCATTGAAAGGCCACTTTATAAAGAGAGAAAGAAACAGCAGGACCACCTGCATTTGCATCACCAAATGCCTTTGTGGGCACACTGAGTACACAGAATAGGTTCAATTAAACAGCAACCATTTTCACTGTCCTTTACCCCACTAGAATTTTTTTAGAAACAAAACAAAAGCCATTTATTTGAGCAACAATACATTACTTTTGAAAAAATGAGACATTGTGCAGAATATGGGATAAGCAAGAAGCCTATGTCTCTGTGCTTTATCTTTGCCACCTCTTTTCTTAGCCAGTATGCCACAGACCTCATGAAAGCATCTCTTTGTCACAATGAGATAACTATGAATGTAGATTAGAGTAGGCATTAGTATTGGAGCTGACTAGGAAGAGAAATATTCAGAACTTCTTACAAGTTTATGAGACTCTATTAGTAGAGACTAAAGTGAACTCTTGTCTGATATTTCAGTCCCTTGAAAAATGAGCTGGAAGTTTGAGTACAATTTATATGGAAAGAGGACAGAGGAGGGTAGAGGGGAGGGGGGAAGAAGAGAGAGAGGAGATTGAAGGGAGAGGGGAGAGGGAGGGGGGATAGAGGAGAGGGAGAGAGGAAGGGGAGAGAGGAAGAGGGGAGGGGAGAGGGGGAGGGAGAGGAGGAGGGAGAGGCGGAGGGGGAGGGCCCTTAACTGTACTATTATCTTGCTGGCAGGGAGGAATTGACAAAGTTATTCCTGTAGCTACTTCCCTTACTGACTCCCAGAGTTGTTTTCAAGACATGACTCAGTTTAGGTAAATTTGTGCTTTTAAGGCTTCAGTAATTATTTGTACCCCTCCCCCCAGCAAAAAAAAAGTCTTCACCTGTCTAAGCTGTAAGATTCTTAGAGGCTCTGCCAGTGCCTGACAAATACAGAAGTGGATGCGCACAGCCATCAACTGGACAGAGCACAGGGTCTCCAATGAAGGAGTTAGAGAAAGTATCCAAGGAACTGAAGGGGTTTGCAGCCCCAAAGGAGGAACATTAGTATGAATTTGCCAGTGCCCCCAGACCTCCCTGGGACTAAACCACCAAACAAAGGAAATACATGGTGGGACTCATGGCTCCAGCTGCATATGTAGCAGAGGATGGTCTAGTTGGTCATCAATGGGAGGAGAGGCCCTTTGTCCTGTGAATGCTTGGTGCCCCAGTGTAGGGAATGCCAGGGCCAGAAAGCAGGAGTGGGTGGGGTGATAGGATAGGGGATTTCTGGAGGGGAAACCAAGAAATATAAATATAAATAAAAGGAGAGAGAAAAAAATATTCTTTTCCTAGGGTATACATTGGCTTTTGTTTTTAAGAAAACAGTATATAGTTAGTACTAAACAATCAATGTGATAGAATTATAGGCACTTTTATGTTAGTCTGTTACTGCTTTTAAAAGCAGGTCCAAAAAAAGGAGAAATGAAGCCATATTTCATAAGCATGAAAAAAAACAATCACAGTAAATTCTAGATGTTCACATAAGCCAGGGACACAGAAGATGTTTGGCACTGACACCAATAATGGCAAAATGGAAAACTACTATTAACTTCCTGCGGAGTTAGCAGTCTACAGGGAATACGGAGATCTTGGGGAAAGGGGTATATTATTATAACTTAGCGCTCATGTGTGGGGCACTGAAGCATATACGTGATAGAGAAGCAGCCTGTAGCTATATTCTAATAAATATTACACAAGCCTACATAGAGATGTGTTTTAAGTTTCTGAAAATTCTAATTTTTCTATAATTTTAAGCTTTGGAATTATGCCAAAATGCTTAGTCTACATTTATTCAATTGAGTACTAATATGAAAATCAGATGGGTTAAAGCTATTTTTAGTAGCATGCCAGATTTCCTTCTAATGTTCCATGTTGACATTCATTCCTGAAGAGCCTAGAAATGGTCTTACCTTTAGATTAGTCTCCCTCAAACACTTTTTGTTTTCTGTCAGGAAGACAAAGAAATTGCTTCTATAAAATTAAATACTACCAAGGAATGCCCATCAAAATCTACAAGTGTGAGAAATCTCAAGTCTATAATTGATATTTTTAATTCTGCAACAACAATCAGCAATGTGTATACAGATAAACTGAACAATATTTCCTTAAAGTGAACAGTAGCATTTTAGGTATGAAAAGATGCACAGATTCTAAGGGTCTTATATATTTACATAATACAGAAATATAGGAAGTAGCTGATCTGGAATCTATGCTTGCTCACACCTGTCCTTATTTTTTATACCCCATGGGTTATGATGTCAGGTTTTTTACAGTGCTCTGGAAACCTTGTCTTCTATGGCTCTTAGAATTGCACACAAAGACTCCTAACTGAAGGAATCCTGGCATGTCTACCTCAAGCAGAAATCAATCCAGATACAATATGAACAGTTCAAATATCAAGGTTAGATAGACATTTCCTTGACAAAGAGCATATCTCCTAGCCATTGGGAGTCTAAGTCCATATTCTAGAATCTCTTCCCAGCCCCCATGTATCATGTGCCTTTCCAGGCATGTTCTTTTCCATCAAGGACATCCCACAATGGAAATATGAGTTCAGTCAGAGCCCAAAAAGCTGGATGAAGTTCTTCTCACCTCTTTCCACACCATCTTGCAAGCCTGGTAATCAGGATACTCTTATGTTGAGACTATAACTCACCCAAGATCATAACCCTGGCATATGGAAATAACAGCTAGCATCCAACTGCCCCATTTTGGGAACTTTCTAGCAACCTTCTCTAGATGACCCAGACACTGCTTCCTTTAGAACCACACTAATCTGCATATAATCTCCCCCCAAAAACCCTGATTTTAGTAGCCTTAGCCTTTGCTACCCTTAAAGTATCATGATCAAGAAAATTACTGGTCAAGAGTCATGTTTTAGAAATATCACTCTGGATTAGGTGAGAGATACTGAAATCTTGAAATATGTAGCAGCAGACTAGAGGACAATAGTATGAATTCTCCTCAAAGGAATTGAGTGACTGACAAAAAATGGTAAGTAATACTTGGAGATAATTCCAAATTTTGTTTGCTTGGTAATGTATGGAGACAGCGGCTTTTGAGGGATGTTTTAGCCTATTTGAGTTCTGTCAAATACCTAAACAGTAATTTATGAAGAGTAGAATATATTTTTCATAATTGGAGGCTGGATAGATAGTCCAATATCAAGGCTAGAGCATGTTTAGTATCTGCTAAGAATTGCTGTTTGCTTTCAAGTTAGCACCTCTATTCTATATCCTCCACCAGGGAGAAAGAAGGTGTTCTCTTATGTCAAATGAAATCAAAGGGCTTAACTACTTCCACTTAGCTTTTTATAAAGTGTTGCCATTGGTACCAGACTTGCGGTGGGTTCAAGTAACCACTAAATCCTTATGATGTTATAAAAAAATACATATTCAATGGAAACTGAAATTATACTTCAAATTTTGGATTTTGATATTTTCCCCAGGTAGCAATACCTTTCTTCACATGCTTGGCTATAGCAGCAAGCTATATCTCTCATTCAGTCACTAAATTAAATTGCAAACAATTGATATTGTGTTGCTATGGTATTTATTAAATATTATTTTCTGTGTTTTCCACCCTTCCATTTTTTCAAAATGTCTATTTATATCTCTTATTTTAATATATTAAAATATATTAAATGTTTTGTTACCAAAAATATTTTGTGTTTGTGATGGGATTATCAAGAAAAACTATCCTGAATTGTGAAACATCTGCAACTGTATGCATGCTTTTATTCCCAATAGTCTAAAGCCTAAGGCTCCCAGTCTTGGAATACTAATGCACTGAGGATTATGTGTTTATGTGATTTTTTTAGAAGTTGCACAAACATCCAAAGCATAGAAAAAGGAGACAAAATCAAAGCATAAGAATGAAATATCTTCACATGGTGTGAATGAACCAGAAACAGAACATTTAATGAAGGAAGCCATACACAAAGGCACACAGACTCTACTTAATTCATATAAAATGTCTACTAGGATAGACTACTTTACATAGATGGAAAACAGATTAGGGATTGTCTAGGACTTGGGTATAGGAAGCTATAAAGGGATTTGGTGAGTGATAGCTAAAACTTAGATCGTTAAAAGTTATGTCTCTAGGATTATGAAATGTTCTAGAACACGAGAATGGTGATAATTGACCAATATTGTGAATGCACTAAAAGGCATTGTACAGTCTACTTTTAAAGCAATAAATTGTGCAAAGTATGTATTTTACTATAATAATAATTACATACACACATACTAAATAAATCCACAAAAGATACATTTTAAAAATTTAATAATATTTAGCTAGATACATATAAATGAAGCTTGAAGGACTGATTAATGAATACATGTAAACAGATATAAATAACAGAAAGAGAAAGTCAGTTCAGTTTTAATTTGCTTGGGTTTGAGCCATTTGTGGCAGAGTTAGATTTGGAAGATTAACTCATAGGAATATGCTAGGCTGAAGATGTAGCTAGAGGAGTCAGGACCATAGATTACACAACTAGGGAGTGGAGAGGCATGCTCAAAGAAAGGAGAATTGTGCATGTGGGCAGAGGGAAGGAAAGCAAGGAGAAGGTGAAAGCTTGCAGGGAAAAAAACTGGAGGAGTGAAACTCAGAGCATCCCCTGCCTCCCCTTTCTCTTTCACCTTTGCTCAGGAGAAGACAAGCTAAACTATAGCCATACTTTCTGCATCCACAGTGATCATCCTGATGAGATGGTTTTTCCTTATGGCATCTTCTCGGTACTTGGTTCATCATGCTCTGTGACTCAACACTACCTCTGAAGTCTTTGGTCCAGAATGTTTAAAGAGGTACTTTAATCTCTAGAGGACAAAACTCATGATCCAAGAATAATTAAGTTTTAAAATGTCATATACTTGAAAAAGCTACCATGAGATGGTACTGGCATAAGTAACTAGGAATAAAACCCAGCTTTATAATTAGCAACGATAAAAGCAAAGTAAATAAGCTTCTAAAAGCAAAATAATATTATTTCTTAAACTATGTCAGTCTACCAAAAGGGGTGAAAGGAAGAATGGGGTTTTAGTTGGGGTTTTGATGAGATTTGAACTCAAGAAGTCTATTGGACTTACATTTCAGTTATTTTTTTACTTAAGATAATTGATCATACTATCTGTATGTCAGTTTAGTTGCTGTTTTCTCTAAACACTTATATCATATGCCTAAATGTTCAATGATATGGATGGGAGATAGATTAAAAATATAGCTATTTGAGATGTAAATTTTGAGATGCAAACAGATTGCCTCAACTCTGTAATTCCTCCCCTCTGCCCACATGCTATATACAATGTGCTTTGATTTGATATTCTAAGTCCCATTCAATTTGTTTCCCTATTGGTGGCTGTCTGTTTAAGATTATGAGGTACAGTATTGCTGTAGGAAGTATGTCACTGGAAGTGGGCTTTGTGGTTTCAAATTACTCTTGCCATTTCCAATGATCTCTCTCTCTCTCTCTCTCTCTCTCTCTCTCTCTCTCTCTCTCTCTCTCTCTCTCTCTCTCTCTCTCTCTCTCTCTCTCTCTCTCTCTCTCTCTCTCTCTCTCTCTCTCTCTCTCTCTGCCTCCTGCTTGTTGTTGAAATGTGAGCTGTCAGCCATTACTGCTGCCATGGCTTTGCTCCACTCTCGTGGACTCTATCACCCTGGAACTTGTAGACACCAAATAAAGCCTTTCTTGTATAAGTCATGGTCATGTTGCTTTATCACAGCAATAGAAGAGTAACTAATACTCATAGGAACTAGGATCTATATGTAGTAACCACAAGCTGGGATGCACAAAATCATAGGGATATATTGTCTCACAATTCTCCAGGCTAGGAATCTAAAAAACAAGGCATTAATATAGGATATACTATCTATGAGGGCTGTGAGGCAAGGATGTGTTTGACTCCTCTTTTCCAGGCTTGTGCCCATGCGGTCTTCTCCCTGTTTCTCTTCACATCTTCCTTGTATGCCTGTCCATTTCTTTGCCCTTGCGTCTAATGTAAAGCCTTCCAACCCTATCTTCTGAACGGGTTATATTGCAAGGTACAGAGGGTTGGAACTCAATATGTGAAGGTGGAAAGCAGAGTTCAAATGCTGAAAATACTGCTTCCCAAATTTGCAAATTCTAATGACTCTCAGATTATGGCAGTAGTCAGATACTTTGTTACATACCACAGACCCCTCTCCTGTCTCCAAATCCCCCATGAGCTTCCTTCTTCCCTAATCTTTCAAAATGACATGAGGTTAAGGAGCTAGCTTCAAGGCATCTGCAAGTGGTAATTACTCAATAGCAGTTACTATAGTTACTCAGTTAAGAAAAGCCTGCCCTAGCACTTCTTAGGTAATTGATGAAATTTTCTAAGAAAATGATATACTTTCCTTTTCCCTGTAAAGACAATATTTGCAGGAATTGATCCCACATTCTTTGTAAACAGTTCTATTCTATTATGTTCTTAATTGTTCCTGGATTCGGACCATCATTTTTTTTTTCTTTGTGGGAGTTCATTTTCTGGCTTCATGGTATCACACTATGCCAAGAGAACCTACTGGAGACCAAGAGACAGATCCTGCTGTTGTCCTACATTCTCTGTTCACTAAATCAGTTTTCTTTCAAAAGAAGATGGCTATTGCGAAGCTGTCAAACTGAGGTAAGGTAAATGGGCAGAATGAAGGCTTTTATTAAACAACAGCAGTTATCTCTGTCAGATTCCAGTCTGGCAGACAGTTACAAGCTGATTTGGCCATGCTGAGTGAGTGGGTGTTTAAAAATAACCAAAGTCAAGAAAGAAGACATGGAAACACCCATGTTACTTTGTGAACTGCAAACCAAGAGAAGAATTGAGTGACCCTTACTTGGTCCTGAAGGCACTCTGACCCTCATAGTCACAGAGAGGAGGACTGTGGACAAGACATCATCCCTCCAAGTTTCCTTGGGTGTTTCCTTTGTCCAGATCTGGGAATTCTGGGTGGCAGTGGGGGAGATGGCAACAATGTCTGTAGAGAGCTGCAAGGCAGGTAAAGAGTTTACAATGCTGATAATAAGTAGAAACACAGTTGCTGGGTTTTGGAGTATGTCTTTGTGGAGGAATCTGCTCTGCATGAAAAAGAACATCATGGACAGCTTGACAATATTGAACCTGAGATTGTGAAGGTTAGTGCAGGCAATCAGGAGAGGATTAAACAAAAATGACCTATCTCTCAGGCTCAAGGAACTCAATTTAAATGGGATATGTGAAGTTTGCATTCATGTAGGGGCTGCATTCTTGGTGCTAGGCCCTCATAGGAGTAGGGC
This sequence comes from Mus pahari, assembly GCF_900095145.1. Lineage (NCBI taxonomy): Eukaryota > Metazoa > Chordata > Mammalia > Rodentia > Muridae > Mus > Mus pahari. Next base: position 58,677,316 of record NC_034613.1, read on the forward strand.
AACATAATCCCAAGTGTCACAGCCCGGAAAATGGATTAGCTGATGGAAGACTAGGAGAAACTGCTACCATCCAGGCAGCCACACCTAAGACCAGGGAAGACAGCTACTTTTGCTGTGCTGAGATAGAAGCAAGCCTGTCTCACTTGTGCTCTGGGAATCCCTTGGTACAACTGCCAAATCCATAACCTCATCCCACTACTCTGCTAAAATGTAGGTTTGATTTTCTCAGCCCTGAAGTTCAATTAAAGCAGCTCATGCGCATTGTCAGTCTGTGTGAAATGTATGCCTGCCTGTAGGGCTTCTTGGGCATAGGCACAAGAAATTGGTACTGCCTAGAAGGGGCCAGTGATTACATACATTTCCTTCATCTTTAGCCTCAGGTCTGAAGATTCTAAAGTGATGAAGGGTAGAGGAGTCTCAGTGGATGAGATCTTGACTTGGTATGCATGCCATCCAAACAGCTGCATCTTTAATGCTATGCTTTATCTCACTCAGAAAGGACAACGCTGTTTTGTTTTTTTTTTTTTCCCCTCAGTGAAGCTTGTGGTGGCTGCATCAATTGCAATTTCAATGTACAAAAATGGAGAGAGGAAAAGATTATGCGGGCAAAGTAGCTTCTTTTTCTACTTTTCTCTATAAATGTCAGAGTGCATCTGAGACTATCCGCCAATCTCTGTCATGCAGGGCAGCAAATAGAAAGATCAGGCACATGGCAGCTGGAATGTGTGTTGACATTCTAGCTCTCCTCCTTGTCCTGGCCAGCTGTGAGTCAGAATTTTACAAGCAGCCTTTTTGATATGCAATACGATAAAACTCACCACTTGAAAGTGTATAATTCAGTGCTATTTCATATATTCATGCAGGATGAACCAGCACCATTTTCCAACTCCATTTTAACAGCCCAAAGAATCTCTCTAACATTAGTGGCCACTCCTTGGTTTACCTCCACTCATCTTCTGACAACCAGAGCCCTGTGACTTTCTATGTCTATACCTGTTCATTTACATTAAATAAAGTCAATTAATATGAGGTCATGCTCACACACACACACACACACACACACACACACACAAAATAATCCACTCATACACATTCATTCAATATGTGGTTTGCTTTCACTTATCATGACTTTGGGGGAGTCTCTTTAACTTGTTAGATATTTCAGAACTACATTCTTTTTTATAACTGAGAAACATCTTATTGTATGAATAAAACACATGATGTTTATGTACCCATCAGCTGATGGGCATTTGTGTTGTTTTACAATTTATTCTTGTTTTCAGAAGACCAATGATGTTGGCCATTTCTTTGTCTGCCTTAGTTCGAGACAATAGGAATGAGCACAGAAAGCTTAAACAATAAACATATATTTCTTAAAGTTCTGGAAGTCAGGACATCCAAGATCAAAGTGCTAGTATGGCTGTGTCCTGATAAAGTGATAGGATGGAGAGAACCAGGGGAAGTAAGCTGTCTTTTCTGTATTCTTAAAAAGCCACTAACCTGCCAAAATGAAACATAGCTCTTACCTCAAAGTGAACAGAGATGGTTCTTTCTATAGCCAGATGTGAATGATCATAGCTTGGCAACATGGGTTCATGTTGATCACATTCTGAGAGCAAGTTCTAACATAGATGAAAGAAGTCTTTATAGTTGCAGAATAAAAGAATGTTGCAATTTTTGGCATTTTACAGTTATATTGGTGGAATTATCAGGTTACAGCAAAGTTTAGAACATTATTGGAATGTGAATTGAATTTAGAAAGCTGGACTTCTATTAATTCATTAGCACAATAGTATCTCCCAATGTCACTTTTCTTTAGCAAACTGCCCCCTATCTTGAGAATGCTCTCAGACCACCTGGTCAGTCCTTCTTTAGCGTTCAGTGGCAGTACCAAGATGCTAGCCTTACATGCAGCACAAAAAGGTCACTGCACTTAGAAAAACTTAAGTTGTGTTAATGAGTCACAGAGAATTCATTTGCACTGAGGTAGAATTTGGAAAGAGATGGCCAGAATGACTCAACATGGCTGCTTTCTGCTTCAATGTGATTATGCCATGTACTACAATTTATAGTGTAAACAAGTCTCCTACAAAAGCTTAATATATCATGCAACTCATTTAACATGCACAGAAGGAGCCATTAAATTATATCAGTCCCATTACTCAAAATGTTCAGAAAATTCTTCTGTATTACAGCCCAATGCAAAAATGGCCTTGCAGCCAAGTGCTTCAGCATAAACATTAAATTCTCTGGGGGAATGTCTTAGATGGTTACTTAGGGAAATATAGTGGAGACATTGTGGAGCCCCTTGTAAAACAATTCTTACTTTGTTAAAACAGTGTGATCAAATTTTCAGTTACATTAACCGGCATCTCTGTATTTATGAATCTTGTAGATAATCATGAGTGTCGATAGAATGAGGGCGTGCTTTAATGCTTGATTTTTTTTTTTTTTTTTGAAAAAAGGAAGTACGACTTTTCGTCCCCTTAGGATGTTTTTGTAAAAGTTATATCCAATATCTCAAAACTGTTTAACATTTTTAGCTTAGCATCACCTTTTTATTTTGCAAAAACAGTGTGCCATGACACAAACTGGGCTAGCAAGCATACTAGGCTTTTATTCTAATGCAGCTGGTGAATGTGTCTTACATTGGCGGAAGCTGACCTCACAGTCTTCCATGATTGGCTCGTTTTAAAAGAATATGGAACATTGGCCCTTGGCAGGCAAGCTATCTTTGATTGTAAAAATACTTCTGTCTATTATTCTCTTTATTTTATATTTCCATTTCTTTTTCTTCAAACTCACCTAGCATATGCAGACATTCTGAAGTCTCTAGTAACAGTAAATTTTTGTTATGATAATTGCCTAGGGGTGGTTTGGTTTTGATGAAACCTTAAGCCCCTAATTCAAGAATTACTTATTTCATCTATCTCTTCAGCATAGCTTCAGGTGAGCCTGCCTATCTAGGGGGTGGTCCCATGGCCAAGTGATTGATCTGGCCTAAGTTAAGTCTTATCTGAATTTGCAGGATCCCAGGGAAAACACAAATCCCAACTTGAAACCAAGTGCCAGACAGCTTGAAGGAGCAACAGCTAGAAACAATGATGTATCTGCTTGCTTGGGCATGTAAGAAATAAATCATTGTGTCCATTTTCAGTTTGAGGTGAGTTTTTCAGAGTTACAGATGAGCAAGAAGAGGTAGGCCCCTTCCTTTCCCCTAGCTATGGGCTGGTACCTGCTGGTCTCAGAACGCTAACAGTTGGAAAGTTGCAGGCAGCATGCTAAGTGCCTGAGTACATGATCAGAAAAAGTAGCAGTCTCAATGCCAATTTATTCATTAAAATGTTACATTTAAACCAATAGGATGAAGAATTTGGAACTAGAGCAAGGCCCAATGGATGGGAAAAGGGTTCAGGAATTTCTCATGATCAGGGGCTATTAAAAACCACTGTCTTGCACTAAATCATCACATCAGGTATTTTTGCTTTTTCTCTATGCTGAAGTCCCTTGCTGCAAAGCATATAGCAACAACTGCTTCAATTTCACCCGTCTGTTGAATTTGTTATTATAGAGGGAGGATCTTGTTTTCTACATGTAGGAGACACGACAAAGGCCATACTGGATCTTAATGCCTGCTGTGTCTGCCCAGCAGCTCCTAGCCTGTTTTCCTCTAAATGAGATAGAATATTCTTTCTCTTTTTTTCAGACGTATTTGCTGCACGCTTGTTAAGTTTGTTCTTGTTTCTGCCCTCTGAGCCTTTGGTATCCTTGATTTTATTTTTCCTATCCAGTTACAGTGATATATACAGGCTAAGAAAAAACAAACTACTATGATCCCTTTTGTGATTCCTTTGGATTCTATTATTTTCTGTGCTCAATATTCTCTCTATTGCCATGAAATAATAATAATAATAATAATAATAATAATAATAATAAGTACTAGTAGTAGTAGTAAAATACTATTGCCAGTAAGTCTATGGAGAGTATACAGAGAACCTTATGCTTAAAACAAGTCTCACTTGGGTGAGAGTTTTAACAGGATTTCCTTAGTTGAGTTCACCTGGATGTTGTAAACATCAATTTGATGATAAGTTATTCTGTGTCTATTGTTATTTTCAGTATCAGCTGCTTCCACTCATTTGAAACAACAAAAAATATGGCTATGGTAGACCATTCTTTGAATTGTACAAACCATAAAAATATAAACTGGTGGAATTTTTATCAATGGATTATATTAATCTGTTTTTTCCTGTATAACAAATGAATCAGAACACTTAAATTCCAATTGTTTTAAAAACCATTACATATTCCTTGTCTAGAATGATTTTTTTCCTTTTTGACCTCATTTTTTTTTCTTTTAGAAAGTAGGAATCAGGAAGCATTTTGAATCTGTATTGAATAAGTTCCTATCTTTTGATTTGACCATATGGTTTAATCATTTAGTTTGTTGATGGCATGATATCATGGAAATAAACATTAAGAGCCTACATGACTCTGAGATAGGACCCTTGCATTTGTTGTATACTTGTGTAGCTTGGTGTTACTTTGGGATTCCTAACAGTGGGAGCAGGGTCTATCTCTGACTCTTTTGCCTGCTTTTAGGACCCTTTCCTGCTACTGGTTGTCTCATCCACCCTTGATGTGAGAATTCTTGCCTAGTCTATTGCCATGCTTAGTTGATATCCCTGGGAGTCCTGCTCTTTCCTTAAGGGAAATGACAGAGAGTGGATTTGGGGGGCAACAGGAGGTTTGGGCAGGACTGAAGGAAAGAAGGGATTGAAGAGTGTGGTCAGAATGTAATATATGAGAGAAGAATAACATTTAAAAATCAAAATGACAAAATAAAACAACAAAACTATTGGTTGGTTAATATATTTTGTGGTCTAAAATTCAGTTGCATTTTGTATAGACTTAGACTTTTAAGATTGAAAGACTTGAGGAAATAATAGAAAGTTTCCTTCTGTGTTTTGGGAAATATTAAAAATCAAGCCCGCCATCTTTCTGTGGGGCGGGACCACGTTCCTGTGCTCCTGCTGCTGCCATCAACTCTCTCCAGCAAGCTCCCTCAGCATCTGGCTTCCTTGTCCTGGGAGCTGCTAGTTCTTCCTCAGCCATAAACTTATGTAGTCAGGGATCCCACATTCCATTAACTAAATGGAACTGCCAACCTCTTGGTTACATATCACATTACCCAGTAACCTGGTAAAAATCAAGACTCTTAAAGCTTGAGATTAACCAATAATATTTATGTATCAATAAAATCACAATTTACAAGATTCCAATACAATAATTTCAGAGTCAATTAATAATGATAAAGGTTTTATCCCAATATTTCTAACCTTGTGAAATCATAGCTACTTATGGCTGGTAAAGTCACGTGGAATCATGTCTGCAGCCATCTTCCTTCTCCTACCCTGGCAGGCTTCCTGTCTCTGCAACTCTTAGCTCCACCTCCCTTTTCCCTGTCCAATCACAGACCTCCTCTGCACTAATGTAATTGGACAGGGAAAATCCTGTGACACTTCTGTGTGAACAATAATTTACATAGATTTTTCATGTGTAACAGTATGTGAAAGGGTTCACTTCCTCTCTGTTCAGGTTTTATTTGAACATGAAACTAATTTTTAAAAAAAAAACAGAATCCTATTTGATGTATTGAATATAATTTAAACTGAAATACTGAGAACCAATAATCTCAAGAAATAATGAGGATTGGCCAATTCCTTTATGGTAAGGGTTTGATATTGAATAGCTTATTTAATATCTGCAAGTGGTATATCACATTTTTTTTTGCTTGCTGATACCTTTATTCACATATTTACCCTTTACAGATGATGGTGACTATAAGCAGATGGATTTCCCAATCCCACCCACCCCAATAACATACAGACACTGATTCTGTTCAGCATATACAAGCATTTGGGGCATATACAAATTCATTTCACTGGGTTACTAGAGGCAGGAGTTCAACCTGTGGAGCAATCTGAACACCTCAGACCTAGTTATGGAGCAAGTCCATGCTAAGGTGGGGGCCTGTCACTCTAGTCCTTACCACTGGGGTGCCAGCAAGAGAAAGAAAATTGAGTCATTCTGACCAGAGCTGCCTAGCCCTGCCATGCACTTTAACAGGTGGCAGGGGGCTCCAGATTGGCTTCCAGAAAGATCCACACTCCTATAGAAATCCTTGTCTCAAGATTGCCATCTACATTATGACAACCTGTGCCCAAAGATGTCACAGGGCTATAACAAGTTTCCAAATAGAAATGATTTTTCAAAAGTACTTTGCCAAAGGGAAAATGGTATACAAATTTAAGGGAGTTCAATTGATTGCAATTGTGTGAGTGTCCCAGGGATGGCAGTGAACTGGCTTATGGGTCCAGGGGCCAAGGAAGCAATCAAACTGTTGCTATTAAATAAGCTATTGAATAGCTTATTTAATATGTGCAAGTGGTATATCACCTTATAAGTATGAACGGTATGCAGGTATACAGGTATGAACAGTTCCCAGTTCATATAGGCACTCAAGAGTTCAAGGGGTTGGAATAAAAAAAATTGGCTAGTGAAGATTTGAGCTTGAGTCTATCTGACTGCAGACCAAGGTGATTTCATAAACCAGGAGCTTTACTATGTTCAGAAACCATAGTACCAGTGAAGTACTTTTGCAGAAAGGAATGTTGGTAAGCTAAGGTAATGGAATATTGGTTAATTCTTGCCAGTATATATCCTTGAACTTGAAGGGGTGTTGCATGACAAACCATGCCATCTTAGCACATATATATCATCCTTAACAGAAAAACAAACCTATTAGATCTTATTTCCTATATAGTAATAAATTTTCTAGTTTTTTTCTAGAAGTTAAATATGGTCATCATATTTGCCCTGAGATATATATATATATATATATATATATATATATATATATATATATAATGTTTAACATGGATCTACAAGGGAGGTCCAGTAAGATGTAGTTACCAACTGATACAGATGTAAGGTGATGTGGGAAATATGTCTCCTATACAACAATGGGAACTGAAGGTATACAGACAGGCTACATAGTCAGCGACTTGAGCTGCAGCTAATCTGAATCTCAGTGGAACACTTAGTGATCCTCCCTTCTCAGAGAATGAAGACAACCACTTCATGGCCATCTCCCACTTGCTGTCTTATCTCCTGTGGGAGGATGTCATAGCACAGTTTTCTATGGCTTCTCAGATTCTCGGGAGGTACAAAACCTGCCCTGTCCTTGAAGAATAGAAGTGCCACATAAAAATCTGCTGAGCTCAAGTTCAGAAGAGCCCAGCTACAGACTATTCTATAACTCTGAAGTTTTCTCAGAGCCACTTGGAATTTGGTGCTTCCCTTTGGGTATATAGATTCAAGAATCTAAAAGGAGCAGGTAACTTCAGCTGTTCTTCCTACCTTTCATCATGTAAGTAGTAAACAATCTAAGTGTGAAAATAATTATTTGTGGCTTTACCAAGCTAATCAGCCAAGTCTTGTCTTGACATTGTTCTGTCTTATATGTATGCATATTCACTATGTTACAGGTAACATACGCCAGCTGTAGCATTGCAGAGAGTTGAAGCCCTGCCAGTGTGGGTTATAAGGCAATTTACCTCTTTGTACTTTGAAGTGTAAAGAGTCACTTTTATTGGCAGAAAAAAGAGCTGAGCATACAAATCTGGTGGAAATTTTATAAACAACTGAGCAACACTGTTGTTAAAATTTAGTTGAACCTAAATTGTCAAGTCTGAATATTTTGCTTAAACAATCAGAAATGAAATGTAATTTCTTTATGCTTCAGCATAAAAGAAATCCTGCCTACTATATCAATGCAGGTAAAAAGTTCTTAACTGCAGCCTTTCTCTAGAAACATCCCAAGTTAAAGTGTTCAGTTGCCAGTGGCTTTGAATTTGCCTATGCAACTAAAGTATTGGCCCTAGCCACCAATGAGTTTAATTTCAGGTGAAGCGGCTTTCAGCAGACATGAGTTGTAGGGCCCTTAACAGCAACTAAATTCTTCAGCTGCTTTGAGGAGTTGGTTAGGTGGCTATTAACAGACCAGCTCCACAAAGGAGCTCTTTACATAATCCTTTAATAATTAGAAGCTGATCTGGAGAGATGAGTAATGAAGTACCTTCTGATCATGAGGTACTTTGGAGGTATGCACAAAGGTTTCTTCTCTCTAATCAGATCTGGGGGCTCTTAGAAACTTAAGAAAGTATGAGGACAATCCCAAAGTGGTGGCTTTTTTCACATGAAATTTTCTTTCCAATGAAAATAAAGCTACTCAGGCCTGTTTCCAAAGAAACAAGTGAGTACTACAAGCAGTGCAGCACCTGGAATCAAAGACCCTGGAGGGTATTATCTGAGCACAATGGCAGTTTCCTTGAGTCTGATGGTTAATGACTAAAACCCAGCATTTGGGAGGCTGAGAGAGGAGTATTGCCAAAAAGGAGGGTAAGGAGGAGATATTAGATATTCAAATTAGAGAGTAGAAACCTACTACTACCCTCTATTACTGGCCTGTAACCACCCTGATCTAAGAGATTTTTTTTAATGAAATCTTCTTCTTCTCACCCTATATTCTTTATTTCAAGCAAACTCCTGCAAAATTCCCATGCCCATTAAATGTATGAATGAAGACAATGTCACTTGGATGAATGTGATGCATAAGAAATTCTTTCTAGATGACTTGTACATTCCACTGAAGAATGGAAGGTCATCTATCTTGTTTAGGATGTTTTAAATATATAGGTAAGTTTAGTTCTCATCCTGCATCAAAGAAGCTTCTCTTTGTAGTAAATGAAAACTATTATAGAAATTTACAACTGGTTCCAATACAGAGAACAACTGACCATGGAGTATCCAGGCCCAATTGATACATCTATGATACAACCCCTATCTCTAAGTCTCAGGGAGAGTTGAACAAGATGGGGTAAAATGTTTGTATGGACAGAAGAACAAGACATTTGCTGCAAGATTATGTCTTCCGTATATAACATGAAACTGCACCTATGAAATATTAACAATATGGTTGGCCAAGACAGACTACATGAGGATACCAGTTGACATCATAACATGGATGAGGAAATTTCACAGGGCCCACATATAGATGAAGTTACACAGGGAATTAATGATTTCTGAGAGAAGGAAAATCGATCTTCCTCAGAGATCATCTCCCTATTCAGTTATCCAATACCAAGTGGTCAGCTCTAAACACATATCCATATGAACAACACTAAAAGTACCCAGCAGGTTGTATTTATGTGTTTATAATGTGTGTGTGTGCGTGCACACGTGTGTGTATGTGTGTGTGAAAGAGAAAGAGAGAGAGAGAAAGAGGAAGAAAAAGAGAGAGAATGAGAGAGACAGACAGACAGAGAGATAAATAAAAGAAAAGAGGTCATGGATTTTAGAGGCAGTGAATGGCACAAAAGGAGTTGGAGAAGAAGGTGAAATAATTTATTAATCATATGGTAACTACATCTCTGTTTTTTCCCCATTGAGCAAAAGAGTAAACTTAGGTACAAAGATGCTAAGTAACAAGGTTGGGCTTTCTTAATAAATCCTATACCATGCATATAAAGTCATAATTATTTGCATAATATGATACTATACTGAGTGAGTTCACTTCAACCCTGTTTCACCTCTTTCTGAGGCTAAGGAAACCCTGATTTTAAATACTTTTATTTGAGATTTGGGGGGAAGACTTCACTTCATATAGGAAGAATGTTTTTTTCCTTAAAACTTTAAAAAACGTTGACTTAATGTGGAAGATCAGATAACATTTTCCCAACAAATGTAAATATTACTTGTTTTCATCTCTGTTGCAACTAGCCAACCTGACCATTCTGACATGTAAGCAACCAGAACCAATACATAATGAATAGGGATGACTTAGGCCAATAAAACTTTACTTCTAAAAACTGAAATATGATTTTTGTACAATCTTCCTGTGTAATCAAATGATATTTTTTCTCGCAGCCATTTAAAAAAAAAAACAGTTCTTCACTCATCAGTCCAAAAACATAAAAAGGTCTGGACTATATAGTATATAGGAGACAACGCTTTGTTCTCATGCTAAGCCATCAAAATATTTGGAGATGCCTATTTTCTTCAATTTGTAGCAATCCATCAGCTATAGAATATAGTCTTTCCCAGGTCTACATGTACATGATAGGTACAACATCTGGGGCAGACACAGGCTTTTGGCCTTGGATGAGGAACTTGGTCCTAGAGCTCCACTTGACAGATCTTTGAGGCTTTCATAAAACATAATACTCATTTCTAAACCAATTACCATTTTACATGGTCCTCAAACTGAGACTGCTCAAAAACCCCAGTGAGATAATCATTGAATTGGAAACTTAAAATTTAAAATCTCAGAAATTAGATAAACTTCTTCCTCATAAGATATGAGAAAAAGCCACAAAACCTTTACCCTGAGAAAGCAAACTTGATACTCTGAAAAAATATCACCACTTCTTAATTAGTTTTCTAACTTTTACCAACCAATGTCAACCAGCAGGTAGGACAAATATACTGTCCCCTGAGTAATATGAAACTGCTCATAGTCCCCCAAGATTGCATTGTTAAAAGGAAAAGTCCTTTAAGGCACAGAGCTACAATTAGTCAAATTACTATTCCAGAAGATGGTACAGAGTGAGACTTTGATGAGAAAGCATAAGTCCCAAAGTATCCCATGACACTTTGGACGATGTGATTATCCCCAAGCCCAGCTGTTTGATGCAACTAAAGCTATCAGGATCTTACTCTGATTGCCATCATCTCTTGGTATTTAGTATGGCAATGATAATCTAAGTAATTAGAAGATCCCAAAATAGTTAGATGGACCAGAGGATGTGGGCCTTAAACTTAGTTTAAAGTCTAAAATCTGAGTGAAACAACCCCTTACCCCACATCCCTAAGGGAAGCAGATAGAAGACACTGGAAAGCACAGGATAACTTCAAAATAACATTTTCTTTAAAAGTCCTATGGAACAAAATTGTACTAACGTCTGCCTATTTTCAGAATTATAAATTGGAGAACATTTCATTTCCATGATAAAATCATAGGCTGTATTTTAGGAAGTAAAATAACCCAAATTTGGGTCTCTGTCCCAGGGGTCTCATTCTAACTCTCAAGAAAGTGACATAAAGATCATGAGCCCATTTCTAGATCCAACTTTGAAGTGCTAGTAGACATTTCCTGAATTACCATTGTTTATTCATAGATTGTTGATATCTTCCCCATGGATTTTATTATGTTTTTTATTTTGTAAAGTATCTGCACTACTAGCTCCAGTTGTAATTCACTTCACATTGCACAACCAAAGTATGTAAAACAAGGGATGTATATGTGCCTTAGATATCATAATGACTCAGACAATATGCCCAAACTTATGATTAACCTGTGGTCATTTTATGTTAATATAGTCTTTGAGTTCATTTTCTTCTTGTGTCCGGTAGAATTTAATGTATCATTCTTTATAATTTGTGTCCTCTAGGAAAACATGTACTCCTAAATGGTGGCTGCAGGTGGTTTGGGTCCCAGGTTTGCCTCCATGGCTTCTAGTTATGTAGTCATAAGAACATCTTGTAACATCTTTAAACCTCATTTAAGAAGTGTCACTAGCAACAGATTTTCATCATAGGCTTCTTGTAGACATTGAATTCTGTGCCACAGATCAAATATTTAACATTACACCTGACATAGAAAATTGGCCACTACGAATATATGAATCTTGGGTAATTCATTATGCTGACCACTTCAACATACTTTAACCAATACATATGCATAAACACTTCTAATTTTACAATTAGAAATACAGATAGTTTAAATGTATTTGATTCTATAGTCCGTAAAAGTAATATGGTCATCATTTCCTGAGATGTGTGTTTAGAGCCACAAACCTAAAACTTTAAAAGAAATGTCAAGATACATATTTTCTCCTTAAGTGTCTTGGAAACAGCTATTAGTTATTTGCAGAACAGTCATAAATCCTGCAAAATTAGTTTATCTAAAACCAACTCAGATAATTGCCCTTCTCACCAACCATCCTTAATATTAGTTGTGGTTGCAGTTGTGTAGACCTCAACATCTCCATTGGAGATGGGATAACTGCTTTCTTTGGAGAATTATCACGTGCCCACCATGACATGAAGCCCTTTCCAACAACTGAATAAGTCCTCTAAAATAACATTCCATGCTAAACAAAATCAGAAACCTCATTTCCCCTTTTATGTTTCTTCTTACAGATGCATAACACAGAGGGGAATCCAGAAATGGCAATTTTAGGGTTGATGTTATACTAATTAGCTGTATGACCTGGAGGGAAGTAGTTCACCTATCTGAATATTTCCTTCCTTGTCTCCAAAATGAAGTTGGTAGGCTCTGTCCTTTCTGGAAAGATGCTATATAGAAGATGGAAGTTAATCAAATGCACCCTGTCACTCACATGAGTGTTGAGGACTGGTGGGAATGAAAGAAACCCTGGAAAACTGTGCCATAACTGTCTCTTCAATCTGATGAAACCCTATGCGATCTGCTTAGCTGACTCTCTGTCCCAAAGCCTTCAGTCCTCCCTTATTCTGGAAGGCCAGAGACACAGAACACCCCTCCTCCACCACCGTACTAAAGAAAGAATGGCAGGCATGCTTAAGTCAAGGCATCACAGAGGCTGACCTAGAATCCAGGTCCTAGGAGCTACTCCTCACTCTGCCCCTCATCCAGACTGAGATGGATTCTGGAGAGAGAGATTCTTTTTTAAGAATATTATTTCTAGAAAACTTTTATAAAGGAATAAAAGCCTGAATGAGCCATGGAAGGGCACAGTGTATGATTTCCAGACTTGAGGAATGGAATTTTGGCTTTAGAGTTAAGCTTAATGTTGATCCAGGAAAGAAAAAACAAAGAGGAGCAGAGCATGCCTGGGAGTTGGGTACGGGTCCAGAACAACTGAGATTTCCTCTACTTCCATCAAGGTCTAAAGTCATATTTAATAAATTAAAAGATAAACACAAATTGGTCATTGAAGGATATGTACCTGGAATTTTAAGATAATAAGCTGCCCATCCTGTTCTAGCTCCAACCTGAAGATAGCAAAGACATATGGCATTCAAGTTAATACTCCTGACAAAACTAAAGGCTTTGTGTGGCCAATAAACAGTTTTGAAAGTGCTAGTTCATCACCAATATCTTATATTTTCCAAGTACCTTGCTTTAGGAAAGAAAAACTTCTTATACACAAAATGGACTGGGATCATATTTTACAGCAAGAGATGGAACATATATCAAAAGGTTAATTACTAGCCATTTCTTGCCCAGATCTTGTGTGGCCCATACAGAAAGGCAGTGACGTTTTCCTTGACCTCTGTCATCTGGAGAGCCCAGACAGTCTTTCCCAGAAGTCCCCATATCAGCATAGCAGTACTACCATTCCTACCCACCTTCCTGGCTAGAAGTCAAACAAACTGGTCTATAGAGAAGCAATCCCCCATTACCCTGTAGTGCTTGACCAGTACATTTATTATACTTTTATATAGATTCCTGCCATCTCTGGAGATGATGAAATCATGTATTTGTACCTTGATTTAGGGTAAGGTAGCAATAGAAGATATGTGAAGTTTTGACATAACTATAAGAGCTCAAATATCTAATTAGCTGAAAGACTCTTGGTTTCCTCTATACTTTTGCAGCTGTCAGATTCTAGTAACAATATTTTTATTCTCATTGCAATGTGAATCTGAGGATAATTTAGACAAGATGTTTTGTAACACAAATGCCACTCTGATTTACTTCAGGATGCTTGAGGACGACTTGAAGCTGAGCAGTGATGAAGATGACCTTGAGCCTGTGAAGACCTTGACCACACAGTGCACAGCCAATGAGCTTTACCAGGTAGGAGGGGATTAGAGCTTTGCATTGAGCTTGAGGGGCTGGGGCACAAGGGACTAGAATAGCTTTCATAAACACAACCTTTTCCTTTTTCAGAAAAAGAAACAAAGATGGACAGTGTTTGGGATCAGATGAAATCAACTGCCATTTTCATTAAAGCAGAGAGATGCTGAGCTTTTCAAAACCAATTTAATTTCACTCTATTTTCTATACACAAATACTGCTCATCAATAAACAATAGAGCATTGTCTTTCTGTCTTTTTAACTACTTGCTGAATTTGAGTGACATGTCCGTTGGGTGACTCCAGGGTGAAGCTTAACATTTCCAGGCACTAATTTGGGTGTAAATGTCACTGCTTTCTTTCTTCTCCCAGATGTACCATTGCATAGTGGAGCTGAGAATGAATACACTGTATGTTGCAGCATCATGCATTCAACAAAAGCTTTCAGGTGTCCTTGATTTCTTCTGTTCTGAATAATTTCTAGTACTTTCTCCCCAGAAGAGATGATTGTAATCCGATTTCTTTAATAATCTCTGATGAGACTGGACATCTTGGTTTGAAAATGTAAACCAGCACTATTAAGTCCTGATATCAGCAATGATATAGAATATCAATGATCCTTGTACTGTTTCCTATATGTACAGTTTGTCTGGTTATTATGCCATACAATATGGAGCACAGAAGGCAATTTTGATGCTATATAAATCTTACATGTTTTTAAGTTTTCGTAGTCTATCAAGAACAAGCACAAGGAGAGTACTACCTGCACTCGCACAATCTCACAGCTATTTCTGAGGTGCTTGCTGTGCAATTACCAAGTACAAGCAGTCCCTTTTCTACTTGAGTGTGGACTGCATAATAAATGTGAAACACACACTTCATTGGCAATGTCTGTCATTTCTGCTTTCTGCATTTAATATGCCAATAACAAAAGCATCACATTTGTAAATAAAACAAGAACAAAGCAAAAATTCTACATCATTGATTTTGACAGCTGCAACCTTAAATTTTAATGGAAATGTTTAGAGCAGAATGTAGCAATAACAGAGAGTAAATTTTGCACATTGATTTCATCTTTATGTGAATGTATAAATGCATTTCTGCTTTATGATTCATAGGATTATTTTTATATTAAGAAATGGCATCAGACTCATTGGCTGAATAATCAGCAATTTTGAGATAACTTTTCTCATATTATATAAAGTGCTAATACATGTGGATGCTCAGGAATAATAAATTGGGAGCACCTGTGGCCTGTTGCCTTCTGACCAGACATGCCTTTCTTCATGAGGCTAAAGTTATTTCATTGATAGGAGATCTGAAGTGGTAGAAACACAATACAGCAAAGTAATATATTTGAGTTTGGGGAACAGGAAGTACTTAAAAGATTGAAAGTGTTTGCAGATGAGCTACTTGGGAGAATTTTGAGGACAAGTTAAGAGACTTAGAAAGCTATAGTTATTTGACATTAATGGCAACATTTGGTGAACTAAGGATTTATGAAGCTTAGCATTCTTTTCCAAGAATATATGACTTGAAACTGTTTTCCTTTTATTATTTTAAACATTATACAACATAAAATGAAGAACTGTAAACTCATTGTTTAGTGACATGCAGTACAGTGACAAACTTGTATATCCATCACCAATTCCAAAATATTTTCATTGTCCCAAATGGAAACTCAATACACATATAGTATACTCATTCCTCCATTCACTTAGCGACTGAAGATCACCCATTAATCTACTTTTTGTCTTTATACATTTGCCAATTTCCTATAATGGGATGATACAATGTTGGATCTTTTTAATATCTAGCTTCTTTACTTACTACAATGATTTGTTTCTATGTTATTTCAGGTTGTACCATATAGTGACACTTTATTTAGTTTTATGGCAAAATAATATTCTATGATGAAGCACATTTTGTTTATCTGTTCATCTGTTCACAATATTTTAGTCAGTTCTGCCTTTTGGCTACTGTTTAGTGCTATTGTACTTAAGGCCAACTATTTTCATGGAAATTTATATTACCTTTTTTTAGCATGAAAAGGAAGTAGAAACACTGGGTCTCCTATTAATTTTATGTTTGTTTTTAATAAAGGAACCACAGGCATAGTTTTCTTCTAGATAACACGGTGCCATGTAGATAATATTGCTCTAGACATTTATCTCATTATTGGGACCATTCTACCTCCAGCAACCTCATGAGTATGAAACACCACATCCTTACTGCAGTTTGCTTCTTAATCAGGACTTTGAGGGATATTGACATGGATTCACAGTGCTCTAAGATGGTGTACCCATGCTAAGACACTTATAAAAGAATACGTGTGGGGACAGTCTTGAAGCCGAAAAGATGTATTTTTTGTCTTTTTTATTGGACATTTTCTTTATTTACATTTCAAATGCTGTCCCCTTTCCTGGTTACCCCCTCCCAGTGACCCCCCTATCCTATCCCCCTCCCCCACTTCTATGAGGGTGTTCCCCCACCCACCCACTCCCACCTCCCCATCCTCTACTTCCCTACTTCCTTTACTTCAATACACTGGGGTATTGAATCTTCACAGAAGGGCCTCTCCTTCTATGTATGCCTGAAAAGACCATCCTCTGCTATATATGTGGCTGGAGCCTTCAGTCCCTCCATGAGTACTCCTTGGTTGGTGGTTTAGTCCCTGGGAGCTCTGGAGGGTCTGGTTGGTTGATACTGTTGTTCTTCCTATGGGGTTGCAAACCCCTTCAGCTCCTTCAGACCTTTATCTAACTCCTCCATTGGGGACCCTATTGGGGATCCCATGGTCAGTCTGCCTGGCTGTAAGCATCTACCTCTGTATTTGTCAGGCTCTGGAACATATAGACAGCTATATCATGCTCCTGTCAGAATGAACTTCTTGGCATTCATAATAGTGCCTGGGTTTGGTGACTGTATGTGGGATGTATCCCCAGGTGGGGCAGTCTCTGGATGTCCTTTCCTTCAGAATCTGCTCCACACTTTGTCTCCATAATTTTTTGTACTTATATATTTTTTATTTTTTCTTAGATATTTTCTTTATTTACATTTCAAATATTATCCTCTTTCCTTGTTTTCCCCTCCAAAAACCCCTTACCCCCTTCTCCCTCTCCCTGCTCACCAACCCATCCACTCCTGTTTCCTGGCCCTGGCATTCCCTAACATTAGGGCATAGAGCCTTCACAGGACCAAGGGCCTCTCCTCCCATTGATGACTGACTAGGCCATCCTCTGCTACATATGTGGCTGGAGCCATGAGTCCCTCCATGTGTACTCTTTGGTTGGTGGTTTAGTCACTGGGAGCTCTGGGGGTACTGGTTAGTTCATATTGTTGTTCTTCCTATGGGGCTGCAAACCCCTTAGGCTCTTTAGGTACTTTCTCTAGCTCCTTCATTGGAGACCCTGAGCTCAGTTCAATGGATGGCTGTGAACATCCAGTTCTGTATTTGTCACGCGAGTATTTTGTTCCTCTTTCTAAGAAGGACCAAAGCATTCACACTTTTATCTTTCTTCTTCTTAAGCTTCATGTGATCTGTGAATTGTATCTTGGGTATTCTGAGCTTTGGGGCTAATATACACTTATTAGTGAGTGAATACCATGTGGGTTCTTTAGTCTTATCACTTTCAAACTGAATGAATTCTAGCAAAAGATCTAGTTTCTATAAAATAAAGATAACAGTATTACCTAGTCATAGTATATTCAATGAAAAAGAATGGACCAATTCATAATCACAGAACTTAACACTAAAGCTTAGGGCATAACAGGTACTCATCTCTTTACATGATAACATTGTTATGGCTACATCTGATTATCTAAAACGTCTAGAGTGCTTTGAAATGCTAGGTCTCTCTACTTTCCATTTCTTATAAAGAATGGGAAGATAAAAAGAACTGCTGAATTAGGTACATGAAAAATACCCAGCATGTGGCAAACTTGAATGAAAAAAATCTGTATTTTCTTAATGTTTATTAGCTGTGTGTGCCTGGCCATGAGAAATTAAAAGTGTAATCATTAGGAGTATAGTTTCTGGAATGAAGAAGCCTGATAAGTCCTACTTCATACATAATAATTATATCACATTTGGGGAAATTGCCAAACATCCTGAAGTCTCAGATATCCTGCAAGTAAATTAGGACAAAATAGTCTTGCCTAATTCCTAGTAGTGAAGTGAGGGTCAGACAAAGCTTAGCTATGAGAAAGTATGCAGAAAACTGTGAGTGTGACAAGTATGTAGTTACCCTTCCATGTGGCTCATTAGCATTAACTGAAATTCTCTCTTAGATATACAAGAAAATAGACATTATTCTTCCTTCTGGCTTAGGTGTCCATAGGCTTTACTAAGAACTAGATTAAATGTCCTAACTGACATTTAAAGATATCTGTCAAGTGTGGATGACCTTAACTCCCCTGAGTCCTGACAACTTTTAAGTCAGTGTCTCCAGGAATAAGGTCATCAATGACACTGTATCAAGTCCTCCAGAAAATTACATATCTCTGGAAGTTTTTCTTCCAAGAACTGATATAGATGGACAGTTGAACCACACATATTGAATTCAGATCGTCTCTTCCTTTTCTGAAATAGCCCCTTCTCTGCCCCCAGAAATAGTCTTAAAGACTTATACAATGCCATATTTCCACTGTTTCCCTCAGAAAATAATCCCAAATAAGATTTAAAAACCACTGAGAGTTCATATTGAACAATAGAAAGTTCCAGAACAGCATTGTTCTGGAACTGCTTTGTATTTAGTGTTTATGTCAACATTTCTGTAGCAATATAGTGTTTGAAAGAAAGAAAGAAAGAAAGAAACCAAGAAAGAAAGAAAGAAAGAAAGAAACCAAGAAAGAAAGAAAGAAAGAAAGAAAGAAAGAAACCAAGAAAGAAAGAAAGAAAGAAACCAAGAAAGAAAGAAAGAAAGAAAGAAAGAAAGAAACCAAGAAAGAAAGAAAGAAACCAAGAAAGAAACCAAGAAAGAAACCAAGAAAGAAACAAAAACCAAACAGGTGGATGTCAATGGAATGGTTTTGATGTCCATCATCCAGCTGAAAGAATTTTTAATTGTCTTCTGAGAGTGTTGACATTACAAATATATTTCCACCTCTGAACTTCCCCTTGCAAAACTTACTGAATTTCCATTTTCAAGTCAGTCAGCCAGGGCAAGCAATGGTGCTGTGATCAGCTCACCGGTGTTCAGTCAAGGTGATGAGCTGCATAAGAATGGGGACATACCATGTTCTCTACATGGCCCGGACTGAACCTTCTATTTCCCTTTTTGTTAAAATTTTCTTCTTACATTTCTTGGGATTAAAGGAACCCCTGAAAATGAGGAGTTAAACCCGAAATCAATTTTCATTTACAGCTGAGAAGCCATTATTGATGCTGTGCCTGCAGGTCAATAAAAGATATAGACACTGGGCTTCTCTTTCAATATAAGCAAGCTGATCAGTCTCAACTGTTTTTTTTTTTTAATGACAGAATTGTATTGACAAGATTATTAAAATTTCTGTCTTTAAAGTTTTAAGCACTCTAGAATGAGTCTGGTTCTAAAGATTTTTCAAATGTAGAGCAGCAGACTCTAAATCTTGCCCAGTATATGTTCATAGAACCAGGTAATCACTGCTTATTATTTCACTGATTGATAGCATTGATAGTATTTTGACCTACCTAGCTCCAAGCTTGTAGTCTGCTATCTTCTGGACGCAGGATGTTCTGTCATGCCCAGTATCTGAAACCTACTCAGATAAGGATATGGCTCTTTCATAATCCAACTTACCTCAGAATATATACAAAACACAAACACACACACACACACACACACACACATGCACACACACACACACACACACATGCACACACACATTTGTTTCTAGAAATTGCCATTAAGGTACTTTAGTAGTAATGTCATCTTTAATATGAATATGAATCAGACTGAAACCATAGACATCATCTAGCCCACTTAGAAGTTCAAAACACTTTATATGATTGGAATTTTCAGTTAATGACTTGGATTATCCAAATAACTGTAGGTAAGCCTTGGGGTTGTGTGTTTGTTAGGGTTTTAAAAGTATATAATCTATAATAAATTAGGTGGTATATAATTTGAAAATATTCTCCAGAGGGGCCAATTGGTCTATATTCTGAAAAAAAATGTTTGTATTAGATTGCTTTAATTTCTCTAAAAATATAGCCAAACAATTCAAAATTTCTTTGAGAAAAAGGGCATTCTAATATCTAAATATATTATCTAAATAGTTCCAACATACCCAAATTTCTTTAGTTATCAATACTAAATACATGATACTCTGAAACATGTACCCAATTCACAGCATGTCAGTGGAGATTGTGTGTACTTTTTAACTAGACTATGATGGCATAGCTCTATCTCCAACATGTCAGCTTTATAGAAAAATATTTTCTTATGTCTTAACCTTTACTTCATTATTTTATGTTATTTTTTGTAGATTTAGAACAACCTCATACATATAAAAGTTTGCTTTAAATTCTGGTTCTTGATTTTAGCTTTATATATGAACCAATTGCTTGTTTCTGGGGTACCTCTGGCTATGTTGGTATTTTTAAAATACTTTCGAATGGCACAAAATTGTTAAGAGTGCAAACCCTGGGCATTCTCGCAGGTTCTGCATGAGCTGCTTACACATATACTGAATTTCCCAAATACATTAGCCAACTTAAACTGAAAGCCTATTTTTATGTAGAAAAATTGCTAGTGAAGCAATGCAATGCATTTTACTCCTGCTATCTGCTGGTTCTTTTGGCGTTGAGATGCTGTAGTGAATATATTAGTTGTGACAACAGATACTCTTTCCTGCTATAATCATTCCTGTTTTGTGGCCACAGTTCTCCCTCATCGTGCTGAACAAGTTGTTACCTCCCCAAGGTTTTACCACATTTCCATTTACTTTGTTATCAGCAGAAAGGCTAGGGAAGGCCTCTTCTATAATGACATCAATAAGGCAGACACAGCAAGCGAGGTCAGCCTGTCAGAGCTAGAGAAACAGCAGATGGATTAGGTTGAAACTGGCTGCAAAATAACTTTAATAGAGTCTTTTAATGTAAACAGTTTATCTGTCATTGCCTTTCATTGAAATGTCCACAAAATGATAGAGTTGGGGCTGTTGAGGTTACAGAATGTAAGTGAATAAAATCCATACATTGTCATACTAAAACTACCCAGTAATTATAGAAAGACAGGACATTTTAATTTATTCATTAAAGACAGGAATGTAAATAGGATAACATACAAGGTTAATAGAATAACATTGGCTTTCATATTCCCAAGATTGTGTTTCCCATTTGGTAGGATTAGCATAGAGACTAGATTAATAAAAAACTGCTTAAGGCTAGTATAGCATGATTTTTTTAATATGTTTCTGGCAAGTCTGTGACTATTTAGAAACCCATATGCTGAATTTTTTCATTGTAATTATGTTGTTTCCATTTTTAGTACCAAATATTTTTGGCTTGTTATTTCTATATAATTGAATGTCTTGAGCATGCAAAGAGGTATAGAAATACAACAATTTTACATGGTGTGTTTGACATATCATCAGTAATGACCATGTCCTAGTTATTTATTGTCCATGATATTTTTTAAAATTGTCCATCTATGGACTTTTTATTGAAAATCCAATACTTCTTTTGCTTAGCATCATACTTTCTTCATAGTAAATTTAAATTAGATATTTGTCATGGTAACGTGTTTGTCCTAGATCCAAGCTGAAACAAATATTTTTTTATGTCTGAATAGATTATACTCACATATGACAAGATGATCATGAACTTTCCATCCTCAAATACACAGCACATATTTGACTCTGTAAAATTTATGGCAGTAGACGTATCAGCCACCTCTGAGAAACTACAGATCACTATATGCACATCTGAAGTGAAGTGTTAGAAGGAAGAGAGATAACCATATTCCTTTTGTCACTGACCCTAAGCTGAAGAAAGTGGCCAAAGAGCAGTGATCACTATGTCTTTGCTCTCACAGTACTCCATTTAATTCAATTGTGATATTTTTTTCTTAAAACCCTTTATATCCCCAACTTCTGTCTCAATGCATGGGTGAAGCCTGGAAGTTGCATCTTGGAGTCATTAGTAAAAAAGCTCTGGGAAATGTACCACATGTGCCTGAGTTTATGGGAAGTTTCCAAGCTTTGATTTTTATCAAAATTCTAGACTATATTACAGAAATATGAATATCTTCCATAAATACTAGTAATAAAATATTTCCAAATTAAAGATATAAGATGTTTAAATTGATATGCTGGCTTTGAAATGAAAGTAACTGAGGTTTTGGTATAGGTGTCAAACTTGTTCTTACCCTACACTCTTGCCAAGTGTTGACCATCTGCAAGAAAGCCACAAGACAAGCTTTAAACTTGGTGATGGATCTTGTTATGAATGGAACAGAGACTTTACCTCATTCTTAGAATTCTGTGTTTACTTTTCTATTTATAGCAACAGTAAAGAGTGTAAGCATTTTAAGTATATAAAAGAGCTGTCCAAATTCCAGATAGCTACAATTCTAAATTAGCCATTAAGAATACAGAGGCTCAGAAGATTTAAAAAATAAAATAAAAGGAACTTACCAGTTGTATAGAAGAACACTGGTATCTCAAAGAATATATTTACAATGAGTCTTTTGATCATTTCACTAAAAATTTACCAATATACTCAAGCTTATTATTTTTCTAATGGAGATAGACAGATTCCATATTTAGCTCTGAGTCATGCATATGCATGTTAAAATACAGGATGTTAGAGCTGAAAATGACAAAGAGAAATTTCACTTTAGTTGCCTCATTTTTCCAATATGGAAGCTGAATATAATTCCCTCAGTAAAATATGGACTAAAAATTGATGTAGCCTCTTCACCTTGAACATAATATGCTCTGAGGAACAGAAAAACTGATCACACTAGTGTACAAATGGTAAAGTTGTTTCATTGGCAGCATGAGCACTGATGTATGCTTTGGAAAATCAGAAACACTGAGTGTCTGCTGTCTACTATGAACACATTGCCCGACTGTTTTCTTACTCATGGTACGGAGAACAAGCCTCTGTTACAGTATAGACTGTCTTCTGTGGAAGTGCCATATGCCATTGTTTGATTGTTGCTTTAGTATGGGTGAAAAGAGGACTCAGATTGGTTGAGAGAAAGAAAACTTGAGATTTTAAAGCCATAAAGAGCAGGAGAAGAGTATCTAAGTGCCACTTCCATTGCCTCTTCTAATGGGAAAATGAGTGTGCCTAGACCATATTGAGATTATCTTTCCTAGTGTCTCTGTGCCTCCTTAGAAGATTAGGATCAAAAATGACTTTAATTGAGAGACATGTTTCTTCACAAATAACAATGCATTTTCCACTTAGTTATGATAAGCCAAAATTTAAGCTTTAGAAAAAATCATCAGCTGATATATGGCCTTTTACCCTTCATAAGGGACAGTGTAAGGGAATAAGCCTTTATGAAAGCATATATTTCTGAAACCTACTACCACGTCATCTTTGGATAGTCACTAGAAAACTAGATGCCATATTACTGAAATATACATAGAATCAAGTCAGACCTGCCACAGGGCAGCTTTTTAATCAGCAATGACCATAGGCAGAGTATAAGCATTAGGGTAGGAGGGTGATATGTGATTTACTGAGCAATGTGTTTGTTTAGTCAGCTGTGATTTGAAATCTCAGATTCGCATATGCTTAGTTCTAAGCTACAGCCCCATCCTGGATTCTAAAAAGGAGAGTAACATGATCAAATTGGACTCTAAAAGATTCCTCTAGCAAAAGAGCATAAAACTGGGTAAGAATAACGAAATAATGGAACAGTAAGTCAGGGACCACAGGATAACAAGAGGTAATAAGCAAAAAGCATGGCAGTAAATGCCAGAAGAGAAAAGTACAGAAAACTATTTCTGACATCAAGTGTGATAGAAGTTCCACTGAGAGCCCCTCTTTGCAATGTTAATAAGCGTCTTGTGTTTAAAAACAAAAAACAAAAAACCACATGCACGTTAGCTTAGAAGTTAGGTCAACTACCAAGAAATTTGTTTCCACATATATGGAGACTCTATTCCTTCAGAGCACCTGACATACTCAGAACTCAATATTCAAGCATCTTAAACTGAATGCTTATTGACTATTGAATGCAAAACATGGTTTGGTATAGGTGTCAAACATGTTCTTACCCTACACTCTCACCAAGTATTGACCATCTTCTAGAAAAGCCTCAAGACAAGCTTTAAACATGGTGGTGGATCATGTTCTGAATGGAACGAAGCTTTTACCTCATTCTTGGGCTTCTATGTTTAGATTTTTTTTATAGCAAGATTGAAAAGCATAAACACTTTAAGTATACAAAAGAGCACAAATTTACATTATCTTTCCTCCAAAATTCTATCCCTGTCCCTTATACTTATGGTACAGCTTTCGTGTTTGCTTCCAGCTTCCACTAAAAGTATACTGATAAGTGGTATCTTTCTAGTCCCTGGATGTAAAGTCAGGAATATAGCTAAGAGTCCAGGTTCTATACAAGTTGAGTGACATTTTTTTTCTTACTCTTTCCTCCAGACTGTGTATACTTTATGTTAATTAAAACTTCAGTATCCAGGATATAATGTCTTTTCTTATTTTACTCATCCAAGTGAAATACATTGTTATATTTGGGCAACTGTTCTCAGTATACATCTTTTCAGGTGATTTAGCTAGTTCTGTAGTCATTGATTTGAAGCCACCTGAATTCCTTGCTGATGAGTCCAATTGTCAATAAAGGCATGCTTTGTTGAACTAAGGTAATCAATGAAGTTTACCAGTGTATTTCTCTAGGTTGGGGAATAAATGTGTCATGCAGCACAACTATGTGAAAAGTTGAGAGAGAAAAAGTGGGTAGGAATAAAAAATATATAAAACCAATACAACTATAGATCTTCTGTCTCAGTGGTGCATTGCCTAATGTGCAGTTATTTGAAATTATCTGAATGATTCAATTTTCCCTTTTTACTGAGAAGCAATAATAATTCAACTTAGGCACACATGCTTGTAGAATGACAGAAAAAAGCATGTAAGTGGGAAAGTAAAAGTTATGCACAGAAATACTAATATAATAATATTTATTTCAGAACAAAGCAGTACCTGAGTACATATCATTATTAAGTTGTCCACTGGGACAATATCTCCAAGCCATCTGAGTGCTCACTTTGACAGCCTCAACATAAAGGGAATATATCACATTATCTTTGTTTTCTATAATTCATAGAAGATGCATAACGTACAAGTCTGGATGTAACAATTCAGGCCTTCCTTCTGAAAAGCCTCCAAAAATTCTCTAAATTCTCTATGGTCTAATGGAAAAGAACTGTAATTCTTCACAACCACAAGGTCAAAATTACCCTAAAGTATTTTGAAAAAGTTTTCACATTATGGAGAAAATGACTAGCAAATTTTCTAAGTTGCTTACATGTACCATTTTCTTCCTCAAAATGTTATGTACGCTGTAGTAGATGGTGCTCACTAGGTAGCCACTTACTGCCCTTCATTTCTTCCTTTCTGTGGTAAGAACTCCACATCATGTGCTTCTTGTGACACAGTATGATTCCTGATCCATTTTAGCTTTAGTGCAATGCATGGTTTCTCTATAGAAAATAGAGAAGAAAGTTTCTTAGTTTTAAGAAGGGAGATTTAAAGAATAAGCAGGTGTGAGCATCTTCCACCCTGAGGAAATAAATTTGTTGCTTAGCAGGATAATGTGGATAGTATAATACTTGTAATGAGGTATGACTCAGATAATAAACATTCCTTAGAATAAAAGAAGTGCCTTCTCCCTGGCATACGGTTCTTTTTCAAAATGCTTTGCATAAAATATTAGTGAAAGTGAAGATCATCCATGGTGGTATGAGTTGTAGAAGGAGGGATTTCTAAAGAATGGATAGCCTGAAACTGAGGATTCAGTGAGCTGGGTATGGTGGTGTGAAGTTGTAATCACAGCATTTGGAAGACAGAAGCAAGGAGATCACTTGTTTGATGCCAGACTAGGCTGTGCAGTAAGAGTCTAACTCAAAGATCAGGAAGGATCAATCATCCTAGGCTCCACTAAGAGAAAGGAGTGGAAGAAAGGAAGGAAAAGAGATCCACACCCCTACCTCAAGTACTGTGAGTGTTATGCCATCAAGTTCTAAAAAGATGCATACCTATACAATGGTAGAAGGCCATCACCTGCTTCACTTTAGGTGTATCTCCTCAGTAACCCAGAGTCTTCTGTTAATGTTGCTTTCTAGACAGGGGCATTATTTTTATCTCAGAGTTATTCCTGATGTGGAGACAGCAGCATAATAGTATTTCTTATTCCCATAGCAGTAACTGCATATGATTGATTCTAGGACCTGACCATATTACTTAGTAAATT
Organism: Mus pahari; assembly: GCF_900095145.1. Taxonomy (NCBI): domain Eukaryota; kingdom Metazoa; phylum Chordata; class Mammalia; order Rodentia; family Muridae; genus Mus; species Mus pahari. Next base: position 58,703,652 of record NC_034613.1, read on the forward strand.
CACAAATAATCTTGCCATTAACCTCAGTTTACCAACTCCTTTGTAGAAAGCATTCACAAATGATATGCAGGCATTTTCTTAGCCTACTGACGTTTCTGAGCACAGCCATCAATGTTAAATGCTAGCAATAGCCACTAATATAGAAAGGGTGGGAATGATTGTCTTCGTTATCAAAAGGAGCAAACTGGAGTTCAGAGTTATAATCCCTTGCGAATAACATAAGTAGCAAAACCAGAACCACAACTTAGCTTATTAACATTTCCAGTAATTTATTATTCTACTAACAGTACTGGTCTAACCTACAGCCCAGGGGCTACATGTACTATGAAAAAAAGCCTAACACATTTGCACATTGACAATGTTGAGAGATTGGACACTATTGTACAGCACACTAACTCTCATCATGTCATTCTAGATTCAAATTATTTCATTATTCTTCCTTACATGAGAATGCCCTTTTTGTTGAGATATATATCATGTCATATAAATATATTGCAATATAAGAATATAGGTTTTAAAAAGCATATAGACATTTTAAATTAAAGCAACATAACTGAACTATCGACTATTCATTTTTTCAATCAGTTTAAATTAGCTTATGTATGTTTTTAAACTTAAATTTAGCTGTGACTTTCTTAATGCTTGGTGAATTATAGTACGTCATTTCCTTTTAATTTACCTCCTTTTACATGTCTCACATCCTGCCAAAAGTATCTGGAATGTGAGATTACCTTTTTATATTTGCTTGTTTCAAAGAAGAAATTTTTCTCCTTGTAAAATTTGTAGAGTAATTCTTTTATGCCTTAAAGGCGTGCATAATTTGCATCCAAAATGCTTAAAATTTCCCCACATCTTCTACTATTACAATCTCCCATAGCATGCCTATAACAAAGTCAAATTGCAGCAAATGTGAAGAATATAAATTGTGAGTCATATCTCATCTGACATAGGTTCCCTGTCACCATTTAGTTTAGAAAATCCCCATGATGAGCAAACAGGATGACATGAGTGTATTTTGCTTTAACTGTGAGACATTGAAATGATTGTAAGTTCCTTTCAAAGGAAACCTGAACCTCTAAGTAAGCATAAGACATTTCCAGTCGATACCCAAGCAATCCAGAAAAATAATTTGAATGAAGTTATTGTCTTCAAATGGCTGTATAGAATGGCATATGTTTGAAGAACCCGGTCTATAACACTCTTATGATCAGAGAAAAATAACTGAGTATAATTAACAGTTGTGAAACAAGAGGGAGAAGACATTTTTAAAAAACGGTGTCTCCAAATGAAAGCACTGTCAGTTTGATTTCTCCCTTCTACCTCGTCTGCCAGTACCATGCTCACTTTAGCACATCAAGCAAGAGAAACTACTGGAACAGTGCCTATTATGTTATGGTTACTTACAGCTTCTAGGACAGACTTGCTTGCATTCTAATTATGAAAAGTAAATTAGTATGATTTCCATAGTAATGCATTTTCATCTGACTACTACACCTTACTCCTTACCAGACACACTTGAGGTGGCAGGAAACTGGAGAAGGCAGGAGGAGGAAGGTTTAACAGAAAGTGAGAGGAAAGGAAGAGGAAAAAAGCAAGGGGAGGGAGAAAGAGCACAAAGGAAAGGGACAGGGAGAGGAAGGGGAAGGAAAGGAGAGGGGAGGAGAAGCGAAGCATGAAGAACGGGAAACTGAGGCAGAGGGGAGTGTGCAAACTGATATAGACCAAATAGAACTACCACAGGTAAGGTTACTGATCATCATTGCACTTCTTGGCAGCATCTGTCTCTTCCTTTGTCTATCTGACCTGACAGAATCCATGATGAACAGTATTAGCAACTTTTGTCTACATAGATTGCATAAGAATGGTCTCACATGTCCTTGATATGCATTAAATGTGACTTTGGAAAAGCCAGACAGTTCTTGTTTTCTCGTTTTCACCTGTTGGCCCATTTCTTAACTGTCTTCTTCTAGGACTTGCCAAAAAACAAACTCAGGTACAAGTAGTAAGAAAATGATTTTTGCCTATCAAGGCAAAGTAAGTGCCCAGTGTTAGATGTTTTTATATAGTGACAGACACTGAGACTTAAATAAGAAGGGCTTAGATTTCCAACACTAAAGTATGAACACTGGGAACTGTATGCTGCTATTAAATGCATTGACTTGGCATAGAGGATCCAATATATTGCATCTCACTGGTGATCAGCTACAATGTTCAGTGCAGCATGAGAGTTAGCACTGTTAAAAAGGTTGCCTCAGTGTTCTGATTCACAGCACTGTTCCTCTCCCGTGGACTCTACCCACTTCACAATTCACAAACAAGGTCCCCTAATGGATATTGTTTAAAATGGATATTATCTGAACAAGCCTGAAGGTGGTCAAGTTGCTGCTTCTTTGCTCTCCATATTAAATGTTATTCTGATAGCCTGAAAAAGTCTAGTAGAGTACAAGTTTTCTTCTGATTACATAATTATGCTACAGATAGATATATGGAAAAAAATCATCACTTAGGCCCTCCAGGTGTTTAAACAGTTTGATAGACTGTAGCCATTCTGCCATCAGTGCCCCCAGCTGTGTTGCTTAGCAACATTTTAATTCCAGAACAATCGAAGGAGATGAAATCCCTGTGGAGAGGGAAACAGAAATAAGAGGACTGTTGACAGATGATCTGAGTTGTTTCTTCTAATACACTGTGAAGATCACTAGCTCTTTTCATGAATGATAAATGGACTGTACACAGATCAATGGGTTCAGCAATAAACTGGAACCAGTCTCCATGTCTAAGGTGACTCAGGCCATGAGGCCCAGAAATTTCCTCATTTTGAGATTTGGTGTGTATTTTCCTAAAGGTTCCAAGGGGAGGAAATTGATCTCAGTGTTTGGGAATTCCTTGCCCTTTTGTAATGTCTACTGCTAAAAGTAATTTTGAAAATGAACATTTTTTTTTTTTTGCCTTTCTCTCGTGGTGCAGGTGTGGGTGGGTGTCAAGAAGAAAGCTAAGGTTAATGGTCTCTTGCCATAGAACAACCAATTTCTTTGCCCTCCTCCCCCAGTGCTGTCATTGCAAGTCAATCAGGACCCCTGGGGTTAAGTTAGAGTAAGAGGTGAGGAAGGGAGGGTCTACCTGTGCACCCACCAACTTGCATGGCTCCTGCTGAACTTTCCCAGGTGCTCTGACAATGGCCTTCTGTGTCTGAGCACTTAGACAAGTAACTACATCCCTGGGGAAGAAAATTGTTTTCTGTGTCACTGCTTATCCATGGGAGCCTGTTTAATTCACTTCTAATATTTCTAAAAAACATTTTCTAATTTTATACTGCTTATTGTTTGGTTACTAGTTGCAAAGATTATTCCTGCTAATATTGTCTAATTGCATTTTTTTCTCTCTGTTTGCAGGCTGTTGAAAAGGCAAAACCTAAGAATAATCCTGTGAAGTAAGTTATTATTTTTGCTAGTTGAAAAATGTTAATTTTAATGAACTCCGTGCATGGGGAAAAATAAGGTCGTAAATGACTTGTATTTTGCATTAATCTCTATTCATGATGATTTAAAGACAAAAACAAAACACAGGGGTAAATCACTCACCAATGAGCAAGGACCAGTTTATATTTTTTTCCGTATGTCCCTGATGAGGAAATGCCCCAAGTATACACAGTTTACATAAATTAATATGTGCCATCATGAATAGCTGCCAAATACTATTATAATCATATTCAATGCATACTACTTCAAGCCTTTGGGTTTTTTTCTCATGCTAAAAAGATTACATTTTTAATTGCAAACCTTGGACCTATGACAGAGATGTAAATGCCTGAACATGTGCCAAATGATCGCCTGCCACGTGGGGAGGGTGGTACCTTAGCATCAAGGATTTGGTATTCTGTTAATGAAAAGCTCATAAAAATACATTTTACTCAATGGTATGTAGTGTGGTTGCTAACAAAGACTAGTCACTAAACCGTTTTGTAGGACATGCAAATTATAAATAAGACACACAGTGTTATTTATATAGTACATGTTAGGCATCCTGTCTTTTCTAGAAGGGAGATTTTTAAATTAAAAGGAAAGGCTGTCTTGTCATTTTGGTTTGTGACATTCTGGTCAGGGACATGGCTCAGGAAGGACTTGCTGTATTTACTGGTTTATTACAGGTCTAGAACAATCACATGTTTAGAAAGTATGTGTTAATTTATGCCAACAAACTTCCATTATAGCTAGTACAAAATATAGAAATGGCACACACATTGATTTTTTTATAGTTCTTGTAGAATGCATTCGTTATATCAAGAATAAAAAAGTTGTTTCTATAGTGTGAGAGAATTAGCTTTTCTAGATTATACAGGTAGTGTTTAGCATACCCTTAAGTCTAAAACCCTGATTGATTTTCCAGAGTTTCTTTATGTATACTGTGCTCTTACGTTTCATTTTACCTAGCTGACAACATCTCTCTCTGTAGTCCTTCCATGGGGATGTAGTACATCCATGGGGATGTAGTATGATCCTATGGAAGCCAGTTTAGTAGATGAGATTTTAATCTTGTATGGTTGAGGTTAGAAACTTCTTTGAACCCTGGCTACTTTTCCATCTATATACTCTGATTGCTCTTCCACTGTAAGACTGTGTCTGTGCACCTCCACAGAGTGGAAGATGGTGCCAATGATGCCTGGGATTAATCCCTGTTGGTCCATTAGTGATGTTTTCCCCCTGTAGTCAGAGTACACCCTTCTTTCCAGTATGGTTGCATACAGATGTGTGCTTCACATCACAACGGGTGAGCCAAGGGCTGTCAGAGTATAAATCTTGCCCTCAGTTGCTCCAAGTTTAAATTCTTCCTACAGGAAATGAGTTCAAGGTTCATTACTGCATGGATAGAAGAGCCCATTTTCTCTACATGGGACTGCATTACATTGGAGTCTAATAACCTGAAGTGGGACCTGTTTTCTATCTGATCATTGTAAAAATTTGGTCCTACATATAATTATATATTTTGTGAATTCTTACAATGTAGATTCTTTCTAATACTAGCTCTTTAAAGTGTTAAAGAAGATAGAAAACTTGGAAGACTCAATGTATTGTAGATCCTCCTACTCTTAACTACATTTAAAAAGTCTACTTAGTAATAAAGTTAAGTATTTGGAAGTGTCTTCTAATTAAATAATGCAGCATTAGTTTATTGTACCTTGTTGTACTTGGAATTATAATATCAAATAGGGTTGACAGCTATAATTAGATGGACACTTCAAGAAGAAAACCATCTTCCCAAGTTCGTTCCATGAGCAGAAACTCTACAGCATTATTTACATTGTCTTGCAGAAGAACAACAAAACAGTTTTTAAAGTTTAATTTACAGTGATCTTCATTTCTAATGACTGTCAATAAATTTGGGCTATATACAGTACATTACACCCCCCCCTAAAATAAAAACTTGAGCCACATTTTCTGTATGAATGAGTAGATTGCACATAATTTAGAAAATGGTCTTTCTGGGAAGCTTGCCCAGAGGCTTAACAAAGCTGTTAGCTCTAGTCTAGTAGGTTGCCACCATTAGGCAATGGGACTTTGTATGTTGTAACCATGTCCTCATCTACTCCCTGATACTCTTATTTATGTCATGGATAAAAATGTCCCATGATGCTCTTCTTCCTCTAGATGCTTTTCATCTTAGTACTGCTCTTTAAGTCTCTAGCTAGAATGAACATTTGGTTGCATTATTGAAACATGAATTAGAAATTTCCTTGCATGCTTAGTGAAAGTTCAGGTCTAGTGGCATCAATAACAACTTAAACATAAACACAGAGTTGTGAAGATGAATGTTTGATGAGATTTTATATAGTACTTTTGTGTATAATTTGGCAAATACTTAGAAAAATTCAAAATATAATGATATTTCATGACATGTGAAAACTAACATGACTTTCCTATATCATTATGTACACATGAAATTGTAATTGGACTATAGATTCATTCCTTCATTTGCATATTATTTGTATTGGTGTTTCTATTGCAGTGCCAAAGTTGAATAGTTAAAACAAAGACTATATACTATGTAGAATGACACATGCTTACCATGTAAGTCTAGATATTACAAGTTCACTATCTTGGAAAGTAGTTGGACAGGTAGGAAAAGGCAGAACAACTTTTAATGATACTACAGGTTAAACTACTGAGCCTTTTACTTTGGGGGATAGTAGACCCTAAGTAGACATTTAATGAGGCATTACTGGGTGTTCAGGATTTTCTTGGACTGATATATCATGTAGTTATCCTTACAGACAAAGCAATTCACTCTTCATTGAGGATCCAATGAGTAGATGATCATCAGGCAATGATATCACAAAAAACAATGAGCATTTATCTACAATGTACTGATAGTCTTTCACAATTCAAAGATTATATCATTTTTCATAAATTATGTAACTTCTAGATCTAGATAAGTGTATATAAACGATTGTTAGCAAACTATTCACTAGGTCTACTAACTTTGATCAGTTTCCTCTTTAAAAGTTTAACCCCTCCATATTTCTCAGCTACTCATTCAATTTATTTTCAATAGCTTCATGAGTGGATATTCTTTCCATCACTGTAGGGAAACTATGTTCCACAATAGTAAATATTCCATATAAAGGAGAATAAAGATATACATGGCTAAGGAATGTAAATGCATAATCCCTATGTATAACCTTACCTGGACCATTAAATATTACTTCTGAGAGTAAGACTCAAAGTGGTTGTTCCTAAGATCAACAATCAGGCTAAGAGATGTCTGGTTTATTTCTCTATATAATGGAACCACAGTAGCAACAAAACTTGATGGGGTATAGTAAAACTAGAGTTCTGTAATGTGTTAGAAGAAGAGACTTTCACTTGTATATTAAAGTACTGCACCAATCATTCCCAAGATTGTCATTGTAATAACAAGGCCTGAGAGATGTACAGATTTCTCCTACCATATGTGACTTATCACATATATTTTTGAAAAAAAAAACTACATTTCTATTATTAGGACATATGTGATAGTATTCTTATAAAAATGTGAATTGCTTTTGGCTAAAATCCATGCACTAATAAGCGAAGTTGAATCTAACTGAGGTTGACATCTGTTGAGAGAGAAAAAGAGAGAAGGCATAAAATTTTCTCCTACATTTACACTTTAACAACATTGCAGAATGTGGTGGTTGTCTTACAAATCAGTCAGAATCAACTGGGATGATGGAATTACAGTTTTATTTGGAAACTGATCTATCTTATAGATGTGGTGGGTTCATTATTGAAAATGAAAATTAAATGCCCAGAAAGCTTTTCTTGATCAGTTTGTATTGTTATTTACTATTTCATGCAATTGGTATTTTATTAAGATTGGAAGAATTCCAGGAATTGTGATAGATGCTGAGAGATTTAAGAGTAAATCTGACACAAGTATTATTCTTGAGGAGTAGAACATCCAGTAGCAGTTATAAAATCGTTTTGTAAAGAACTAAATAGAAGATAGAGTCATGGATGCCTCTGGTATGCCTGGAGTGAAAAGCAAGGAGGGAGCTCTTAGGAGAGAGCTTAGCATTGTTAAAGTTAGGGGTGGAAAGGGGAAAGGAGAAACATTTGCGTTAAAGGTAAAGACTACTGGTTTAAGATGCTGGTTTGAGGAGTAGCTGGGGGTATAAGGAATTCTGACTGTCCAGTTGTGTGTGGGTAATGAAGGACAAAGTTGAAAACTCAAGTGAAAGAAATTAGCTTGGTAGAGTCAAATAGCACTAAAGAGCTCTTATCTTCTAATGAACATGAACAATTAATTAGTACTTTAGTCATTTAAACAACAAGGAAGTATTAGAATATCAGGGTTCAAGTCCCGAAGCTGATATTAACTTATCATATGAAATTGAACTTTTTCCTTTCTTGCTTCACATCTCAGCAAGGTTATTTATTTGGTCCTCCAGATCTTAATAAAAACAGAAGCTTAAAAATGTGTTTCATAAATATGCTCATTCTAGATCATCTTTAATCCTCTTTGAAGTAGCATGTACATATGCTACAATCATTATACATATCAACTATATATACACAGAGAGGTATACATAAATCCTCATCCATCATTTTTAAATTTCACATTTGAGAATTGGAGAGTAATAACCCATGTAATTATAGTTTTAAAAAAGTCTGCTTGGTTTGTGTGCACAGACATGACTATATCCCCATCCATCATTTCTACATTCCACATTTGAGAATTAAAGGTCAAGAACCTATATAATTATATGTTAAAAGAGATCTATAAGGTTGAAAATAATTGTGGATCTCTGTATGTTGGGCTGATACTCTGAAATGATTCCTTATATAAGTTTTCAGAGATTCATTTTGAATGGTTTTACATGCATGCATATTGCTGATATATAGAAATGAAATGGATTTATCACCCTCATTCATAGTGATAAGATAATGGGTTCTCAACTGGGTTCTGCCAAACATTAATCTTGGGGTTTTATCTGTAGAACAATATGATTACAGCATGTTGGAGGTTTAGCACATAGGTGAGACATTACTGTGTGTATGCATATAATAAATGATCAGAGACGTCTTATAGACTTTTTCGTTGAGATTTTTGTTTTTTAACCAAGAGTTTCCCAAATGTGTTTGGCCAGAGGACATATTTACTTTGGAAAATATATCATGGGATGTTGAATGGGAAGATGAATCCATATTAAGAAAGTGGCCATACAGAGGCTGTCTCCATTGATAGTTTAAGAAATCCAGTGCCCTAATAATTCATACCCAGTCTTTAATGAGAGTTCCTGAATTAAGCATATTATCTTCAAAGGTCTCATGGAAAGTAAAGGAAACTCCAAAACACAAAGCTACAAAATATCTTTTATATTTCTTTTAGTGTCATATTATAAATCATTTCTAAGGATTGCAAACATCCTCTGGTGCATACCACAGTGAGAAAAGGAAACATGTAGGTATGGTTCCCTCTGAATGCCATGAGAAAAGGAAACATGTAGGTATGGTTCCCTCTGAATGCCATAGGCAAAGACCTGTAGTCTCCAATGTGCCACATCAGAGAGGCAGGCTCCTTACTATTACCTGGTCCATTCATAACTTAACAGTAAAGTACCCTCACCATCTACATCATAAATCTCTAGGCAATCTCTAAACATCTCTGTTTATAGGCCATTAATGATAAGACAGCAAAAAATATTTCTCTAAAGAGCTATATAAAATTATACAATAAAAATATATGTATCTTTAAGGGGTAAAAATAACTGCAATTAGATGCAAACGCTTTCAGAATTCATCCTCACAACTAGTAAAATCTGTGCAAGTTTCCAGGTTACCCCATCCCTGGAATTTGAGAGAAATTATAGGCACAAGCTCAGAGGAGACAACTGAAAGTCTGCTAAGACTCCGAACTGCTCCGAAGCCCATGTTTCTCCACACTCCACACTGTGGCCACTACCATTTAGGAAAAAGTCACACTGATTTTTACATGTCTATGAATACTTTGAAGATTTAAAATCATAATACATAACTTTGAATAGATGTTCATTTTCTTCAAAAATTAGTACCAAAATGGCAATAGCTAATGATTGATGAAATTTAAAGACGCTTTAACATTCAGATGAAATTCAGACCAAATTTAGTTACATGGAGGTTATTATATCTGTAAAGAATACTTTTTGAAGATGTAAGCAATTTTGTTGCCCCGTTATTATCACCCCACCTTTCCAAAAGATTTATAAAAACATATCTCTTTAGGCAGCAAATTAACATCCTGATCAACACAAAGATGAAATAAAAACATGAAGAATCTTTTTTTTCTAAATTTGTGAGACTTCAAAAAGCCTAAAGTTGTAAAAGCAAGATGTTTTAAAGAAAATAAGCTACATTTTGTAAGCAACAACAATCCAAAGTCCTATTAACAAACCCAGATCAAATATGTGGCACATAAAAAGGACCCAGTAAATCCAGAATAAGTTTCTGAAGAAGGAGAAAACATTTCATCAGGATGTCAGCACAACAGGAAATGCTGATGTCTGGGAAGCACCATTGTCATTCAGCAAAGATTTGCCCATCTTTTGTCCTTAAACAAAGGGGGAAAGATAGAGGATTTAGGTGTGATGACAAGAGACCAGTTAGTATGTGGCTGATAATCTGGAATGGGATGGGATGTGAAACTATACTTATTCTTATTATCCTTGTACATCTTAAAACTCTTATTGTTATCTTGACATCTTTAACCTTGAAAGGAAAGAGAAGAGATTAGGGGATTTTTTAATGTAAATGGTAGAGTTAAGCAGACAGCATCTGAGAAAAAAAAAGTTAAGGTAACAAAAGAAACATGTTATCATATGATATGACAGAGAAGTTGATTTTAACCCTTGGTCCTGTGAAGGTTCTATGCCCCAGTATAGGGGAATGCCAGGACCAGGAAGCAGGAGTAGGTGGGTTGGGGAGCAGGGGGAGGGGATAGTGGGGTTTTGGAGGGGAAACTAGGAAAGGGGATAACATTTGAAATGTAAATAAAGAAAATATTTAATAGATTTTTTTTAAGAAGGGTTGTTGCTTGTTTTAGTCACTGTTGGGCATCTGAAGCACCAAATGAAGAGTCAGTGCTTTCAGCAAGAGTGGCCTCCAAGTCTTTGAAAAGTAACCATGACTCATAAAGCAGAGATGTTATCTACAGTAATTCTACTGGGACACTAATAGTATATTACTCTGCATCATCTATAGAATTAATGATGTTGAAAGTCAACAAAAGGCAAATGAAGATACTGCCTTTAGCTTTTCCTTGGTCTACATCCTAGTTCAATTGTCATGATCATTAGTGTTCTCAGTACAGACAGGAATGGACAATTCCATGTAGTGTTATTCAAATGAGTCATTTTGAAATTCATCAGTTACACCAAAAATTATATTTTGACATTGCCATTCTGTTATCTTCTCTTTTAAAAATGCATTTTATTTATTTGTGTATGTATGATATGTTTGTGCCTGCATGATCATATGTGCATGAACATGTACCTGTGCAAGCATACAACAGAAGAGTATATTAGATCCCACAGAGCTGTAGTTACAGACACTTGTAGGATGCTTGTCTTGTTACATGAGTGCTAGGATCTGAATTCCACTTCTCATAACTGTGCAGCAAACACTCATAACCATAGAGCTATATCTCCAGACCCCAATCAGTGATTTTTGAGAAAATTGTCAAAAATCCAGAGTCACATAGCTCATCTGTTAAAAACTCAGGCAAGCCACATTCCTTTGTTCTTTTAACAAATGTCAATTATGTACCTATCATATGCCTAACACAATTTCTAGAGGATTGAATCAGACAAGATCATGGCCCAGGCAGTCCTCACAGTCTGGTAGAGAAATTCACAAATCATTCCACTAAAATGTTAACAGGTTGGGTCTGTGAGTGAAGTTCATACAGCATCCTGTGGGGTATACATGAAGGACTGAGCAATTGCTTGGAAGCAGCTCTCAGTGTCACAGCAGGAGTCCCCTGATAAACTGTAGGAGTACAAGCCACTCAAGAGAGCAGAATAACACTTTCAAAAGGCACTAAAAGAAGAAAGCAGGTGCTGTGCTGTAAGCAATGTCTGCTACTCAGAGACTGCTTAGAAGAGAGGACACTTTTTTTTAACAGTGACAGAAAAATACCATTTGTGAGTTAGAACAAAGAGAGAAATGAATAGTAACAAATGCCAAGGTGCTGAAATCCCAAAATGTGTGTTCTACATTTGATGTGTAAGTGGAGAACAATGAAATGTGGGTAAAACTAAGAAGATTTGGAAGAGGTTTATTTACTTTACAAAGTTATAGGTTAAAGTTAAGGAGTGGTTATAAGGTACCCTTTTTAAATGGCTTCCAAAGCATAGACATCAAATCTGATTATATCTGACTAATTTTTCACTGCAGACTTTTGAGTAAATATCAATTCATGTAGAAGTTCTCTAGGCATCTGATCCCTTATAGCTTCATGCATACTTGATTGATAATTTATTGACTTCCTCACATTTTCTTCCATATTGTTCAAATATATTTCAGTCATTACATATAACAATATTATTTTAGCTCTCAAAAATATTTTTTCCATAGACATAATTTTTCTTCTGAAAATATTTTTATCTGAAAAAAGCAAAAGCATAGTAGGGCTATTTTTTTTATTCCTATGCCTGTTTTTATGATAGCCCAAAGCTCCGAAGAGTAAGTCAGTAAGTTCAAAGTTCAAAGCTTGTGGTGATAACTTAGTATGGAGTTGACTACTTTTTGCAGGACTGAGAACTATAGACATGAGTCATTTTAACCAGAAATGAAACCAGGAAACAGTTTCTGCTTTCTTAAAATTGTGGCTTAAACTAATAACAGTTATCCAGAAAGACCATATTTGGAGAAAAACAAAATTGATTTTCCCCAAGAGAGCATTTTCATTTGAAGAATTTATAACAGTGGCTGGCTACATGCTGTTAAAGTCCAATGTTTACATGTCATACATGTTTATATGGATGGTGACATAAATCTAAGAGAAGTTTGCTGGGAATGAGGAAAGAAAAGACAGTCATGACTAAATGAAAATTTCAGATTTTGGGGGTGTGGGGGGTGTGGGTCTGGGTGTGTTTCTGTGTAGATGTAGGTGTGTATATGTTATGCATATTTACATGTATGTAAGTTCATACATGTATGAGTAAGAATATACATGTAGGTATATGTGCATGTGTGTGCAGAGGCAGGTGGAGGGCAGAAGTTGACACTGTATGTCTTCCTCAACCATTGTCTACCTTATATATTAATGCAGCATTTCTCATTTGTACTCAAAGCTTGCTGATCTGACTTTTCTAGCTAACCAGCTTGCCATGGGAACCTCTGTCCCCACCTCCTAAGCATTGGCATTATAGACAAGGTTCTGTACCTACCTGACTGTCACAGTGGTGTTAGTGACCCGAAGTGTAGTGTATTAGTCAGGGTTCTCTAGAGTCACAGAACTTACAGATAGTCTCTATATAGTAAAGGAATTTATTGATGACTTACAGTCTGCAGTCCAATTCCCAACAATGGTTCAGTAGTAGCTGAACCAATCAATCGTGAACGCATTTGTAAATTTACAATGGGGCAATGTCCCTTGGGAACATCCTCTTAGTATCTCAACTTAAATACAAATTGATGTTAAAGAAACTGGAAGAAAGACAAATGTATTCGTTAGCGAAATAAGACAGGAACATTCATATTACTTTATAATCCTCATTTCTGCAACTGGTCACGTGGCCTTAATTGGTATTTATAATTACCTTCCTCTACTACCCATTCTGTATTTCTTTCACCTTCGGCAAGCACCTCAGCAGATCTTGGATCTTTTCCTGGAGGATTGACCCATATCTTCATTCCTGATGGGTCTGTGTCCTTTGTCATCTTGCTTGGATTAGGCTGTTGTAGTTTCACACTTTAATCACCGGACATGGTGGTACTAAGAGATGCCCTAAGGGATCTACTACATTCCAGATATAATCTTGCTTACCTCCATTGTGGAGAGGTAATCCAATTTCCCCATGGTAATCTGGATCTATCNCCCCTCCTAACACTGTTATTCCTTTCTTAGCCTGTTGGTTTAAGGGCATTAGAAACCCAAAATGACCAGGGGGAAGTCTGAGCTTCCAGTTCAATGGAATGTTTGTTATAGCTCCTGGTAGGAGCACTCCCCCCTCTGGAGCCAAAACTTCTAGGCCAGCAGATCCTAGAGTTATGGGGACAGAAAGCAAAAATTTTCCTAGAGGGTCACTAGGAGTGATAGTGAGTGGAACTATTCCCTTTTCCACCCCTTGATTCCTAGATCCATGGATCCTGGCTATGGGGGGAAACTGTACCATATATCAAACAGTGATTCAAAGCATATACTGCTTTCTGAAGAACTCTGCCCCAGCCTTCCATGCTGTTACCACCTAATTGGCACTGTAACTGCATCTTCAAAAGGCCATTCCATCTTTCTATCAGACCAGCTGCTTCAGGATGATGGAGAACATAATTGTGGGCCCACTGTCACACTTCTCTGGTTGTGAAATCAGTTCCTTGGTCAGAAGCAATACTGTGTGGAATACCATGACGATAGATAAGGCATTCTGTCAGTCCATGGATGGTGGTTTTAGCAGAGGCATTATGTGCAGGAAAGGCAAATCCATAACCAGAATATTAAATACCTAAATATTCTCAGTTCTCTCCTCTTAACAAAGTTTTAAGTACTTTTGCTTCTTCTATATACCATCTACTTATAGGTAGATTCCATATACTTTGAAGAATATTCCAGAAAAATGGGTGGGTTTCTTAGCTAATCTTTGAGCAGGTTCATAATGTATGTGATAATATTCCTACATGAAAGCATTATGAGGTACAGTCATGTCAGGCATATATTCATTTCAAATGATTCTAGTTTTGCATTATCAAACACTGCAGCACAAGTCCCTGAGAATCTGTGAGTAACTGTGTATGTAGAAATATGCCTAATACATCTCTTTTCTACTACCTTGACATATTTGTTACTTCCAATATAAATTAGGTTGAAATTGAACTTACTTAACACAGTGATGCAGTGTTCCAAACATATAGTTTATTAGCATGTGGTACTTTAAAATGATACAAGTGTAGTTAATAAGCAAAGTAGATGTGTTAATGGATTTACTTTGGGTATATGGGTGTCAATATATACCTCATACATACACTATACTCATATGTAGTTTAACTACCTACCTAATTTCAAGAAGGGAGTTAACATGAGTAGAACAAGTTTATAGAGAAGAACACTTTAAAAAGTAAGAGAACTATCACTTCTAAATCCTGTAGATGATCTGCTTACATAGTGACATGAATATGGCATAATGTTTTCAATGAACACTCAAATGAGAGCTGTTCTGCAGTGAGAGAGCAGACAGCAGTTGAGAGCTCCCTGCAGTGATGCTGTTGTGGTACAGAACCTGCTGAGGGAGCATCAAGGAAAGTGCAATCAAAACCATGCCTGAGAATTTTCTTCTGCTCTTTGATTATAGCTGGCAGAATTTAGAATGTGATTTTAACATCTGAAAACTAGTCCAAGATCATGAATCAGAAATGATCATTATTGAGTAATGTGATTGTTAGTTCAAAATAAGATTCTCTCCTGTTGCAAGAGAGAATACCTAAAAGAGGAGTTTTATAAGGGAATTGGGCCTGAATAACATTGTTAAAATGATCCCTCCAACATAAATGGTGCTAGATAACTAGCTGTTTGGAAAAATATCACAACCAAAAGAAACCTGAGAATTTATTTTGTGTTAAAGCTCCCAAGGAAGGCATGTCTGTGATGGTAAGAAAGGCCTGGCAACAGGAGATGGAAGCTAAGAGATAAGATCTAGACTGCACAAGAGAAGCAGAAAGAGCAAATGAAAGTGGGGCAAAGTATCAACTCTTTTTTTTTTTTTAAAGATTTATTTATTTATTATATGTAAGTACACTGTAGCTGTCTTCAGACACTCCAGAAGAGGCCGTCAGATCTTGTTACGGATGGTTATGAGCCACCATGTGGTTGCTGGGATTTGAACTCCAGACCTTTGGAAGAGCAGTCCGGTGCTCTTACCCACTGAGCCATCTCACCAGCCCAAAGTATCAACTCTTAAAGCATGCCAATAGTGACATATTCTTCCCACAATACTCCTGTCCTAAAAAGTTCCAGAAGCTCCACAAACAGGACCACCAACTAGGGACATAGTGTTCAAACACATGTATCTATGGGAGACATTTCCAATTTAAACCACAATATTGCCATTCCACAAGAATGCAAGCTGCAGCTGGGAGTGGTGGCACATGCCTTTAGTCCCAGCACTAGAGAGGCAGAGACAGGCAGATTTCTGAGTTCGAGGCCAGCCTGGTCTACGAAGTGANTTNCAGAACAGCCAGGGCTATACAGAGGAACCCTGTCTCGAACCCCCCCCCTCGGAAAAAAAAAGAATGCAAGCTGCGTAATACAAGTAAGTACTTTTAACTTTTAATTACTGCTGTAACGGTTTTAGGTGATTCTTTTGCTGTTCCCATTTTGGATGGGGGTTACATATGGGCAGTTTCACTTTTGCTTGATATCATTAGGTATTTCCAAGAGTGCCAAAGCAAATTCTTATCACATGGGTTAAGAAACCAAGAAAATAAAAATAATAGGTGCTAGTTAGTTCCTATTTTTCAAAAGCCATCTTTATACTTAGAAATGAACAGGGTTGGACATGAAGAAGTAAGGCCAGCACACACACTTGTGCTTCCCTTTGGGAGTCAGAAAATCTGAGAGTTCCTTCTTCCCTACTCTTTCCTGTCACAGTGCACCATCACAGTGGGAAGAGAGATTCCATAATTTTTTTTCTTTGACTCATAGCCACAAAAGTTGTATAACTCCAAAATAACCAGGGCAAATGAAGTTGCTATTCATTCAGACTTGACATATTGGTCATAGATATTTCTCATTACATGGGTTTAAGAAATAACTGTAGAATTATGCAACTAAACAAGATTTCTTTCATTTTGTCATGAATATGTAAGCAATCAAAACATTGGTAATATTTCAATGATGGGGGGAAATGTGCTCACTTAATACTAATATATACAAAGGATACTAAAAGCAATACTGTGTTTCAGAATGTAAAACTCCCACCAAATAACTTTTGCTCCATACAGCAATTCTTAGAGTTGGATTATGTGATTTCTTCCCTCAAGGATTGTCCTTATGCTTGCAATAATGAAAGCTGATTTTATTGGAAGATCACCTCTGGGCGAGGAGCATAACTCCAGAGAAATCTTTGCATAGGGATGAACTCATTTCTGGTGACAGTGGCATACTATCCAGGGCAGCACTGTTTGAATTTGCAATCTCTCTGTTCATTCAGGCAGCTCATTCATTAGCAATCATTCAAGCAGGGTGTAAAAACTAGTCATATTAGGAAAATTTACTTTGAATTATTTGGAGGATTTATGGTCTAGTAGGTCAACAATCAAAGTGTGATTGTTAAAATGCACATTAAATATTTTATTAAAGTAATAGTACTCACTGTAGGTTTTACTTCAAATGCTTACCATAAAACTGTTTTTGCATAATGACCTACTTCTCTAAATAATTTCAAATGACAGGAGGAAATTATGGTAAAAGTCCAAGAGAGGATAGGATGAATGGCCATATCTAGTAATGAAGCCCTCACTCTAATGTAGGCATGGCTCATCCATCAATCATTGTCTGTCTATTGGGATTTGCTTCATGCTGGTTTTGTTTCTGAGACTAGCCTTTATATATGGCCCAGATTGAATTAAAAATTGTGATTTTCCATACTCAGTCTCCTCAATGCTGATGCGACTAAGCTAGTGCTGGTGCCACCAAGCACAGCTTATATGTGTGTTTTTATTACAAATGGTATCCAGAGTCATGGTGGCGCTATGTATCACATTTCACCAATGTACCCAAATTAAATTTGCCCCACCTCTGAAAATCCAGGTGTAAACATAGAATATCTAAAGGGAATATACTGAGCTTCTTGGAGGAGAGGGAGGAAAATGACAAAGATGCTTGACATCAGGAGGGATTCTGATAATCTTTGGGTGATATTAGCTCTAGCAGCCAAAGAACAGATATTCAAAAGATGATTCATTCTACAAGCTTGGGAGAATCATCTGCCAAGGGACCCAGAAGGCATAGCTTTCTTGATAAGAGCAAAAAACACTGAAGAATTCATAGAATCATAAATTGAATCTAGTCCTTGAGCTTCTCGCGTAACACAGAAGGAGGGAAAAAAAAATCCCCCATTGAATTCCTGTTAAAAGACTCTCTGCTTAGGACATTTGGAGCATAAGAAAATATGCTCAGAGGTGATGTGACTGAGGCCTACTTCTAGGTTTGAAGTAGTTCATGTGTTGGTGTAAAAGCCAAAATGCCAGTCTATAGTGAGTGGCTTGTCCTCTTATATTCTGAATTTCATGGCTAATTACTAATATTATTTACTTTAGCCAAGAGAGAATAAAAACTAATTCCCAAGATATAGCAGTCACACAAAGGTTTTATCTACTTATATAAATGACATATGGCTTAATAATTGGGTTGGAAGCAATCAAGAAGCTACCTCATGCAATATCACTATAGCTCAGTCCCTAGCGGGCATAACAGAGATGATTAGATATATTGAGTTCTTTGTGTCATTTGAAGAAAGAAAACTGTCATACACATTGGTGTTAGCTTCTTCTCACTTCATTTCAATTTTCAATAACCAGACTCACTCTATGTAACAGTTTCTTCATAATGAAACTTCATGTCACATTGAATTTATCTTTCCAGTGAAAGCATAATGTAGGACACTCAGAAACATGATCCTTGAAATCAATTTTCTTCTAACAATCATACATACATACAGTTTTTTCATATAAGAATAATATAGTCAAATAGTAATAAAGACAAAATAGTTGTATTTGAAAATTGGTGGTTTTGTCTGTAATGTTAGACAAGTCTGTGGAAAGAAATTCTCTGGTTAATCAATGTAATTTGATTAATGGAGATACCACATGTAGAGAGAATGCTTTTTAAGGAATTGAAAAATACCAAATTCCCTTAAGATGAAACAATGTGATGCATATTCTAACCCTTTTGGTAATCAAGTAGACCAAACAAGATTACCAATGTGATGATAAGTTCTCATTATGCTATTTGTACATCTCAACATTTCTAAGGACTTAAACACAATCATGCTAAGCCTAATTCTTACAAGTATCCAGTTGTGTTCCTTGATTTCATAGGTAGGAATTAAACCACCCTTTTGGTAATTTACCCAAATGAAAACGATTTAATCAGGTGTGGGGGGGAATGGCTCAACATACTTTTGAGATCAGAAATTCTTTAAGGCTTTTTACTAGTATACATTACAGAGATGGAGGTTGTTGTTTTATAAAACTCTTGTGTGATGAGATCTAGGAACCCTGAAGTCTCTTGATTGAAAATCATCTTGTTTATTTAGCCTGCTAGAATAATCCAGCCCTCCCCTAGGCATGGAGAGTAGCAAAATAAAATTATATATTTCAGCAATGTATATCAGTGTTTATTTTGTCAAGATTAAAATTCTGTTAAGGAAGATAAAGGACTCAAAATTTATCATGGTTACCTTTTCACTCAGTGAATTTTATTAATTAATTCAGCCTTACAGCCAATATGATCCATGAAAAATGTTTTGAAGTATGTCTTAGTCAGGGTTTCTATTCCTGCACAAAACATCATGACCAAGAAACAAGTTGGGGAGGAAAGGGTTTATTCAGCTTACGCTTCTACATTGCTGTTCATCACCAAAGGAAGTCAGGATTGGAACTCAAGCAGGTCAGGAAACAGGAGCTGATGCAGAGACCATGGAGGGATATTACTGGCTTGATTCCCCTGGCTTGCTCAGCTTGCTTTCTTATAGAACCCAAGACTACCAGTCCAGGGATGGCACCACTCACAATGGGCTCTTCCACCCTTGATCATTAATTGAAAAAAAAAAAACGCCTTACAACTGGATCTCATGGGAGGTTCCTTTATTTGTGATAACTCCAGCTTGTGTCAAATTGGCACACAAAACCAGCCTGTACAAAGTATTTCAGAAATTAATAAATATCTTTCAGAAGATAAGACAATGCATGTGCTCACATGTATGTGAGCCTGTTGTGTGTGTTTGTATGTCTATGTGCACGAACAAACACTTGTGTTTCTGTATGTGTGTATCTATGTGTATATCTGTGTGTTTATGGTAGTGTTGTGCCAGGAAACGTTCATGAACCCCAAAAGACCACCAAGAAACCAATTCTGATGCCATCACATCAGGGTCTCTTCATTCAGGCTGGAGTTTGGGCTCCCCGATAACCCTGAGACAGCAGAAAAGTGGATCCCTGAGCCTAGTTTCAGGCACGTATTTATAGAGGCCAGAAGGGGGAATCTAACCTGGTAAACATCTGACTGGAGGGCCCTTATGTCCCTTAACATAATTGGCTGGTGTTGTGAGTCAAACCATAAACTGAACTTCTGTTTTCCTCCTGGCAGGATTATAACCTGGGGGTACAGATTTGTTGGGGAATAACGTGGAACCTGGTGCTAGATGCAGGTTTTGTTGGGGGCTAACCTAGAAACTGGTAGAAACAGGTCTTATTGGATGGTAGCCTGGAAACTGTTTCTAGGCAAAAGCCTGTTAGTTAATTTGAGTTCAACCTTAGGTCAGGTTCTCTAAGATGGAGTCTGAACCCAAAAGATTTGTCTCTCAGTATATAGTTGTTAAATAAATATGGAAAATTATTTATATGAACATTTACCCCCAAGTTGATTTTAGAACCCTAATGTGTTAATAATATACACTATATATCTGTATGAAGGAAAACAACTGTCAAATGTGGTATCACATAAGCCATTTGACCACAAAACTTTATGCCTATGACATATCAGAATCTACTTTGATATATACAAGAATAAACAGTGGTGGGCTGTGTGAGTGATTTCAAGTCACCAGCATGTTAGGTTAAAAAAAAAATTCTTATGTGACTCTATCTGCACTTACCAGAAACAAACATTTCTTTACCTAGTCTGCTTTTGGCATATGGATGCTCTGGGACACATAATAGAAGGTTCACCAGCTTACCAAATGAACTGCTACACTAGATAATGGTCCAGAAAAGAAAGTCATTAAAACATAGGCTCTCTATAAGCAGGTAAAGGGAGCTTAAATCAAAGCATTATGGTTTAGTTAGGCTAATACATTAGTATTGGAGATTCTGTAGTTTCTATCCCTGTAGACACTGTAATGTCTATCCCTCTCTCAAAAATTTGTTCAGTATAAACATCTACAGCTTAACACAGATAAAATTCACATGCCATACAATTCACAGATTTGAAATATATAATTCAATAGCACATAGTATATTTACCAATTCTAGCAACAATCTTAATTGTTTTAAAGCATCTCCGTCATCCCCAGAAGGAACAGTTTAGTCATTAAATAGTCTGTTTCCTCTAACATGCTCAGACTATTAATGTACTTGCTATCTGCATGGACTTGTCTTTTCTGGCTATTTCACAGAATTGAAATCATGTTATATATAGTGCTTGCTTTCTTTTAGATGGCAAGATCTTTTCTGTGTTTTTAGCACAAGTGATAAAGACTAGTTAGTTCTAACAAGGGGATATCATGGGCTGGAGGCAGCTTTGCTTCAGTATATCTCAACTGTATAGCTAGGAAGAATTTGATATCACTTTAAGCATATTGAAAAATATTGAAATAAAAGTAAATGCTAACTTGATGTATTTTGAGGATTAAAATAACTATATATTATATGACTCATTGTCAAAAGCATCCACTGTATTTTATCACATCTTAGTAAGGTGGTGTTAAGTGTGAGTGGTGGTTTCACAGTACCGCCTACTTGGAAAATATAGGGAAGGGGGTTGGCTATCATACCACATATCTAAGGCTTCAAACTCCATGTTCTTATACCTTGGCAGCTTCCTATAATTTTACAAAATATTTTAATATGGTAAAGTCACTTCAATTACATAGTCATTATAAGTTTTGCCAAGGTTGAATATGGATCGTTTTGTGTTCATTAGAGCACAAAATTAGAATTTTCATTGCAGTAACTGTAAACACCGTTGGCTCAAAGGATTCAGGCAATTTCTCATAAAATCTTGCATAACTGATAACAGATATTTCCCAGCATATTTTAATTTTTGGAAACTACTTTCTGTTTCCCCTTCATTTGTATACTACTTTTGGCCTAGAAGATGAATCAGTGATTCTTTTTCAAATTGATGGTATTGCACATAGTACATGAACTAGTGGGCACAGATAGCAACTTCCCCAGAGCCAGGAGAAAAAGAATAAAGGATTGCTTCATTTTCTCAGTTTTAGCCAGCCCAAAGTTTGGCAGTTAGACCTGAACATGTCTGGAAAAACCATCTGGCACACCTCCATCTGTTCTCACATTTGCCAATCAGGATTTATCAAAAATCAATGGCTCAAAACCATGAAGCTCTTGAGAGGTGCTAATTTGTAGCTAAAAACGAATTCAAATTCGGCACCATTTGGTCCTCATGGAGCATGGTTTGGTTTTTGGAAATACAATGAATCTGTTTCATCTTGATCTCTCTTATCTTCTCTGTTAAAGGCAAAAACTTGGAAATGATCTCATGTCTAAGGAATTTATTTTTCATTCTTAGACATTAGAATGATTTTTGCCAAGAGGTTTTGGTACCCCAGTGCTGTTTATTAACAGGCATTCACACATCCCTGTTCTCTTCCCAATTATCAAGCTATCCTCAGCAAAACAAAGACATTTAATTCTATTTCCCACCTATCATCCCTTTTCTCCAACCTTCTGCCTGACACTCAAAGTCAATCACCAGTGAAAAATCCCTCCAACCCCTATCCCTTCCTGCCAGCAAATAGGAGATGGCATTCATTATTCATTTCTCAATGCTTTCTCTTTGCCAAAGTATATCCTCTTGCTTCCAACTCAGAGCAGCTCATTGTCTTGCAGGGGTTCAACAACCATGGGCAGGAGAACATATTTATTATGGGAAGCACAGATTTCACTGACAGATTTTTGAAACTATAGCAAGCAATATGTTGGCATTGTTCAGGCATTAATCTCCTATCGGTAGTGCTGTGTTCATTGTTATACAGGTGCCACATGTAATGTATATAGACATTTCTAAAATAATAAAGCACATTGATGGTTCATATACTCAAACCTATGTGGAGCACAGGTCTCAAATCCAAATTTATTAAGATGAATTGAATCCGTACTATCATAATCTATATTGGAAAGACAGAATTATATTTTAATACCATTACACTATTTCTACCCAAATTTATGAATTTGGATCTAAAGAAAATTTATATTTAATAAGCCTGGCACAAGGAGTTTAATTCTTGAAATTAGTAAAAGATGGTTTCTGCCAATAAAATGATCCCACAGTGTTTTCTCTAGAGTCAGCTTTTACAGTGTGAGTTCTGAGTGTAATAAACTCAAGTACTATTTTCAGAAATACAAAACCATAAGCATAGCAAATGATATCTAGTTTACTAGTAAGTAAAACTAAACATATCATAGACAAAGTAAGAGCATGTATGAAAATCAAAGTATATATTAACATAGTTAAATGGAGTTTCACAGACAAAGCATAGAGGATTGAAAAGACACTTTGACTACTGAGAAAACACAAAGTTGTTTGCCATGTCATATGGATATAATCTTAGCTTTGGCAACATTGTGTTCGCTGTGATGGAATCCACAGTGCACCAAATACTCACACCAACAGAATCTCAAATTACTCTAAACGTGAACAAAACTTCTCTGATTGCATACATTCATTGGTCTAGTGTGTAACTGGGCTCCAGTAGAAAGAACACACCATATTTGGTATAGAAAAAGTGGTTGGAGGATTCTTTCTATGGATGTGTAACTTTTTTTGGAAAATAATTCATCAAAACGGAGTTAAAGCGTAGACCTTGGCAGGTGATAGCAAATCTATAAGACCAAACTATATTTTCGACTTATTGTGAGTGACTAAGAGTTGCAGTCTTCCTCTGAACACTTGTATGTTGGAAACATATTGCCCCAGATGGTGAATCTGGTCATTAGGTCATTTGATCATGAAGGCGCTGACACAATCAGAGGATTAATCCATTTATGGAATTACATCTTGACAGCTATTTAAAGGATGTAGGGCATTGTTGAAGGAAGTAGGTCACTAGAAGCTCGTTAGGAGCATGCCTTTTAAGTTGTTCCTGGCCCCTACCTGCTTGTCTCACTCCTTACAGGATGCTGTAGAATGAACAGCCTTCTTCAATAATGCACTTCCAGCATGCAATTTCAGCATTGCCAAGGACCCACAGCAATGGAGCAGCTGATTAACCATTGAATAGATCTTTCCTCCTTGAAGTTGTTCTTTTCTGGTGTTTGGTCATGGTTATAAAAATCTAACAATTGAAACTATCAAATTATGTTTAAAACGTAAGTGAATTCAATATTGATGTTGGATGGCCTTCAACTCTTCTTAGAATTGCCCATGGAAGAACAAATATGCGGACTCAAACTACACAAATCTCTTATTGCATGTGCTTTGATTTGTGTCAGGAACCTAATTTCTAAATATAGTGATTAAATTTTCCAGATAACAAAAGGAAAATACTGATAGTAGAATTTGTAGAAAATCTATCCCCCTTTTCTTCTTTTCCTCTGCCCTCCCCACCTTTAGCAGACACCAATTTTCTGGCATGAAAATGAATCTGATTACTGGAGAGATTATTGGTTTTATATCTCTCTACTAGATGAAAAATGCTTCGATTTATAAAACAGAGGTAAGCCAGCCAATTAGTACTACCACCAAGGAAAGTATTCTGCATGACTTGATATAATAAATGGAAATGTATGTCATTTCTACTCTTTTTAATGCTTTAAGAGATGCTAAAACATGAAACTGGTGTACACCTAGAGGAGTACTAGAACTGATAAGGTATAGAAAGGAAGCCATTCAGATACAGAGATGCTTCTGTTTACATGTAGATTCCAAACCAGTATAATCATTTTAAATTCCAAAATCAAGCCAGAACCCTGAATAAATCTTGCTGATTCTAACAATATTGTGTAATGACTGCTCTCACTGTTTATGATAAGTTCTAATATCAGTGTTCCACCTCTATCTCAAAAGTTTCCAGAAGATTCGTGGAAGCCCAATATATCTGAACATTATGTCCAGTTCTATGCCATAAATCTATGTATACAACAAGACAACTTCACATACATACACATCTAACCACCCCATTACACAGTGATAAAAACTAGGCCTGTATGATTTTAAGTTAAATTATTTCCAGATTTTGCTTTAAGAGCAGCTGTGCCATTTGCCCCATTCATTCTTGAATCAAAATAAGAGGGATATCATGTGGCTCTATTTATGAAGTCTGATCTATGAGACTTCATCCATTTTGTAAGTAGGAGAAATTTGAGAAAATTTGTTATTTAATCCAAAATCTTAAAGAAATAGTGTGTATTTGAAAAATGTTTTTTAAATCAGAAAATATAAATTGAACTTCTAAATTAGCATATCAAGATTCAGTGACTAGCACACAGGGATTGATATTTGTTTTAATGAATGACTATAAGAAACAAACAAACCTCAGCTTCCAGGATAGTAACTCCATAGGACATTACACACATCAGTAGATGAGGTCTCTCAGGAAGTTACCTGCATAGCATAATACTGGGTACTGGTCCTGAGCTAAGGTGTCCAGGACCTTAGTAAGGGTTTCAAAGAACTCAGATCACAAAAGGCATGGGACAACCTTCTCAGATTTTGCCAGCTCTGATGACTTCATCAGTGCTAGTTGAGCCAATTTGGTTCACCTCTATTTGCCTCCATTTTCTCAGAAGTAACATGATGCGTATACTACAATAAACCTCATAGGATTGTGGAGGATGTTAGATATGCTGACCTATATAATGCACTTGGAACAGAATGACTATGAGTGTTCCATAGGATTTTGATTTCCATGGTGGATGGTCTACAGGTTGTTAAATGGACAACACTCCAGACATGGTAGACCACCTGGGTTTGAAAACCAGTTAGATTTTAGCTTTGGATAATCTTTTTTTTTATCCTTAGTTTTCTTATTTGAAAGAAGGGATAATGCTTTGTATAATTGTTTAGTGGCTTACCAATAAATATTAAATTCCCTTTTGTATGTAAATATTCTTGCATGTGTTATTTTCTGGATAAATATCTATCTATTGAGTCTGCTGTATGAAGGTCTTTAGAGTGAAAGAAACAAAGGCCAGCTGCCTTTCCATGGTGATGATGTTCCTGTTACTTTCTGTCTGATCTTGCAGCTCTGTTCTTACCCATGCATTCATTGTTCATTATATCAAGCTTAAGTCTAGGGGATAAGAGACATCAAGGCTGAAGCACACTCCATTTTAGTTCTAAGCTTGCTGTATTATAAAAGAAAACAACACAGTATGTGTTGGTGCCTTTGCCAAAAACAACCTTGCCACATCAAAACCTCACAGTTCCATGCTTTTTTTTCTCTGATGAGATTTAAAAAAGGGTGAGTAGAAATTCTCATACTCTACATCACACTAGTCTCAGTGAGCTCCCCATCAATGATAGGTGTCAGCTGGTGGTACAATTTAGGAGGGAGAACCTCTCAGTCCAATGAGGTTGATTTCACCCTTCAAAGCAGAAAAGGAAGTTGCCACTCTTAGTGATGATCTATAGAAAATCAATTTCATTGCTCAGCTGAGATAGAAATAGCCATCAATGATAAGTATGATTTCTAAATGAAGACATAGACATGGATAATGCAGAGTGGAAGTACAATTTACAAATCATAATTGTATACTATATTCACTAAAGTCTATCTTGCTTGGTGCTCACAATAATGCACACATTCCCACGTCATGGTACACAAATTGCAATGGTCTCTTCATTTTCAAAATGACTGAAAGTTGCACACCCCTTGAATCCATATTTGTTGAATTTTGGTACTTGAATGGAAGCAAATGAGTAGATTTAATATTGTGACCTATTAGAATAAAAGTGTTAATGTCACAATCACATGGAAAGCAAAGTTTATGTATTCTCCCCTGATAATCTAATTGAAAAGCACACAAAGTATTCAGCTGGTATCCTATGCACATCCATTCTTTCCCAGATATTTTAAGATTCTCTAACCCTGAGAGACTAAGACCTCATTTTCTCTAGTGGTTGTGTTTGAGTATTTATAAATTTGAATAATTTAGCTTTTTGAATAATGTTAGCATTTTATATGAATGAAAGTCTTTTCATTTTATACAGAGAAATAATATAGATTCTAAATAGAAGTTGGGACCTTGAATGTGAACATTATAGAAAATTCCTCAAAATAAGGAAATATGGTAGAGGCAAGGTTCAAGGCAGGGGGTGTTTCTTGGAGAAATTTTATAGCAGCAAAAATAGATGACTTCATAATTTCCCATTTAGACAAATAAGCCTTCTACAATAGCCATTCCTCACATTCTTTCGTTTTTTTCTCATCTTCACAATTTTTCTCTTACATATGCCTGCCCCCTCTACTTCCTATTTCTGCATAGTTCTCTTCTCTTTCCTTTTCTTCTCCTACCGCACGTTATAATGCTGCAAAAATCAAAGATCAAACACCCTAGTTCTCGTTTTGTAGGCTGCAGAATGAAAGTATATATAACTAGAGTCTGAACTGGAGAGATTAAGTGACTGCCAACTCCTCTCTTCCATTTGGGTTTCATGTTGAACACTAAACAGCAGTTTGGTCACCAGAAAACTTGAATCTGGAAATCCAAATCCCAGCTGCATGTTGACTTCTCTCTCATGGAACATCATGAAAAGTGTTCATACCTACCTTCAGAAATGGATCAAGTGGGAATATAAGACAACTTTAGAATATTATAACATGATAGATTATGCAGCATTATGTTGTATGATATTTATAATGGCTTTATACATTCACTAGTAACCTGTACTTCATTAGAGTTGAGCAATGTTGGGCCAGCAGGACAAACTGTCATTTTCAGTAGTATTTCAACATGCTGAATTTCTGAAAGAAATTTAAAGATAATAAGTAATTCTTATTGTAGTCTTAAACACACACACAAAAATGGTGCCCACCATGTCACCATGAAAGCTTGAGCTCTGGTTTTCATAAGTTTCCCACTCTGCTCATATGCAATACTGTATCTTAAATATAAACCTATCATCAGGTTTAGCAAATCAATACCATAAGTGTGAAATCATCCCCAGAACTCTCCACAAGGGCATATCACAGTAAAAGCAATTGAAAAAGAAGCTGCAATAGAATATCTTATGAGATAGCCATTTAGATCACAAAAGGGCCATAAAAGTCACAAGCAGTTTGTGTGAGGCAAGGTTCATAATATAACCATATAGGACTTACTAGGAAGAAGGAGGAAGATTGCAAACCAATTTGCAGTTATAGCTTTTTCTGTCAATTCTATTGGGATTTAGAACTTGTAAAAGGTAGAAACTTCTGCCAGATCACATCATATAGAGAGACTGTGATAACTATAATCATATCAGCCAAACACACACCAATTATTTGAGGCCAAAAACTCTTTATCAACTCAGAACAATTAGTGCTTCTTCAATTCATTTAGCCACCTGTCAGAAACAATTTTGGACATCAAGCCAGTATGCTTCTTTTCTACCTTTCTAAAGAATTTTATGAATGACAGATGGAATGTTATAAAGCTGAATAAATGAAAGCACAACACTGCTTTCAAGTTCTGATACAGACTCCAAAATGTCATACATAAGCAGGCCCTACTTGGTATCCCAGGCTGTCAGGCACGGTCCACATCCCTTATTCCATGATCTATAGACCTACCCAGCCTTCAGAGAATAATAGTAGTAATAATGTTGATCTACAGTGGGGGTCTGCTGGCACCACAAATTCAGGTCCACTATCACTAATTGGTTTAGCAGATGTTTAAGAATTTATTATCTTCTTACAGAAAAGAGTAGTGAGCTCAGAAAGGTTACTTCTTAGTAGATGAAAATCAAACTCACAGTACCATGGTCATTCTACCGAGGTTCTTTACAGACTCTTCTTCCAGTTTAATGAATTGGATACTGACAGAGCCACACATAGTTCATATTTTACCTCATAGTCACACTTGGCATTGCAATGTTGAGAATTAGCCTATAAATTTCTCCATAATGAAGACTGAAACTGGTGGATCTTCTGGCTACATGCAATTCTGCATGTCTGGCTGTAGTTCTAAATTAATCTCACCAAACAGTAAGAAAAGTAATTAGATTGTAATTCCTTTAACATGAATCTTTATGATTTGCTGTTGATTACAAGCAAATCATAACCAAGCTATGCAGGGTTTTTTTTCCATCTCAATTAGAAAAATAGTTTTTGTTTTCCCTTAAATTAACATTTCTCTTTAAGGATAGCATACTATGAATGAAAATATGAAATAAAATACCATTGTATTCAATCTGTATTTCTTCAGAAAAATCAAAAGTAAAGCTACCTCTTTTTAGTACTGTAAGAAAATCTGATGTTAAGTGCCTTTACGTTGGAGAGAAGCTGAAGCAAGAGTCATAGTGTTTTTGCTCCAGTTGAGATTCACTGAAGTGCGTTCTTCAAAAGGAAAAGCAAATTGCAGTAGGTGCTGTTCTCATCAGTTTAAGTAGGCTCTCTGCGACCAGAAAGAAGTTCCTACTTCTATGTTTTTCAGAATCCCTATGCTCCATAAATCCATTCCTGAAAGGTGCCAAATAGGTCACTGGTGTCAGTAGAGCTGGAGGCCAGCCCAGTTCCTGAGGCTCAGTTTGCACCCTTTCCTGGCCTACCAACCAAAACCAGGGAAAAAGAGTGATCTAATAGATATTTGGATGTTCTTGGGACCTATCTTCAGCTTCTAGAAGGCACTATAAAATGAGTTGAACCCCAGCAGTGTATAAACATTAGGGGCCAGGAGCCATTTTACCGGGTCAGCATTCCCTTTGTATGTTAGGCAGCATTGCAGCCTCAAGCAGAGCTGTGATGTGAAAAACCAGGTATCAGACAAACCTGAACCATTCTGACACTTCTGACTCTGACTCTCACCATGCTGTGTCCTTGAACTAGTCAAGTTTTTAAAGATCCATCAGTTTCTGCACTGGCATATTGAGCTTGGTAAAAGGGGGTGATGATATTTCTTGATTTTTCTCATAAAGTCAAGGTACAAAGAGTAACTACTTTTTCCCAATGATGTACACAGTATATTTGAATCCATAGGTTAGCATAAAATTATGGTCATCATACATAAGTCAAAGGGGTAGATTATACCAGATAATTATATGCCTGGACCTATATAGATCAGAGAGTGTCTTATGAATCTGAAAAACCTCATATTCCAAAATAAAAGCATGGGAGTCCAGGGTACTTGCTACCTCTATGCTGAAATAGAATTTCTCAGTCTAACAGGGACCCTTTGTGTCTCTAGATCAGCTAGCATCATTGTAAACTATGTGGCAGTCACTGCCCTAGCATTTCCTCTACATGTAGAAAACCAGTATGCATGTCAAGTAGCCAAGAACAATTTACAACAGTGCCTGGCCCACAAGCTACTGTGTTTCAAAGAGCTTTGTCCTCCATTTCTGTTCACCACTGGCATCCTGACCTTTGAATTTCAATTACATTGGTCCCAAACCACCTATAGACATGGCAAATAGAGCAGAGGCTCTTTGAGGCTACTGGAATGAAGATGTGTCATATCACCTGCTAATCACTGACCTGCAGCTGATGGAGGCTTAGATAACAGAATTTTTCTCGTCCTCTGACCACTAAGCCAAAGTTATTTCAGCTGCTACTGCTGCCTGCCTTCACAACTGGAGTGGATGAATGATTGGGGTTTTTGTTTTGTTTTGTTTGTTTTTGTTTTGTTTGTTTGTTTTGCAAACTGCAAATGCATCTTGCATAATAGATTCGATTCATTTTATCAAAGACCACAAGCATTTTACAAGTGGCTTTATTAAGATTGGCACATGCAATTCATATACAAGACAGGAGTGTGATTTGCATTTTTGATACAGTATCTACTCATTGCAGTACCTTGATAGTTAAAGTAATATATTTGCCTTTTAGAGTAAAAAATAGAAAGGTTATATTAATAATTATAAACCATTTATCAGAATACTACAGTAATGTCTCTTTAATTAAGTGGTAGCCATAATAAACACAAATCATACAAACTAGGATCTTCCAATTTACATGCCTTGCACCATCGTTATCATCTATAATGATTTCATTGTTGAAATAAATGTATTTTTACAGCTGAGAAAGGAAAAGTTCTTGTTTTTGGCTTGTGATCATTAACAAGGTAAAGAATGGCTGAGAATCATGTTTTTATCTTGTACTGTATCACATCAGGAGTGGGTGGGGTTCATTTTCTGAAAGCACATTAGAACATCCTTTCTTCTGGCTGACTGAGCACTAGAGGAGAAGGCCATTAAGGAAAATATCCACTCCAACAAGAGGAGTGGCAATCGCAGTCAGCTCAGCCTGAAAGCCAAGCATATGGGCTGTTCATTTGCTACTTTAGTTTACTTGCAGCTTTCTGTGTTCTTTGCTTCTGTTGATGCTACTGCTACAGAGATGAAGTGTATTTTAGGCCAATGACAAATGTGTGGCAGATGTTATTGGGATTTAAGAAGCAAATAATTTCCTGACAGATTTTTTGCTAACTTGGTGTGTCACTGTTAACAAGTCTGGGCCTCAGTGTATTCTTCTGAAAAGTGGGGTAATGAATACCTGACATGTTCTCTAAGTATCTCTCTGAAAATGTCCGTGTTCAACATTATGTATTTGGATTTGCCTCCAAAGAGAAAATCACATGAGATTAGAGGTACCATTTAGCTTCAGCATGAGCATACCCTAAGAAATTCTCCCAAACAATTTTTACATTAGTCATCTAAGAGAGCTCCCTCTTGATTTCTTGGGACTTTGCAATAAACTACAACCATAGTGGAAGGCAATTGCTCCTCTTTAGGGTGGGGGTGGGGTGGGATGAGACAAGGCCTTAGGGGATTTCCACACTGTTATTCCTGTCTGTGTAAGATAAAGAACCGTGGAGTCAGGAAGACCTGGATTTGGCTGCCTGCTCTTCTAACTAATTAGCTGGGTAATCTTAGGAAAGCTTTCTTATGCTACCTGAGCCTTGGTGTCTTGAGGACTTAATCTAAATATGTACTAGAGCACTTTTACCTGATCCACAACATTAACCTCATACACATTCTTTCTCTCGTTGTGTTCAACTGGATATAACATAATTGTTATCTCTCCAAACAATTAATGTGAAGGCTCGGTTAATTTATGTGAAGTGATTAGGGGCTGGAAAGATTGCTAAAGGGTTAAGAGCACTGGCTGTTCTTCCAGAGGTCCTGAGTTCAATTCCCAGCAACCACATGGTGGCTCAAAACCATCTGTAATGGGAATCCGATGCCCTCTTCTGGTGTGTCTGAAGACAGCTACAGTGTACTCATATAAATAAAAAAAAAAATAATTAAAAAAACAGATTTTTTTTTAAAAAAAAAGGGGGGGGAGAGAATTAGCCATTAGCCTGGTGTAGTTTCTCAATCCATGCACACTTACAATCTGTTGTTAGTGGTTTGCTTTGTCAATCATTTTGAATCTGTCTCCTTAGTCATTCAAGATTGCATTAGTAAATATTTATCACATTCCTGCTATGTAATTTCTTTGGAGCTAAAAATATTGACATTTGGTCTGCTTCTCTTCCCTAGCAGTGTTTATATTCTCTTGTGTTGAAACAAATGATGAACAACACAAGTATGTAATAACAACTTATATTGGAATGTGATAAGTGCTATTAGAGGGAACTAAATCACAGCTGAGTGCTAGAGAGGGCTGAGGTGTGCTGGAAAGCCTCTCTAGGAACTGGCATCTGAGCAAAGCCTTACAAAGTGAGGAGGTAAGCTTCAGAGAAAAACATCAGATGCAAAAACCCTGAGGCCCAGTTGTTCCTGAGGTGCCCTAGAAATAGTAAAGAAAGAGTGTAACTGAAGCAGAGTGAGCAAAGCTAAGAATATTGAGAGAAGAGATAGGAAAGTTTGCTGTGAATCAGATTGTAGAAGAGCTGAGTAGCTATTGAAAAGATTTGGATTTGAGTGAGTTGGAAGATATTGGAGAACTTTGAGCAGAAGAAAGATGATTCAACTTGTGGCATAGTAGGATCATACTTAATCTATCAATAAGTAACTGGAGGAAGGATGGGATAAAAGTAAAGAACACGGTATGTGGCATATTGCAATAGTTTTGGCATACAGGGAGTGGTCATTAACAAAGGGGTGTTATTATAAGTGGATGGAGTAGGAATATTCCCAGGAAGAATAGTACAAATTTATTGATGAACTAATTCGATGTGGTGTAAATAATCTGATGAAGCCATGAATTAATCCAAGATGAGCCCAAGTACAAAGATGCTATTTGCTGTTGACTAGATTATTATAAATGCTATCAACTGCATAATAAAAATAAGATAATGTGGAAATATTGAATATGGTTTTGTCAATAAATGTAATAAATGAATATTAACTACTTGTGATGGTATTTTGTTTTGCTTTCTATTAGGAGTGGTGAATGTCTAAAGTCCTCGCCCTAACCAGTGCTTCTCCATTCCTTTTCCTTTCTGGTCATTTATTTGATATGATTCCATAAGTCTAGACTATACTATCATGACCCAAACCAATGGCTGCCAAACATGGACATACATAATGATCAAAAAGAGGTATTACTAAAAAAAAAAAGCCTATCATTCCTATGGATTATATGTACATATGGACATATAGGAATATGTAGGCTTGAAGCATACATATTCCAATATAACAACAGATAACAACTTATCAATGTCCTGTATTTAAACTATTATAATCAACTAAATACCCATCTCATGATCCTTAACCACGTTTCAAAATTAAAAAGTGATTATCTTAGGCATAATATTTTCGCTGGCAAGTTTTCTGTATGCATCAGCTCCTGTCACCCTACAAAGCCACTGATTTTTATTGAGATCAGTTCCTGAGATTAATGAATTTCCCTAAATGACCTTTAGTTCTGAATATACTGATTAACCTCAGATCCTCTAGGTAGTATAGAGATAGATTACTAACTTCCAATGCCCTTTATAACCACAAGTCTATGAAATCCTTATATAGGCAGCATTTGCCTCTAAAAACTGCATTTACAAAAACAGAAACTTAAAAAACAATGATGGTTATTATCTTTAAGTCGTGTATTAGAATCCTGAGGCAACTCATTCTAACACAGTAAAATTCACTGCCTTTGTTATAAGAATGGCACTCATTCACATCTTAAAGGAAGCTGCTTAACCTCTCTGAACTGCCATCCTCTCTTGTGAAATGAGAGCATTAACAGTCTGTGCATCTATTATGACAGCTATGTGAAATATCATAAATGTGCTTATAGTAGATAGCACACAGTATGAGGTTAGTAAGCAGCAGCTATTGCCATAATCATCATCATTATTACCACTGTTAACTGAAGAATAACTAGCTAACATGTGTCTTCAATCATCAATGCAATACACTGAGAAGTCTACAAATAATTTGATGAAAACATATGTTTAAAGATATCAGTACTTGTTTTCTTTTTTTTTAATTTTATTTATTTATTTTTATTAGATATTTTCTTTATTTACATTTCAAATGCTATCCTGAAAGTTCCCTATACCCTCCCCCCGCCCCTGCTCCCCTACCCACCCACTCCCTCTTCTTGGCCCTGGCATTCCCCTGTGCTGGGTCATATAAAGTTTGCAAGACCAAGGGGCCTCTCTTCCCAATGATGGCTAATTAGGCCATCTTCTGCTACATATGCAGCTAGAGACACAAGCTCAGGGGGTACTGGTTAGTTCATATTGTTGTTGCACCTACAGGGTTGCAGCCCCCTTCAGGTCCTTGGGTACTTTCTCTAGCTCCTCCATTGGGTGCCCTGTGTTCCATCCAATAGCTGACTGTGAGCATCCACTTCTGTGTTTGCCAGGCAGTAGCATAGCCTCACAAGAGGCCGCTATATCAGGGTCCCTTCAGCAGAATCTGGCTGGCATGTGCATTAGTATCTAGGTTTGGTGGCTGATGATGGGATGGATTCCCGGATAGGGTAGTCTCTGGATAGTCCATCCTTTCATCTTAGCTCTAAATTTTGTCTCTGTACCTATAACCTTTCATGAGAGTTATGTTCCTTATTCTAAGGAGGAATGAAGTATCCACACGATGGTCTTCCTTCTTGGTTTTCTTGTGTTTTGCAAAATGTATCTTGGGTATTCTAAGTTTCTGGGCTAATATCCGCTTATCAGTGAGTACGTATCTAGTGACTTCTTTTGTGATTGGGTTACCTCACTAAGGATGATATCCTTAGTACTTGTTTTCTTATAGATCCCTCTGAAAGTATACATATGGGTGGGAAACTGACTGACAGGCAAAAAAAAAAAAAAAAAAAAAAGAAAAAAAGAAAAACCTCCAAAACAGGCTTGTTTTTCCCAGCCACTTAATGGCTCTAATACCTTGATCAGAGTCAAAATGCATATGAGGAAGTGGGTGGGATGAAGTGTCATTACTGTTAGTATTGGGTATAATGTAAATAATATTTGTGGCAAGAGAACCGTGTTTGAGAAAAGCTTTCTATATGTAATATCCTACTGATTTATTAGGTCTCAATACAGACTTCAATCTCAAGGGGGATACAAATATTAAGTATTTTATTATTATACAGAATTTATCTTTATAAGTTGCAGGTTGTTGACACATTATTAGCATGTTTTTTACATTGGAGACACTTCCCTACACATATGTTCATATACACAAATGTGCATGCATATATATGAATCTAAAACCTAAACACTTTTAGACATGTAAAAGCCCAAATATCATATCATAGTCC
Organism: Mus pahari; assembly: GCF_900095145.1. Lineage (NCBI taxonomy): Eukaryota > Metazoa > Chordata > Mammalia > Rodentia > Muridae > Mus > Mus pahari. Next base: position 58,739,134 of record NC_034613.1, read on the forward strand.
TACCATCTTTTTCTACATCTACAGCCTCTATTTGGAGAGAATTCTATTGGTGCTTGTGGTTCTCATGAGAAAAGCCATATAGACACGGATCCCTTGTGAAACTGCTCATTCTTGAGGCAAGAAGGTAAATGAGGATTTGCAGTGAACATAGCTCCCCAATTCTGCCCCTCACTGAAATTTGAGTGTTTCACAGTAATTGTTATGTTTTCAATAAGAATAATTTGAAAAAAAGAAGGTCTGAAGGCAAATATCAAGATTCCTGGCTGACAAAAGCGAATTCAGAGAGACATGTGAAAACAACAATTTACTTCAGCAATAAAGAGAGTATATTTTATACTTCAGGTTTTTTTCATTCAGTAAAATTATGATTTTGTAGTTAAATGGCATCCCAGAAGATATTTATCAAAGCAGGATAGCTGTGGAGAGGAACACTTCACATTCACTTTAATATTTTGCCTTTTCTTTTGACATCTTCTTGCCTGGAGATCTAATTCCATTAAATATGTACATTTTTGACTGGAAGTCTTCTTCATGTATCTTTCAGATAAATCTTAAAAGTACACAAGATCCGTAGGGCAGCTTTCTTTAAGTGCAAATGAGACACAGTAGAATATTGTCCATGAGGGTTTCCAAATTATTTATATTCCTGCAGAGCTTTGCCTCTCTGTGTGATAACCAGAAGGGAAAAGGTAAGATGCCAATCCACACGTGCTATGGAACACTGTCAAATTCTATTACTCATATCCATTCTCTGAAATCCAGGAACTTACCTTGGTTGATTTCCATTTCTACTAGCTTTAGTAGATACTATCAAAACCATAACATTTACCTGCTCGACAAGATAAAGAGCACTGTAAGCAGGTGTCAAGTGAGCAGTACCCTGGGGATGAGTACCCTGGGGATGAGTACCCTGGGGAGGAGTACCCTGGGGATGAGTACCCTGGGGAGGAGTACCCTGGTGATGAGTACCCTGGGGATGAGTACCCTGGTGATGAGTACCCTGGGGAGGAGTACCCTGGGGATGAGTGCCCTGGGGAGGAGTACCCTGGGGAGGAGTACCCTGG